>NC_066628.1:30343995-30657849 GCF_025201925.1 Gopherus flavomarginatus
ATTGCTTCCACTCGGCAACTCGTTTTTGAAACCAAACTTTTCCTTATGGCATTTTTTTTTAAAAGGGTTTTCTGTAAAGACAGTAAATACTGGACCTGTAAACAGTACATTAATATTCATATTTGCTTGAGTAATTTCAAGCTGGTTGCTCAGGTGTAAAGTGGGATGGGTGACTTGCCAAATACCTTTCTCGAAATTCCTGGAGTCTTTACATTGTAAAAAATCTTTAAACAACTTGAAGGTGAAGAGCAGGAGTTCACGGTGCAGCAGAGAAGCCTGGAAGAGATGAGAATGGGACAAGGGAGAAAGTATCCTTATGGGGAAATAGGCATGCTTGAGTTGGTTTGAGATTTGTCTCTGTAATTACTATACTTCAAGACAGTGGTTTCTTAGGAGACAGTGATTCATCTGCAAAAGGTAGGATATAAAACATTATTAATTGCCTCATTTAATGTGAATTGCTTGGTGTTGTGAATTACAAGTGTAAATTATAAAACTGTCGGTTTACTTGGGGTAGTTCAAAGAACGGTCCTGACAGAAAAGAAGTCCATTTACAAAAGCAGTGTTGAAATCAGACTGATGATGACACATCTAACCATATGTGTTCTGACCAGTTAAGGCCCTTGATTTTCACAGTTCGTGATACCGGTTTCAATCCCAAATTAGGGAAATTAAACAGGATACCTAGAAAAATGAAAGCAGTATTGGGAGTGCCATAAAAACACACACTTATTAGCAGGTAGTTGAGAGCTGTTATTATGTAAATTCTATCATTGTTTATTTGATTTGTAATTCCACCACTTTCCATAACCCTAAACCCATTGGGTGTTTGAAATGGGAGGACTTTTATAGAAAGACACTGCAAAGTAATAGATCAAAAGCAAAGTTGATGGGTATCTGATAGTAGGACTCATAAAGAGCTGCTGACACCTCATAGAAAACCAGAAAAAACATTCTGTTTAGAACAGTTCTATTTCTAGATCATATTTTCTGTGTTTGTTTTCTTTGTTCTCATCATTTTCCTGAGGCTAGTTAAATGAAAACAGGCTTCCTTCCTACTGTTTTTCTGTACTTGATGGTAAAAACATCCTTTGTGTGTGACATAATTTCCCACAATTACTAATGATGTCAGAGAATCATGATGTCAAGAGAGGGATAAGTTAGTGGAGCAGATGGAAATAAAAAGAGAGAACATGCAAAGAGGATAAAAATAGAAAAATGTAAATAGAAGCAAAGACCCTTTTTCATGCAGATATGCTTGATAGGTTTATTTTCTGAATGGATGAGTAATACAGCTAATCTGACATATGCAGTAACCTCTACAGAGAATATTTTTAAAAAATATTCCATGAAACATAAGCAAGACTTTAAAATTAATACAGTTGATTCCACTCAGTTGGACAACTGGACCAAAGCAGTCTTCCCAAACTCAACCTACTTTCTCTGTGAATTGTACTATCATTCAGTCTATACTCACTGGATGCTCTTAAAGATCCCCTCCTGGACCTGAACAGTTCAAATACCCTTTCTATTTTCCTCTCTGACTTGGCCTCCACTCATAGAACCTTAATTGTTTCAGCTCAAAGGACCTGTAAACTTGCTGTCTGTGGCCATACTGCCCTGAATGTGTCTGATCCTGGAAGCTGACCGGGGTTGGGCCTGATTAATATGTATAGAGGAGCTGGTTTGGGAATACCAGTATTGTAGGCTCAGACACAATACATTATACAATATTGCCAAGCTCATGTGTTCAAAAACCATGAAATTGACTTAAAAATTAGACAGTTTCAAAATAAACTGAGTTCTTTTTATTTGCCTTCTGGGTTTTGACCTTTGAGAGTTCACATTTTCATGCTTTTTTCCACAACTGTGAATGTCAGAAATGTACAATTTTTTAAAATGAAAGTTGAGGGTCTCACATAATCCCATGACTCTGGGAGCTGGGGCTTTGAGGAAAAACACCAAATATTGTAACTATCAGAAGGGCTGGCAGATGCATGCTCTGTGCTAAGTGATTCAGTGAAACTCTGCAGAGAAATCAGAGGGAGAAGGGAGGTTATTGGCATTTAACTGGTTTCTGTGGTAGGCATCCAGAAACATGGTTGCACAAAACATGGCCACAGTAATACCACTTATAAGAGCTCTGAGTTGAAGTGCTCCTAACTGACACATGCACTACATCCCTGTACGCAACAGTCGGAGACGTGTAAGGAAAAGCAGCGAGTGAGAGGTAAAGAGGACTCTGGGAACTAAACTGAATCCTATAAGTGAGAGAATGCCAGGAATTGTAACAGCTGAAGATACTGCAGTATGGGCACTGTCCTGTTGGAGCTGATGTGCTGGGAGGACACAGTTTGCTTAGCAATAGAATTTAGTTCACAATCCAGATTTTTGACAGCAAGAGAACGACCTCATTTAATAATGAGCCAGATCCTGACATCTTCACTCAGTTTTTTATTCCCTCTTTAGTGAGCTGAAAACTCTCACTAAAGTCGGTGAGGGATTTATTTGTCTGAGGATGGACATCAGGATTTGGACCAGTACTAGTATTTTGCCTCTCTACAGCACCTTATTTCAGAGGATCTTGGAGATCTTTAGATGTTAATAAACTCAGCATCATAGCCCAGGTTACTTGCATTTGACAAGCAGGAAAACTGAGGCACAGAGAGCCGGTCTGCCTTCTCTATGGACATACAGGAAAATCTGTGCCAGAGCTGGATTACGGAACTGATTTCTTGACTCCCAGTCTGGTACTTTGACCAGCAGACAATGCTTCCTTTCTCTGACAGAGCAGTAGGTTCTTCTGTTGTCCTACCCCATGTTAGCAGGTGTTGGACCCATCTATTGAAATGCTGACTGCTTCCAGAGGGCTCTCAGTGATAGGAAGAGCTTGTTAATCCCACCCTCAATATAGGGAGATGGGAGTGGTTCTCTGGGGCAGTGAGAAGTAGGGTATGGGACAGAGAGGGGGTGCAGAAAACCCAAAGCACAGCTTTGGGGGAGAAGTTTAGGCTGAGTTACACTGAGAGTATGTCTGCACTGCAAAGTTGTCAACAAAACTTTTGTCTTTCGTGGGCTTAAAAAAGCCCCCCATGAAAGACAAAAGTTTTGCCAACACAAGTGGCAGTGTGAACGCAGCCTTGTCAGCCGACAAAGCTAATGCTGCTCTCGGGGCTGGAAGTATTTTGTTGGCAAAAGTGCTGACAAAGAGTGTTTACACATGCTGACTTTTAGCGACAGGGCTGTGTTGACACAGCCTTGTTCCTAAAAGCTGCATGGTGTAGACAAGCCAATAAAAGTCACCCATGGAAGGATGCATGTATTCTGTGCTAGAATGGTTATCCATGGATGTGCATGCTCAGTCCTAGTCCCTTTGTATAGGTTTAATGCTGTCATTACTTTCTTGCTCTTCTTTCAAGTTTATACGCTAGCTGTTCATATACCTGTAGCTGATAAACGTTGTCTCCCTTTTCATTTTGGAAGGGCAGCTTTTTAGCAACAGAGCGGAGCAATACTAATAAAGCAGTGCGTGAACAACGTCACCACCACAGGGAGCATGACAAAGACTCTGTCTGAGCTCTTCTGCATGGCAGCACCAGTAAAGAGACTCTGCTTCACTACAATAGTGTGTTAATCCTGTTTTCTCATAGGGAGTCACAGCATTGCTTTTGCTGAAGACAGGAGATTTAGTAGTCAGCACCGGAGGAGGGATTGTAGCTCTCTGTAAAGGATCAAACTACAAACCAATCAAGTGAGTTTGTAGATCAAAGCAGCAGGAGGGTGAGTGGTGTTTCCACAGAGTGGCAACATAACCAGGGCAGTAGTGTTCAGTGACACACACAAACTTCCAGTGCTGATGAGTATTTTTAGTTAATGAATAAGAGAGAAATCTCAATATATCAGTTTTCCAAACACAAGTAGACACTGTCAAAATGGACAGCATTTATCTTGCAGAATGAAATAGTGACAGATTGAAACATGGTGCATGTTTTTATCAATTCATTTACAAAAGTTTGTGCCAATGATTGTTGTTAATTTTAAATGACCACATTTAGTTCTCAAGGCTTGGTGTCAGATCCTGAACTGATCCAAAATTGACATAGCTGCATTAAATCAACAAATTATAGTCGATTTCACCAGCGGGGGGTCTGCACCCTTGAAATCTTTAAAAAAGTGGTTGTAAGCATATATTGGTTACTAGCTATGTAGAGAAGGGTATCAAAACTGTATGCCTGAGTACTTGCAAAGCATTCCAGTGTGCATGGAAAACAGAGCTAGGGGCAGTTTTCCACAAGCAATCTAGGTGTGCACTTTTGATAACATAGTCATATGTGATTTAAACTATTCCCCAAACGTTGAATTCAAAATTGCCTGGAATACGCTTGGGGTTACACTTATTAAGTGCACTTCTAATAAGAAAGTAAACAAAGGCGCGTTTACCCATGACCCCTTGTCTAACAGAGTGTGTGTGTATATGCGTTTTCTCAATCCCTGCCAGATTTGGGATTGTCTACGTGTGGTAGCTATGGTGAAATAAACTAGTAGGTGAATGTAAACTGGCATAGGTATTCTGCACTAACTCCCCATGTGGATGCTTTATTCTGCCCTGAGTGCTTTTGTGTGCGTTAGCTTAATCCACTTCCAAAGTGTATGTTAAGTGTAGAATAAGGTGGTCCACACAGACAGCTAATGCAGAATATTCTGCCATAGCTATTACAGTTATTTCCCCATGTAGACAATCCCTAAGACACCAAGGATCGCGTGAAGTGCAAACAAACATGGCATGTTAAACTTGACAATGTTTCTGTCTCTTGATATCATGACCTAATGTGGCACACGGGTGGGAGGAAGATAAAGCAGCAGAGGCCAAACGAAAAACAAGGGTGGGGAGGAGAGAGAGGGAAGAAAAATCCAGGTCCACATCAGTGCACATTTCTGCTTTGTCTTAACAGGAAAATTCAAGTCCAGGGTGGCGTCACTTCCCTCACCCTCAGAGGTCAAGGTCACCAGTTCTTTGTAGGAACAGAAGAGTCTCAGATTTATCGCCTTAACTACAATGATTTTAAAGAGGAGCTCATTGCCACCTGTCATAACGAAGCCATCCATGACATCATTTTTCCATCGTTAGTATGACTGGACAGGAGCATTTTTATTCTTGAAAAAGATGGGGTGGGGGAGCAAGCTGTAGATTTGACAAAGATATCTGTACAGCACCTTCTATGCAGAAGGTTTCCAAAGTCACGCTGATTTACATATAAGAATCCCTTCCTCCACCACTGAAATGCAGCCCCATCTAGTGTGGTAGTCAGCAGCAGTTCAGCTTGGGAAAGTGAAAAATAAGTTCTCCAACTGAATCTACATGGAGAATTTTAATTAGGCAGACTATAATTATGCAAATTGGAATTTGTGTAACACTAGTATTAACACTCCTACTCTTGGGAAAAGTGCTATGAAATCCCTGGGCCATTCAGGTCCTGACTAATGTGAAACTTGAAATTTCATGTGCCTTTCAATGTTTCTTTCCATTTACTGAGTTGAATAGGGTCTGTATTTGCAGATATAGCTGCATTCCTGCTCTCTGATCCAGTGCCTAGAACAGGTTTCAGAGGGGTAGCCATGTTAGTCTGTATCAGTAAAAACAACAAGGAGTCCTTAGAGACTAACACATTTATTTGAGCATAAGCTTTCATGGGCTATAACCCACTTTATGCCTAGAACGTCATCTAATATTGACTAGCACTGCTGTCAAAACAGACTTTGGGTGTATCAACATCACTTGTAATTGTGTGTTTAACAATATGGCATGTTAAATTAAATTCAGGACTCCTGATGCATGGTGCTAACTTCACAGATGTGCCTTCTGTTCACATTCATCTCATGAACAGACAGGAAAATTCCTTTTTGCTGTGAATATTAGAATCATGACATTTCATAAAAGTGATAGCTCAGTCACTCACTCTGCAAATGGAGGGTGGCATTTGATCCGGAGGGAGGTTTTGAGTTTTGGCATGCTACTGTTGTGACATGAAGTGCCAAGTCCTATTGAGTTACAGCAAAATGTATAGCGTATAAAACAGAAATGCAAGAGGCCGTCCAACCCCTCACTTTACACCAGTGTACAGACCTGTGCATCCAGGGCCGTCCCTATCCATTTTGGTGCCCTCTGCAGCCCTCTAGGCCTCCGTGTGTGGGGGGGTGTGGGCCTGGCCCCAGGCCTCTGTGGAGGGGGAGGGGCAGGAGCAGGCTTGGGGGACAGGGGGGAATCGCCCCCCAGCACTCACCAGCAGAGTGGGTTGGGGCCGGGTTGCTCCATTTCCTGCCGACCCGGTGATCGCAGGGCGGGCCCGAGCCCGTGTTCATGGGGCGGCAGGAAGAGGAGTGACTCTCCTCTGGCCGCTCCACTCTGCTCCCCTAGCTCCCAGCCTTGGGATTTGGGGGGCAGTGAGGAACTGCCCCCCCAGCACTCACCGGCAGGTGTGGCTGTGAGCCGGGGAGCAGAGCGAGCTGGGACCGGGTCACTCTTACCACCGCCGGTGAGTGCAGGCCCGACCCCTGCTGCAGTCCTCAGGGGAGTGGGGTGGGGCTGTGGCCAGGTCACTCCACTTACCATCCTCAGGGGAAGGGCAGGGCTGGGGTGGAGCAGGAGCGGGAAGAAGTGAGGCTGAGGGCTGGTCCAGACTAGGGGGGGGGGAAATCGATCTTAGATACGCAACTTCAGCTACGTGAATAACGTAGCTGAAGTCGAATATCTAAGATCGGATTACTCACCTGTCCAGATGGCGCGGGATCAATGTTCGCAGCTCTCCGTGTCGATTCCGGAACTCCGTTGGGGTTGATGGAGTTCCGGAATCGATATAAGCACGCTCGGGGATCGATATATCGCGTCTAGATTAGACACGATATATCGATCCCCGAGCAATCGATTTTAACCCGCCGATACGGGGATAGTCTGGACGTACCCTGAGGCAGAGCAGGGATGGGAAGAGGCGGAGGCCATGGGGAAAAGGCGGAGCAGGGGCTGGAGCAACACACAGCTGCGTAGTGCACCAGGAAAAGTGCCCCTTGGTTTTGATGATCTGGATATCCCTCTTTAGCCAAACAAGGGTGACTGCCACCAGCACGGGCCTGAGAACTCTTGTGACTTGCCCTCACTGAGGTGGAGAGCAGTTCCCTTCCCCGCCCCAACAGCATCTATAAACATTAGGATCCAGCAGACTCTCAAATGTAACTTCTCCCTCTTTTGGAATATAATGAGGCTTCTGACTGCTCATCAGATAGAAGGGAAAATATTTCACTTTCCAGATAAATTGAGCAGGTTGTATTCTGTGAAGCTAAAAATGTGAAGGCTCGTGCCTCATTGTGAGATACATTTCAGCAGACTTTTGCAGCCACGTCTAAGGGCTTGTCTACATCAGAAAGTTGCAGCGCTGGTGAGGGAGTTACAGCGCTGCAACTTTGAAGGTGTACACATCTGCAGGGCACCACCAGCGCTGCAACTCCCTGTTTGCAGCGCTGGCCGTACTCCCATTTTGTCTCGGGTGTAGAGGATCCAGCGCTGGTGATCCAGCGCTGGTAATCCAATGTAGACACTTACCAGCGCTTTTCTTGACCTCCGTGGAAGGAGGAAGCCTCTGGTAATCAAGCTGGTCTCCTTTCCCGGTTTGCTCTCTCGTTCCCGGAGCCCAGAGCAAGCAGATCTCCTTCCCTGCGGTTTGCTGGGTGGCTCCGGGAACGAGAGAGCAAACCGCGGCGAAGCGGGTCTCCTTTCCCGGTTTGCTCTCTCGTTCCCAGAGCCCAGAGCAAGCAGGTCTCCTTCCCTGCGGTTTGCTGGGTGGCTCCGGGAACGAGAGAGCAAACCGCGGCGAAGCGGGTCTCCTTTCCCGGTTTGCTCTCTCGTTCCCGGAGCCCAGAGCAAGCAGGTCTCCTTCCCTGCGGTTTGCTGGGTGGCTCCGGGAACGAGAGAGCAAACCGCGGCGAAGCGGGTCTCCTTTCCCGGTTTGCTCTCGCGTTCCCCGAACCCCCCTTGAAGCCGCCCAACAGCGCTGCAGTGTGGCCACATCTAACACCACTTGCAGCGCTGGTTGCTGTAAGTGTGGCCACTCTGCAGCGCTGGCCCTATACAGCTGTACTAATACAGCTGTAACAACCAGCGCTGCAAAACTTTAGATGTAGACATGGCCTGAGTCTCCCAGCAGTGTTCCTGGCCCATTAAGGGGGGTAAGAAATGCATCCTGACAACAAAGAGCCTGTCACTGACACTTGATGCTAGTCCTGGGGAATCAACAAACCTTTCTTTTATCCAGCTCTCTTAATTTGGAAGCACTCATATTCTAAAATTTCTTATAGTATCTATGTAGCCAAACTTATTGTAAAGCTTAAGGTTTCAAATTTACAGACACGTAACCCAGGAAGTGAACCTGTCAGTTCTTGTATCAATATTCTCTGCATGCTGCCTATTGAGGTATACATTTAACACCCTAACTAATGAAACTGTATTGTATGCAAAATGTAGGTTGCTGTTGACAGAGAAATGTAACGTTTTCATTTCCAGACATTTAGTGTTCAAATGCACAATCTAACAGTTGTGTTGCGGTAATACGAGGCAGATCTTCAGCTAGTGTTATTGGTCAAAGCTTCATTGACTTCAGTGACAATTTACATCTGCCAATGGTCCATGTATTTAATTTTCCATTTCCTCTTTGTTTGTTTAGGTTTTTGGGGAGAGAGAAAAAGGAAAACTTCCAGCTGCAGCATTTAAGAGCTGTAAAAGTGTGTTTTATGCAAGCTATGGGTCTAAAATTCGACCATTTTGTAGATACTCAACATACGTAGCTATGACACTACATGATTGTATTGTGCAACGAATACTTAACAAAAAACTATGCCAGTGCAAACTCCACTGTTTTTTCTATTTGTAGGGCTGGCTATGCACAACATCTGAAGTTTCATCCATCTTATTTTTAGTATATGGGGGCCAAAAAAAGTTACATTCTGTTTTAAAGCAAAAAGCCTGAAATACAACTGTGGGGCTTACTTTAAATTTTCCATAAAATCATCTTTGAGGTGAGAGCAGGCTTGGAAAGTTTCACCCCAAAAGGTTAAATTGTCAGAAAGTTAAGAGTAAAAAATGAAAATGGTCCTTCCACTTTAACTATGGTGTCCCCTACTGGGAAGGCTACGGTTGAACATTAGTAATGTCAAATAGCGAAGCAATGGAGGGGGAGTTGAGATTTAATGAGGAAACTGTTCCGCAACACTGGCCTTCAGTAGCCTGCTTCTCTGCCTTCCCCAGGGGAACCTCTGATTTGTTTGCCACCTGCTCCAAGAATGACATCAGAGTTTGGCACACCCCAGAAAACAAGGAGCTCTTACGAATCACAATCCCCAATATGACCTGCCATGCTATAGACTTCATGAGGGACGGAAAGAGTATTATTTCAGGTAATGATTGGCAAGCTCTGTGTTTAGATTCAGCCTCAAATTGCTGCCCGCTTTTAAAGAAGTAGTCTCTAAAAGAATGGGGGAGGACCAAAACCTGGAATTGTTTCAGCTAATTACAGTGACCAAAAGGTTTCTGTTTATGGTCAGCCCGGTAAACCCTGCTCCACAGTTGCCAATCCCCAGGCACCACGGAAATGGTGTGTGAGGAGGGCAGGATTTGGGGGGCATACATAGAAGGTGTAAACGCTGGCACATTATGGCGTCCAGGTTCATGTTCCCGTCACCCTGTCATGGGTTGGGGCTGAGGTAGGGCAGGGATGTTGTGAATCTTTACATATATCCCCTAGCCATTGCCTTCTGCTGCATGGTAGCAGTGGAGCTACAGCAGTCCCCCTATTGAGAGTGCCCATGCTCACCTCCATCATCACCGAAACATTCTTCCCTAAAGGGAGTGAAATCTTCCCCTGCTGGCTGGGACTATGGCTCTGTGTTCATAGACTCGGCATAGACTCATAGACATGCTGATAGCTAATAGGGACATCAGTGTGAAGGAGCTTTTATTGTTTTTTTTTTCTTTTTTAAAGGGGAGATCAGGGAGGGGCATAGGGAGGAGAATAATAATATAAAGGAAGTGACCTTCTGGGTGATCTGTTTCCATATTGCATCAGCTTGGAATGATGGGAAAATCCGTGCCTTCACACCAGAGACTGGCCGACTCATGTATGTGATTGACCATGCCCATAGCATGGGCGTGACAGCCATCGCTGCAACAAGTGATTGTAAAAGGATCATCAGTGGAGGAGGTGAAGGGCAGGTAATATGTCCTAAAATCTCTCAGGGCTGACTTGTGCTGTTGCCATTCTAACTTGTAACCACCTAGGCTGAACCTGAGCATCATCTTTGCTTGGCTCACTTAAGCACAAAACTCAGTTCCAAAATATTAGTGTCTGCTGGAAATAAAACTTCCCACTTGCTCATAGTGTGACCTGGAGCCGTACCCTCTGATTACTCCTGGCATGCCGGCCGTAGCAAATCCGTCCAATGCTGAACATGCCTCTTCATCCCATTTGTCAGTCTGTCTGTCACCTATATTTGGTTCATCTGCACCAGTCATTGTTTGCAAGCCTGTCTTGAATACAGATTTTCCTTCTAACCCAGCTTTGCTTGTCCCAGTCCTCATCTGCTTAACATGTTCAGATTGACCTGCGCAGTGCAGGTTGGTTTCATCCTCCTTTTCTTTCTCCCAACTCCAAAGCCCAGGGCAAAAAGTCCCGTTTATGTGACTCCTCAAGCTGTAGGTAACATTCTACATTCCTGGGACTCTTATTGGATGCATTGTTTTTGTAGCCATGTTGATCCCAGGATATTAGGGAAACAAGGTTGGGGAGGTAGTATCTTGGGACTCTTACTGCCTGTCTAAGTTGCAGAGTCAAACAGGTGAGGTCGCTGTGTTTCGTGGTAGAAGAACAGTTCTCCCATTGAAATGCAGTCGAAAGAATAGGTATAGTCTGACTTGTAATAGAAGAGATTATTTCTAGTGGTATGTTTTCACAATAGGAATATTGCCTGGTGTTCTGAAAGCAGCGGAAGTCAAGGTTATAATTATAATCTATTATTAGCTCTGCAACCTAGGCTGGCAACAAGAGTGACCAAAGCTGTGTTAGAAGGAAAATCTGTACTCAAGATAGGATCTGATCCTGCATCCTTTTATCTGTACATTTTTCATCTCTGTTGTGGCTCCATGAGTGGTGAACTTGACTTTAAATCTACATTTTAATTCTATTAATGCCAAATCCTTGTGAAAATGAAGTAGACCAGAGTTTAGCCATAGACCTCAATGGGAGCAGGATTTGGTCCTTAATTCAGAGATCTGTATTTCTGCCCTCACTCATCCCCAGAGAAATGGAAGCAGTGTAAGAAATGCAGCATCTCACTCAGCAACATGTTCTGGAGATGCCATTAAATGCTGCAGGAGAAACCCTGAGCTCAGGAATCCCTTTTGGTTCCACTTTAGCTCAGTAAGGAGCATGCATTACAAAGGTGTTTGTGGCTGGTTTGCAGGTGAGGGTGTGGGAAATTGGTCAGAACACTCGCAAATTGGAGGAAGTTCTGAAGGAGCACATATCCGCTGTGTCTTGCATCAAGATTAAGAAGAACAACCGGGAGTGTGTCACAGCCAGCATCGATGGAACGTGCATCATCTGGGATATTGTGTAAGGAGATCATTCCTCCTCGGCAATACAGCGCTTTTCAGCTATGCCATGACTCTGACCTTGCCAGTTTTGGGGCATGGGGTGTGCTTGTAAAGCTCTTGGCAGAGCCACCCCACACACAGGATGCCCTGGGCAGCCAAGGTTCCCCTGAGCATGGTGTCCAGAAATGAAAGATTTTGCTACTATGATGCCAGTCCCTGTTTTATAAGGCCTTTTGTGAGGCAGCCAAGGAGACGCAGCTTGGGAGAACATACAGCATGGATAGCCTGTGGGAGGGTGTCCCCTGATCAAATGAGTTCCACATTATCTGTACCTCATGAAACCCTATCCGCAGACCAGTATGTGATGGAGTGTTACCTGGGAGAGATGCCTCACACCTGCAGTAGGTAAAGCTGTCTTAGGAAGAGAGAGATGAGTTTTGATAAACGCTGACTCAGGCTGCTTTGGGGTTATTTTTCAGACGTTTTATGAGGAATCAGATGATCCTGGCCAACACCTTGTTCCAGTGTGTGTGTTACCATCCAGAGGAGTACCAGATTATCACCAGTGGAACAGACAGAAAGGTAAGCACAACTTCAGGAAGCCAGCTTGAAGTAGCTCAGAACCTTAAGGGGCAGGACAGCAAGTCTTGTCACTGTCAGGGATTTCTGCTTCCAATCCAGTCATGCCAGGCCCTTATCAAGCCCATGTGGGCTTTCCCATGATAGAAAGGCGATAGTTATATGGGAGAGAATTGGGCACTTCAGTAATTTATGATTTAGGTTCATCACTGTCCAGGTTAACGCTATCTCCAGAAGCAATGGAAATCTTCACACCAGTGCTGTACAAGTGATCTCTCATTTCTGATCTTGTTTCTAGATTGGATACTGGGAAGTATTTGATGGTTCTGCGATCAGAAATTTGGAAGGCTCCCTGACTGGCTCCATCAATGGGATGGATATTACATCAGACGGGACTTACTTTGTTACAGGCAAGTAGGATCAGAGGCGGGGAGAACAATATAAAAGAACTCCCAGGGAAGCAGAGGAAAAGTCAGCACCAGGAGAGGCAAAAAAATAATGCAAAGGACCTCAGAGGGTTAGGAAAGTGGGCAAGAAAGAACATAATGAGATCCTGCAAATATGTCAAGAGGAAAAGAAAAGGAATCACTGAAGGGAAATACTATGGGCTTGATCCTGCAACATGCTGAGCACCTTCAGCTCCCACTGAAATCATTCAGAGATGAGAGCGCTCAGCACTTCCCAGGATCAGGTCCTTAAAAACTAATATGCGTGGAGAAAGTATGGAGTTATTTTCAGCCGTGGTGAAACACCATTGAATTCAGTGGAGCTGCACTAGGGATGAGTTTGATCCTTGGTCTTTCATGGCTTGTGGGAGCATCCATTCTCCAGAATCCAGGAAATCTCTCTGGTAATGTGGGAGTCCCTCTGGAGGGTTAAAAGTGGAGGGTGACCCAGGCTTTTTCTACAGCTGCCTGAATTAAGCACTGGTGTATTCATCCCTAGCCATTCTCACACATCCTCTGGGCCTGACACTGGAGTGGCATGTGGGAGCCATGTGATTGGACAGGCATATGGTGAAAGTTGCAGTTTATGTACTGGGACCAGCTCCCTTAAGTTAACCTGTTAAATCAGCATTGAGAGGAAATTCTCACTAAAGATTTGTAGTTTTGCTGGGTGGCTGTCTCTCTGAATATAGCTTATCAGGTTCAGTCAGTGGAGGAGCCCATGCCAAGCACTGTGCTGATCCCAGACACATTGAGTCACTGGTTCTAGTGGGGAAAAAAGTCCTTTGCAACCACAATGCGCAGGACCTTGTATCGCACCCTTTTCCCATCCCAAAGCCAGGACATTCCTCTGCCTTTTCACCATGAACAAAAAGCGAGTGGCTCTTTCAGAAGCCCCTGGGACTCCGTGTAACCATCTGTCCTCCCTTGTGTCCCACACAGGCGGTGATGATCACCTGGTGAAGGTATGGGACTATAACGAGGGTGAGGTGACTCACGTCGGCATGGGTCACAGTGGCAGCATCACCCGACTCAGGATCTGTCCTGGGAACAAATACATTGTGAGCGTGAGCGCGGATGGTGCTATCCTGCGATGGAAATACCCACACTCCTCCTGATACCTGGCACAGAAGCTGCGAGGCCATATGCCAGTTCTGAAAGCTTTTGATCTTACAGTTGACACCGCTTAAAAAGATGCAAACATTCCTACTAATAGAGGAGACGTTTTCATATTAGCTAGTATGAAATAACCAGGCCCTTCAGAGATCCTTTCTGGTGTCCGATAAGACTGATGGGCCTGACTTTCACAGGTGCTGAGCACTTGCAGCTCCCACTGACTCCACTAAAGTTGGGGGACTCCTTCCTGCACAAAGTTAGGCCCAGGCAGTTCTATTAGTGCTTGTGTTCTGTTGCTATCTTCTGTCCAAATACCTTTCTACGTCTGTCTGTCTCCTTCACAATGAATCGGTTGTCCTATAAATGCGTTCTTCTGTGTTCATTTTTAATTCCTCTGGTTCTGAATAAGCAAATAGCCTTTTCCGCTTCAACTCTGAAATGTAACTTACAGAGCTCCTCGAGTTAATATTTTAAAGCAAGATTTTCAAAGGTGCATGAGGATTCGGAGTGCCTTATTATTTAAGGACCCAGCTTGACACATCTCAAAGGGGCCTGATTTTCAGATATCTTCTAGAATGGTTGTCACTTGTGCTACTGTTAGATGAGGGGTTTTGGGCAGCATGGGTGTGCGTGCGCATGCCGGGTTTTAAATCTCTAACACAGGCTCCTTTTGTACAGGAACTCACCTGCTTAAATGTCTTCTCTGCTCTTGCTGGAATCTTGTGGGATGTGATTAAGCTGCTGAGTTCTGCCTCTTCTATTTCTGCAGACTCAAGGCTTGATGTTCTGCAGCGATAGCCACACTAGCAGGTTTTACCAGCTGTGCAGCAGTGTTCATCATGGCTCGTAGGACAGGATCAAACCTCTGGAATGTCAAAAGCTGGAAAGGAAGGAATCTAAACGTGTGCTGCCGCAATGCAAATGGAAACAAAACCCAGTGAATATACTGCTGAGTTGGCAGGCCTGGAGCCTGAAGGTCCTGTCCTTCCCTCCAGGGCATTAACAGTGTAAGCAGTAGCAGTGAGGGCTTCCCTGTGCTGCCTTATAATGGGTATCAACTCTGGAGAGGTGATGGCAGTTCAGCCTATGAAATGTTTGGCCTCATCTTGTCATGTAAGGAGAATGCTTAGGGCCATTTGAGGTGAGCATTTTGTCATGTGGACACCTGTCCAATAGGCATTGTGGGGAGACCCATTTGCCTCATTTCACAGAGCCACCCACTATCCATCAGAAGCTCCCAGCCCTCTAATGTTGGGTGGGGTGGAATTCAGCTAGCAAACCAGGAGCAAAAGGCCTGTCTCCCTGTAGCTGTTCCTTTGCCTCGAGTATGGAGCTGGAACATTGCACTCCTACATTACCTCGCACCTCAGGCTCTCAGGGCATATGCACTGCCCAAGCACTAGCTGACTCTCAGCACCCCAGAAGGTAGCCCAATTTACAGAGGCAGGAGACAGAGGTATAGCATGGGGAAGTGATTTGGCTAGGGTCACGTGCTGAGTCAGTGGAGAAGTGCCGATTAGACCCCAAGGAAGTAGGTTTCTGGGTCTAGACATGCTTTAACTGCTAGACTCTGTTTCCTACTCTTTACAGAATGCAAGTAAAGCAAGGCTGCTCAGTGCCAGTCTCTTTAACTAGTGATTGCCTGAACTGAAAGTTGGGAGCGCAGTGCACCGTCTACGCCTAACCTGCACTGTGATGCTGCACCTGTTTAACTAAACCGGTGCAGCAGTGTTTTGTGAGGATACTCTTATATTGGCTTAGCTCGCCCCGTTAAAAAAACGTCTTTAAACCAATGTAGAGGGGCCATACACAAAGCTGCACTGGTTTAAATACCTCGGTGCAACATCACACCTTTGTGACTCTGACTGTAGATGAGCCTTAAGGGTTCTGCCCTCCATGCTGTAGTTCCTAGGTGCTAGCTCCAGTCCAGTTATTTAGACTCTGGTATTGTACCTAGCTAGGTGAACTCTGAGTTTATGGAATAAATGGGGCCCCCATGGGTGAGCTAGGCCTTAGCAGACTCACCTAGTTTTCAAGCTGTGCTCCAGTACAGCTCAGCAGCCCTGCTTCCTCCAGCGCAGCCCTGCTCCTCCCAGCACATCTCATGATGCTCTAAGTGCAGTGTGCCCCCCGCCATCATGTCCAGCTGTCCCAGGAGAGCCACTTGCATTTTACAAATTGATCTGACCTACATGAATAACTCAGAGCAGTCAACATGCAGAGCAAGCCCTTTGCAATTCCTCCACCAGGAGTCAGGTTGTGTTTGGGAAACCTGATCTGCAGTCACAAATCCCTCCATTATGTATTTGCCTGGCAGCAGGCAGATTGTACTTCATGATCTAAATGTATTCATTATGCTATCGTTAGTCATGAGGAACACTGCGGTTAATAATGGAGATCTATAACACTCTTATATAAGCATCCCATTATAATTCAGCCATTATGAATGTGCTGTTACCATAACGTGCTGTGGCATTTCTGTGCCCCTCTACTCACTGAGATAAAGGGAGCTAATGTTTCTCCAGTCACATCAACAGAAGCAAAAAGGTGTCTGTGAACAGAACTGCCGCTGCATGCATATGCCATCCCTCCCTTACAACCACTTCCTATTTGCCAGGTTCACATATGCTTTCTGGTTAGCAAGGTAATTACTTTTGCTATCATCAGCAGGAAACAAGGTTTTGGGTGGTGCAGAAATAGCATGGTGCTGTGAGCCTGATTCTCACACTAAGGCCCCCCTTACGCTGCTCTGGCAGTGTGAAGGGGCCTTACAGTGGGTGTGAGTTTCAGCCCCTTTGCACTGCGTAAAGGGACCTCAGGCCCAAGGTGGCAATTGTGGATTATTTTAATAATAGCTAGAAAAGCCAAGAGTGGCACTCTGACAGTCTGACTCTCTCTGGAGTTAAATAACTGTCCTGGAGGTTATGGTGCTGGCCTAGAAGGCAAGAGACCTGGATTCAGTTCCCAGTGCTGCCAGTGACACACAGTGTGATACTGGGTAAGTCACTGGTTTACTCCAGCTGAACCTGGTCCTGAATCTCTGCCTCTGTTTCCCCATCTGTCAATGAGGATAAATACTCACTTGCAGAGGCATAGGCCTGGGAGAGCATTGAAGGGAAGCTTGTTTTTTAAAGTCTAGTATAGTTCATTCAGGAGCTTGGATCAGAGACGTGCTTTACAGAGAATTCTTAGATTCCAGGGCCAGAAGGAACCACTGTGATCATCTAGTCTGACCTCCTGTGCAACGCAGGCCAGAGACTGGCCCCGAAAAAATTCTTAGAGCAGAGCTTTCAGAAGGCAAGTGATTGTTACTGAATTGTCCTGTCCCTAATGTGAATGCTTCTGAATATGGATTTTTAACGGACTTCCCGGCTGCTGCCTCCTCTCAGTGTATCCTCAGCAACCCGGGGCACCTGTCTGCGCTGAATAACAGCAGCCCCACTGATCCCAAAGGGTTTTTGCAGAATATACACTTCAGCCTCTGTTGCAGTGCAGCCATGCTTGGCCTGGAGGCAAGCAGCTGTGCACAGCAGAGGGAGGAAGGGAGGACCCTAATCTGATGCCTCAGGCCATGATATTCCGAGGCCTGCCCAACAGTCACTGGGGGGCTGGTCTCTGGTGCAGCATCAGTGATTCTTGATAGAAAGGTGGTGACAGGCTTTACTGTCAATTGTTAGAAGATGCAGAGTAAGAGCAAATACACTGGAAGCCCCAGGGTTAAAGGACGGATTCAAGAGCCTGCAATTAATGAAAAGCCTAGGCAATGAGACGCATCTTGCCATGCATGTAACTGGGGCAGGCCCACCTTGCAGGCATTTCCCACAGGAGCAGATTGCAGCGGCAAGAGCCTGCAAATGCAGGTCCGGTTTGTACATTGCTGAATGGGTCCCTGGCCCCTGCATCTAGAATCACCCCTGGAGAAGCTGGATATAACTTAATGTCTCCATAGAGTAGAGAGGACCTAGACTGTTTGCAAGCTTTTTGTTCAAAAGACTCTAGTCAGTACCGAGTTTACAATGGCACCATGGAGCCAGGCCCACACTGGGAAGGGGGCAGGACCCATTACAACCCCAGGCAGTCCAGCACCCAGGCCTTGCTGTGTGAGTGGCTCCCAGCCAGCGGGTCCCGCTCACCTCTAGAGGGCTAACTACCCAGCAGCTGGGCTCCACCATACAGGTTGAACAGGGCTGCTGGCCGTGGGGGTGGGTGGACTCTTGGGGGTCGCATCCCAGGAGTCTGCTCAGCTCCAGCTCCAAGCAGTCTCTGCTGCCTGCCACCTGTGGGTCCCACCTCCCTTCCCAGGGCCAAGCCGCCTGGGCACGGTGCAGAAGCCAGGCAGATCTCAGCCAGTGTGGGGCGAGGATGGCAGCAAAGGGGGCTCAGCTGGGCCCCACCAGGCAAGTGGGTCTTGAGGGAGCTGGGCCCAGGCAGGCCCCACTCCTGCTCTGATCTGGCTGATCTCACTGCTCTCAAGAGGCCAGAGTGATTCACCACCACCACCACCGACGCGGACCGGCACCAGCCATGCTGCCGGCTCAGCCCAGCGGAAACGGTCAGCCCCCAGCGCGGCCGGTGAGTGCAGCTGAGGGACAGGGCGTGGGGAGTGGGTCTCTGGGGGGGCCTCTGAGGGGAGTGCAGAGTAGTGAGAGGGCCGGGGACAATGGGGAGTGAGGAAGGTTTGTGTGTTTTGGGGTGCTGGACATAGAGAGGTATGAGAGGTCTATGTGTTGGGGCACTGAGCAGTGGGGGTCTGTGTGGGGCGCTGTGCAGTTGTGGTGGGGGGGCTGTGAGTGGAGGGGTGCTGGGCAATGGAGGGGGGGGCCTGGGCCTGCCCCTGAGAGGAAGAGGTGCACTGGCAGTGCAAGGTGGGGCAGGCTAGTGTGCCAGTTTCTAAACAGTGCCCCCATCCGGCCCTTTGCTCCGGGGACCACTCCCCTGGCACTATGGCCCATTGCCCCCCTTGGAGGCCCAGAAAAGGTTAATCCAGCCCTCAGTCCAGTACAGCAAGTTGCATGGAACTCCTTTGCCTCCTTCAGCAGTATGAAGGGTTGAGTTAACCCTGCCGGGATCCAGGGAGTCTGCGTATTTCAAACCTGATGCCTAGACTATGAGCCTGTCCCCTCTGGCAAGAGTGTTTTTCATGCACAGTCAAGATATTCATGTTCCACTCAACACATTGCTCAAAATGTCATTTTCCTGAGGAAAAATTCCCAGACCTGGTGCATTAGAGAAACTGCTGCGAACTAATAAATTAAGGCAGAGATGTTTCTAATGCACAAGCCAGATTCCCATGCTGCAGTGTGTGTGTGAACGAAGATCAGGCCAGCAGCGCTGTTTGATTTTGAACAGCTGCCGAACAGCTCTGACTGTCTAGTTGGAGGAGTGTAACGATTGGCTCTCCTTGGTGTTCAGTACAGCGTACTGAGACTTAACAATGTGAAAGCAGAATTCCTTTAGGGACACTGCAGTGGATCGGCTTCAAATCTAGCCTAGATCTAGGGTTGCCAATTTTGTTGGATATATTCCTGGAGGTTTCATCACATGACATAATCTTTAATTGAAGGTTAATCTTTAATTCCAGGAGGCTCCAGGACAATCCCAGAGGGCTGGCAACCCTACCTATATTCAGCATCTGACTGCTTCCTGGTGCTGGGCATTAGCCAGTGAAAACTACTAGCAAACTCAGCCTAAAGTCCCATTCAGCCTGACCCCAGAAAGGAAGGATTGTCCAGTGATTAGGAACTAGTTTAGGATTTGGGAGGCCTGGATTCAATTCCTTGCTCCACCACAAACTCTGTGACCTCGGGCAAGTCACTTAGCCTCTCCATGCCTCAGTTTCCCATCTGTAAGTTGGGATAAAAGCACTGCCCTATTGCCTGGGTTGAGAATGTTGAAGCTTGTGAGGTCCTGAGTGATGCCATAATGGTGGCTATAGAACTGCTCTAGATAGACATGGTTTAAGGACAAGCCCAGGAGGGAGAAAATTCCTTTGATCTCTCTTATGGCCTTGAGCATCCTTCTCATTTCCCCACGAGCCTCCTCTCCCAGCATCCTGTCTCCAGCAGTGGAGAGCTGGACAGGTTTCCCAGAAATACTAGTCCTTGAGTCAGCCAGAAGGAGTCACTAGAGAGGGGCACAGAGCAATCTACACCCTGATCATGCTCTCGGCCTGGCTGGCTCAGAATCAAACATACAGCCCCGAGCCCCATTTTTATTTTGAATCATTTGTTGCTCATGGCTGCCGAGTAGGCGCTTTTCCGTAGGAAAAGTTCATGCTATTAAAGGGGAGAAATGAACAGCCTGGCAACACATCCCAGTCCCACTACCAAGAGCAGCCCGTAACCCCTCCTTGAATCCAGCAGCTCTCCTTTCTGTGGCAACTCCAGCAAATTTGATTTTAAAAAGCACTCTCTGCATCTCAGAATGAGTAATTAGGCTTACGCAGCCCAGCAAAGCCTTTGGTGCATGTCTAGCCTATGTATCACAAGCCAATGACAGAAATGTAATAGAACGTGTTTGTTCCGTCATACCAAATTACCGCTGATACTGGATGGCAGCAGGTGAATGATTGACTTGTGTTCCTATTTAGTGTGGTCACTAGAGGGCAGTCGAGTGCGTTCCTAGCCCACCTGCAAAAGTTTAGGTCCTAGATTATATAAACAGACATAGAATGTAATGTAACTTGCATTGCAAAACCCCATTTTACTGTGGAAAATCCAGGTGAATGACATGCCTGAAGCATAAGATTGGTTGCCACTTCAGTCTTTCCAATGGATAGAAACTCACATGGACCAGGCCTGGCCAGATGCATGCCATGTTTATGAGGCTGTTGATCAAGTCTTTAAAGTGGGGTGTTAAAAGATTGCTCCATCCCCTCTCACTCCTGATGTAAATAGATCAGAGCTTCCCCTGTCCTGCGCTTTGCCCTCTGCTGCCTCAACATCTCTAGCATGGATCACAGCCTCTTAATTCGGAGGAGATAATGGGAAAAAATAAGCTGAGAGATGCGTGCTCTGTGAAGCAGTGCAGCCAAGAGCCATACATATTCATTAAAAACAAAGCAAAATTGCTGCAAACAACATGCATAAGTTACTGCAGCTCAGGGGCAACAGTAAGTTATCTGCTGACCTTTCCTGTTCAAAGCCAGTGGAGCATATATCCGTTTCTGTTCATCAGCATGATATGAGATCACTAGTCAAGCAGCCTTTACCTGCCTCCATGCTATTCATACAGACACTTATTCCGAGACAGGCAGGATGGACCCATTTTTAATACAGGCACTAAATAACTGAGCTGGCGATCTATAATTGCATTAGGATAAAGAAGTTTAATAGGAAGGAGGCTGGTGCAGGGTAGAGCTCCCTCTTTCTCTCTTAATAAAAATTGGGCTTTAAAAAAAAAATTGTTTTGGCAGTTCCCCCACCCCTTTCTCTCCCCCTCACCCCATACTAATACGATCATATTCTTAGCCCTCATTTCTCAGCAGGTCAGTACCAGAAATTTCCTTGCCATCATACAGATATTAGATTCATGCTACTATTTAATTCTTCCTTGTCTTATTTAAAAGGGATATTTTGACTTAAGTGTGTTGGATAGAGGCTTAAATTGCACTTGCATACACACCAATAATGCTTACCACATACTTAGTGCCTTGCACCTTCAAAGCATTGTGCAAAGATTAGCTAGCTAACCTGCACAACACTCCTGGAGCTAGGTAAGTAAGTAGAGATACACAGAGGTTAAATCCTTCTCAGCTGAGCCTCATTCCAAACACACCTTTGCTGATCTTATTCCACATTCTTCTGCATGTTGAATGAGAAATCCTACTCATCATTCTTACCTACACTCGAACAGTGCCAATAGACAGTTGGGAGACTGCATTTCCACTAAGCTACACACATATACTAAGGCAGCGCCAGTAGAACAGGAGATGCTTATTAAAAGCTCCTTGTCATACAGTAACATTCAGTGTGTGTGTGGGGGAAGTGTATTTTTTAAACCTTTGTGATTTGGCTAAAGCAAAATGGATTTTCATTAGGCCACCCAATAGCAGATCTGTGGCCTAGAGTATATTTCCCTGCTAAAAGGCAAATTGTCTCTCTATCTGTCTATCTCCATGCACACACACCCTCTTTCCCTATACCTCTATCTATCTATCAACTATTTACAATTTTACACCAGACTCAACACTCAACGTTGGTATCAGAAGCATGGCAGCTGGTCATACAATGGGAGCAAAGAATTTGTTTAGAATGCAAAAATGTATTTTTCCACCCTCTTTGTACTTGAAATTGTCTGAAGCATTTTCCTTAAACTTTCTCCCCTAAATTTGCTTCCAGGCTAAGATCTAAATGGAGAAAATGTAGGGCCTGAAAAGTCTGAGAAATGCCTTTGAGAGGGGAAATGTTTGCACAACCTGAACTGTAACACTGGCTTTGTGCTGCAGCTGTAATAAATCTTCATTTTAATCCAAATAACAAGGCATGGAGTACACAGCTATTTTAGGAAGGGCAAAGATCACAAATAAAGTTCCGATTGAAAGGAAGATAGTCATAGTAAAAAATTCTGACAGTCACCCTGCCATGAGAAATGATTGTTTCAGGTCATAAGCAATGATATTACCTATGATAAAGGTGTAAGGCCGTGATCCTGTGATTGGGTTCACACAAGTGAACCATTGTGCCCATGTGGAATCCTGTGGACGCTAAGGGGGTTCCAAAAGGGTCTGCCCACATTCATTTGGTTGTCTAAGGCTTTAAAGGCTTGATCCTGGATTCAGAGAGCACTGAGGGCACTCAGCTTCCCAAAGGATCAGACTCTAAATTGCCAGCTCCCAGCCAAGGCCTGGCCCCTCAGTGGCTACAGGATGAGTTGTCCTCACCAGACAAAATGCAATAGCATAG
The DNA here is from genome assembly GCF_025201925.1 of Gopherus flavomarginatus. Lineage (NCBI taxonomy): Eukaryota > Metazoa > Chordata > Testudines > Testudinidae > Gopherus > Gopherus flavomarginatus. The sequence continues at coordinate 30,366,675 of NC_066628.1, forward strand.
TCATTTATTATTATGCAACATTTATTTGTTAATTGCAACAGCGTGTTTGATCCTGTACAAGGGTCAAAAAAAAGATGGTTTCTGCCATACAGCTCTTGTCATCTAGGACTGGATCTTTCAAACTCTTTCTACAGGGCATAGTGCTTACTCTTTAGGAGCTGTCCCCTTGTCTTTAACAGGACTGCTCATAGTTCTAAGCACTGTGTCTCAGATCCTCCAAAGCATTTAAGTGCTTAATTTCCATGGAAACCAATGGGAGTTAGGTGCCTAAATTCCTTGGAGGATCTGGGTCTATGCCCACTAGTAAGTGTTTCAAGAGTAGGACTTAAAAGACAGGCACAGCAAAGGTTAGACATACTGGGGAACCCAGAAGATGGAGTAAGTTACCTTTTTTATTTAAAAAATATAAATTAACTTAATATCCTGTGGGAACTGAACATTTAAAGTTATATTTTAAATAAGACATTCCATTCCTACTGGATAGAGGAGCAGTCCCATTTGTCTGGACTGTGCACATCACCCTTAACTCATAAGGTGTGCAGCTGTGGAGTGAAGCCCACATCTTACTGACACTCAAAATGGATCTGACCCTAAAGGTAAAAGTCTTATCAGTAAGTCAAACCATTGCCTGACCTGTGTTGCTGATAATTCTGGAGATTGTTAAAGCTGGTATTGTTGATCAAATGTACTTTTGATGCTGTTGGTTCATTTTCTGTACTTTATTCCATCTAGGCAGAGACACTACTTCTAGTCAGTTTCACTATCAGGGGCTAGTCTGTTTTGCTTTCTCATTCTAATCAAGTTTGGTTTCTGGTTCTAAGAAGTTTCACTGTCTGGGTCTAGTCAGTTTTGCTTTCTAGTTCTATTCTTTCATTATCTGGTTCTCACTCAGTTTTGCTTTCTGACTTAATCAATTCTGCTTTCTGGATCTAATCCCTTTCACTATCTGGTTCTACCCTGTTTCACTTTCTGATTCTCTTACTTTCTGGTTCTAGTCAATTTCACTATTTGAGGCTCATCCAGTTTGGTTTCTGTTTCTAGTAATTTTCACTTTCCAGTTTCTGTCACTGTTGCTATCTGATGCTTTAGGTCTTGTGGGAGGCTGCTGTGTCAACCGAACAAATCAAATTGTTTTCATTTAAGTAAGCTACAAGTCCTTGAAGACATTTCTAGCCATGCTAGGTTAGTGAAGTAAAAGTAATGGAGGACAGTAAGTTTAAGGCAAAAACTACCTTTGTTTAATTGAAAAATGTAATTGAAAAATATCACAACGTTCCTTGTATAAACTATTCAGTGAATGTTACTTACCCAGTTCTTGGGGACTTGGCCTAGCCAGACTTTTGTCTCAGGGTTTTCTATATGATTTTGAGGTCCCATCATCCCTATGATGTAATGAGACCTGGCCAGATTGTGTACCCTTCAGGCCAGAGTATGTGATGCTGTGGGAAATCCCGTATGGTTCTTGGGGCTTAGCTTCACATGGGTATCTTTGGTGTGAAGTCCTGGAGTGGCTTTTGGAAATGTAATCGATAAAATGGGTATTTTATGTAGTTTCTTTTACTGAAGGATTTCATTTATAAAGGAAAAGAGCCTTCAGCCTCTAGGCTGTGTGGGTATTGATAGATGGGCTCTCCAGCCCCAGGGACAGGAGCAGCTTTGAAATAAGAGTCAGGCTTGCCAGCCCAAACATTCAAAATCATTACTCCAGCCCTGCAAATCATGAGATTTTTGAAATGTGGGGTTCTTTCTGATTTCTGAACCTTTCGGGTGCAGTCAGGTCACCTTCCAAACTTTCCACGCCAACCCTGTGGGCTAAAAAAAAAAACATCTTTTTCTTTTCTTACTGAAAGCAGAGATTCTCATGTAACCATCATGGTCAGGAGCTGTGGCTTTAAGCAAAGCATCAGAGGTGGTGAGGTTTCTGATCAGATCCTGAGAGCAGGCCACACTGCAGCAGCCTAAGAGGTGGGTTCTGAATCCAGCCTCCCCAAGGCTCAGCTCCAGGCCCACCTGACATCTGCTGTGTAGTGACCACCAGCCTCTCCCTTACAGCTGCTGTCTGTGTTACGCCACCACAGCCCTGCTCTTTACTACTATTGTCCTCACAACACTCCTGGGAGGTAGGAGTTACTATCCCCATTTCATAGATGGCGGATGGAGCCCAGACTAAGTGACTTGCCCAAGCTCACATCAGGAGTCTGTGGCAGAGCTGGGACTTCAACCCAGGTCTCCTGACTCCCAATCCCCTCCCTCTGTGATCTATTTTCCACATGGAAAAGGGTACATGCAGTGCAGAGTGATCTCTATGGGCTCTCCCGGTGTCAGACTTGCAGTTCAGGGTTGCCAACCTTCCTAACGAGGCCCATCTCAGTGCCACTGGAACCTGCCCCAGCATGCACCACTCTTAGGAGAGCTGAGTCTTCATTAGCCAGGGCACAGCAGAGGCTGCACGGCTCCATGGCTGCTCCCCTCTGGCAGTGGCACTGATTGAGATGAATCACGGAGATGAACCTCCCTCCTGACTGATGGGCTGGAGCCTGGGCAGTACAGAACACCCTCGGCTCTGCTCACTCCAGGAGTTAACTGGCGTGCAGGACCGGACCCATCAACAGTTCTCCTCTAGCTTGTATCTAGCACTTTTCATCCATAGATCTCGAAACACAAGATATATCTCTGGGGAGGAGGGAAATGCCCCTTCATGTCAGTCTCTCTGGGGAAAAGCCAGTATCAAAAGGCTCAGCCGGGCACAAGGTGGCAGCTGTGGAGGCCCCAGTGCTGGAGACTTGGACAGGGGTGAGGATTTCGTGGGGACCAAAGAGGAGGGGGCAAGAGAACAGCAGAGAGGGTGACCTGGGCAGAAAACATCCCCGCCACTTAAATAACAGGGTCCTCTAATGACATCCCTCCCCCGCTCCTCCCTCCTGTCACTGAGCTGGACTTGGTGCCTCCCAGCTGGGCATCTAGGGAAAACAATGGACTGCACCGGTGCTATTTCAAACGCGCCAGACGGTATGTTTCCTTCATGCTCCTGCAAGGAGCAGCTTTTTGGACGGAACCTATTTGGGGAGTGGCCTCGTGACTTGGACCTGACGGCAGTCTCCTTGTCTGGGTTTGCTGGGAGAGAGAATTTCAGGGGCTGGAGAGTCATCTCTGGGGGATCCGAGAGCAACTTCATCTGCACCGTTCAGTTCTCGCTCTCTCTGCCCATTTTGCACTACCGGGTTTGGGTGGATCTTGCCTGAGAGAACATCTGAGTTTTTATAAAGTGCTCTGCCCTCTTTGCAAACACACCTGGCACAGCTAAGGCCCAGAGAGTGACCTGACCCAGCGGACTGGCTGGAGACAAGCGGAGGGCACTGGATTTACCCAAAAGCTGCTTTCTTACAGTGCAGCCACATCAGATCACTTTGGCGGCTGCTTTGGCAGGATTCATTTTCACTGCTCCGGGTTCTTATGTGGCACTGGTGCCCTTCACATGCTGTAGTGCCACTCTATATGCCAGGGCACTGGGCTTCCCCCTTGTGGCCACAAAAGACCCAAGAAGCATCTCCCAGGATGAGAGAACCACATGCAGTTTTAAAACAGCTGTCTGATTACTTGGCACTCTGGGATCCTGGCCCAGCCTCAAAGATCAGGCCGGATTATCCAGTCGGGCCCTGTTCTGGAGTGCAGGCCTCTCTGTGAGGATATCCTGGGGCCCATCACCATAGTGTCTGGGTGCCTTCCACGTAAAATCAACTAGTAAAGTCCTAAGTAGATCTTCTGGAGTCTCTGGTTCTTCTGTCCTGTCGGGCTGGAGAAACGCAGCTTGGGGGCAGGGCTTTGTCCTGCTGACCTCTGTGGAAAATCTGTGCCCAGAGCACTTCCAGGCTCAGGCCCATCGTGGCCCTGGATTAGCACCTTCCACCCACAATGAGCTCAAAGCACTTTGCAAAGATCAATGAGTGAAGGCACACAAGTGAGACAGTGGCAGAGCTAGGAACAGAACCTAGATGTCTCAGATACAATTCCTGGGTTTTAACCAGCCAGCTCACCTCTCTCTCAGTCTGCTGCCCAGGGCCGCCCAGAGGATTCAGGGGGCCTGGGACAAAGCAATTTTGGGGGCCCCATCCATAAAAAAAAGTTGCAATATTATAGAATATTATATTTTTGTGGGGGCCTCTGTGGGGCCTGCGGCCTGGGGCAAATTGCCCCACTTGCACCCCCCTCTGGGCAGCCCTGCTCCTGCTCCTCCCTTCGCAGCTCTCAACAACCCCTATCGGGCCTTGTGGAACCACTCTGGTACCCGCCACAGTGGGTCAGTGCAGTTACAAGACGCCTGCTTAGCCCAGGCTGCTCTGCTCCAGCCATAGCCCTATCTTTAAACTGGAAGATATTATTGCAGAGGGACAGCTCTTCTATATCTAGGGCTAAGAATAGCTTTCTGTTTAAAGACTGACTCTTCTAAGTGCTCTAAAATCTACACTGTTCCTCGGATCGCCTTGAAATCTGATGTGCTTCATGAGATTGTGGAGTACTGTTAGGGTTCCAATTTGGGGGCCATTTAATCAAGGGGTCCCTGAGATACAGCTCCCCAAATAAAACAGCTTTTTCTAAAATTGCGAAATTCTAGCAACCTTTTTTTTGCGCACACCTAGAGATCAAACTAGGACTCAGATTGTCGCACCAGCATCTCCGGGGCTTGAGGGCTACCCCAACAGAATGCATAGCTCCTTTGGGGGAAATCAGATTAAAACATTATTTGGAAAAGATTTTGCTTCTCCAGTGAGACTTGTCATGGGCCTCCTCCCCTGCATGCTCAGACAGAGGAGTTAACAAGACGGGTAGCCTCCAAACTTTTGTAACAGCTGGATAGCCCAAGGCCTTTTTGAACCCAAGCCACCCAGCTGTTGTCAGTTCAAGTCCTACCTGAGACAGAAACACGGGAACAGTTGAGAGGCATATTGCCACAATTGGTGGGGGATGCGGGGTTATTGTGGGGGAATGTAAAAAATGTGTAAAGAAAAAATAGACGTGCACATGCTTGCTGACAGGAGGAGGCAGGGAATAGGGGTGAGAGGGGCTTGGGGCTGCATCGAGGGGAGGGGGATAAACGGTAGAGGAGGTGAGAAGGGCGTGGGTCTCTGATGAGGGTGAAGGGTGGAGGGACACTGGGAAGGGGACATGAGGATGACTGGCAGAGGAACTGGGGTGGGGGGGAGAATGAGGCGGAGTTGGATGTCAGCCCCACATTCTCCCCTTCTGTATGTAACAGGAGCTGGGGGGTCTGAGCCCCTCTTCCTACCCCCCTGGGAGCTGGGATACCTGCCCCCCAGCAAGGTCTGAGCCCTTCTCCCTGCCCCAATGGGAGCTGGGGTCCCTGCCCCCCAGGGAATGTCTGTGCCCCTCTCCCTACCTCCATGTGAGCTGGAGGATGGGGGACCCTGCCTATCTGGAGGTGTTTGAGACCTGCTCCTTGCCCCCAGTTTGTGTGCCTGGACTCAAACAGAGCCAGCTCCCTTGACAGAATACCACACCTGTGAAATGTAACAATCACTTTGTCCCCTTTTACAGCCCTTCACACTGGCACACAGCATCCAGCGCATTCCTCCGCCATTCAGTACAGCTACACCACCCGCTTGGGCTACATTTCAAATGTAGATCGGCAGAGCTGTGCTGCTCAGAGGTGTAGAAAGGTGGAGACAGATTGATACATCACTGAACCCAACAGACTATGGTGTGAACAGCTCCTCTGCAGGGTCTTTGCCATGTGGGCCTGACTGGTGTCTAGCTGCTGGACACATTGGGCAGAGTCACTGGCTTCCTACCCTGCTAAGCGCCTCGGACAGGGCCGGCTCTAGGCACCAGCGCTCCAAGCATGTGCTTGGGGTGGCATTTTCCAAGGGGCGGCGCTCCGGCTCTTTTTATTTTATTTTTTGCTTGGGGCACAAAAAGCTGGGAATCGGCTCTGAGTGGAGGTGAGCTGCCGCAGTGGGGGGCGCGGGGAGGGCCATAGGAAGTAACACGGGAGGGGCAGAGGAACTGCCCCCCCCCAGCTCACCTCCGCTCCACTGCTGCCTGCTCCCACGAGCACACCGCTGCTCTGCTTCTCCACCCGCCCTCCCAGGCTTGCTGTGCAAATCTGCTGTTTTGTGGCAAGCTTGGAATGGAGGGGGGAGAAGCGGAGCGGGAGCAGCGCACTCAGGGGAGCAGGAGGAGCGGAGGTGAGTTGTGGTGATGGGGGGTGCAGGGAGGGCCGCAGGAAGTAACCCTGGAGGGGGCAGAGGAACCGCTCCCTCCCCCAGCTAACCTCCGCCTCCTCCCCCGAGCGCGCTGCTGCTCTGCTTCTCCACCCTCCCTCCCAGGCAAGCCTGGGAGGGAGGGGTAGAAGGGGAAATGTGGTGTGCCCGGGGAGGAGGCAGGGCCGTGGATTTGGGGAAGGGGTTGGAATGGGGCGGGGAAGGGGTGGCGTTGGGGTGGGGCCGGGCGGACATGGGAAAATTTTTTTGCTTGGGGCGGCAAAAAACTTGGAGCTAGCCCTGGCCTCGGACACAGCCTCTCATTCAGGCTTGTTCAGGTGATGTGGGGAAAAAGAAGAGAAGTGCGGGGGTGGGGTGACGGGTGAAAGCAGCAGCTGTAGAAGCTTTAAGAGCCCCGTGCCTAGCACATGCCCAGATGGGGTATACAACGAAGAGGAAAGAGGGTGTGGTTTTCTCTCTCCCCCTGGCTGGTTGAGGCCTCTGGGGACTAGTGCAATGGCCGCTGCTCTGATCCCCATAAATGTCTGCTCCTCATTGGAATCCTGGTAAGCCAGTTGCCTCAGTGATATCCTGTGGCAGTGGGTTCCACTGGTCAATTATTGCGTGCCCTCTTGCTCTTGCATTATGGGATGATCGCAGATTGAGTGACCTTCCCTGTGCCATGCCATTAGACACCTCTCGCCTTTGCAGGGGTAGAGGATTCAGAACCCAGGGATGTGTTTTTGTCACCTTGCCCATTCCCAGCCACACCTGTGCCATGTGGACGACTCTGCTTACACAGAAAATCTGTGGGAAAACCTGAGAGCAGCTACAAAAGAGGCTCCTGCAGCAAGACATCAATGTGCCTACAGGCCTGCTTCATGTCTGGAGGCAGCATTTGCTCCTCACACAATAGATCATTGTTAAGTGTGACATTTATTAGTCCTGTCTTCTTGGGAGAGGAAGAGCCTTTCCATGCCTCCAGCCCTCATGAGCCCCTTAAACATGGGCTGCGGGCTGCTGTACATCACTGTGTTACTGGCCTGGTACATACACCAGTGGGGGAATAATGTCACTGCCAAAGACATGCCAGAATTTCACCCGCAGCCAGATCCATGCTCACACGCGCCTCTCTGCAATCAGCTGTCACCCGATTCGTCCCTGAGAGCCAACAGACGGCCGCTGAGTGGCAGCTGGTAACTGACAGCTCTGTAATGAATGCCTCTGGGGGTCCTGATCTTGCACCCTTCGTGAGTTACCCAGTCACCTGTGTCTCACATAATATGGAGGAAGCACTACTTTTCTGCACCGGTGAACTTTTTACCCCTTTGACTCAGCCTTCTTTTTGTTGTTGTTGTTGGTTAAGCGAACTTTTCAAGGTGTGTCTTTATTTTGCTTTGCACTGCTAATAAAAATGGATATGCAACCGGGCAAGGAGTTAGTGAGAAGGCAGAGCCCAGGGACTTGTCAGAGAGTAGAGCAGCTCTCCAGGAGAGGCTGGCACCAGGTGTGAAATCATGGTCTGTCATCTCCAGATATGAAGCCCCTAAGATGCAGAGGAACGCCTATGGTTCCACTATGGAGACTTGGGGGAGGGGCAGTCTGGAGCAGGGTTATGCACCCTGGGCTATGGAATCAATCCAGTGTATCAGAGCACTTCACATTAATGCATGTATGATGCAACCCCTTGCAGGAGGTGTGGGCAATGGGGATTGAACCTGCAACCTCTGGATCTTAAACATGAGCCTCTATTAGCCAAGGCTGTAGTAGAAGACTCAGAACTACTATCTGGGTCCCAGAGTGCCAGGCTCCCCCGGCTATGGAATCTCATTTCAGAACCCTACCCACCTCAAATCCCCATAGGAGAGGCCTTTAGCAAGGCTGGACTGTTAATGTTGATTTTCAATACGTCTTGGAGCACCAGGAAGAGTGAAAGAAAGCTAAGTGCACAACAGTGGGACAATATGTCTCAAAAGGGCCCGATCCTGGGTTATGGTTCCCCCACCCCCACAAAGAGCTGAACATGTCCTTTCACTGAGCATAGGACTGGAAGGGACTTCCTGGGTTATTGAGTTCAGTTTCCTGCTTTTTCAGCCAACACCAGCATAAAATCCTGTTCAGAAACTTATCAAGCTGCCTCTTCCTCCTCTGACAGTTAGAGACCTCCTTTCACTCTGGGTTACTTTGATTTCAGGTTAAGGAAAACAACAAGCAAAGGAAGAACAAATACACAGAGAGAAAGCACAGTGTGTGTGATTCCTCTGGAAAACTCTGTGTAACCCTTCTGCCCCTCTAGTTGGCAGCAACAAGGGCCGGGTTCAGTATCCAGGGGTTCCGTTTCAGTAACACAATGCATAACCGGCTCGAGCCCCCACCCAGTGACCTGGGACACTCACATACCACACCCCCCTGGGCGCCTCTAGGAGGCAATACTTCCCCTCTCGCAAGCACGGAGTCTGAGTGTAGCAAAATCTTTTTTAATAAAGGAAGGAATCAATGCGGCATCCCATTGGAGAAACACCACAAACAGGGTTATAACACAAACCATAAACAAAGCCCACCTCCAAGTATGTTTGGCACTGTCCTTTTTCCGCTTAGGGTTTTAAGTCCAATCACCCCAAAGTCCAACAACCCAAAAGTCTCTGGTCAATGCCACCCCAGAGTTCGAGAGTCTATCTGTAGAGGTCCCTCCCCCCAGCCTGGGTAGAAAGGGGCACCTTACGTGGTCCAGGGCCAACTGCCCTGCCTCTCCGTGGGTTCTGCTTCCACCTTCTCCACGAACTGCTCCGCTTCACCAGCCGCTCCACTCTGCTCCTCCAGCCATCCTCAGGAACTGCTCCGCTCCACCAGCTGCTCTGCTCCATGAGCTGCTCTGCAAAACTGCTCGGCTCCGCTCACTCTGTGGGCCGCTCCACCCGTCCCACAGCTACTCCGCTCTGCCAGCCGCTCTGCTGCCACCAGCTGTCCCGTGATCCGCTCCAGCCGTCCCCGCAACTGCTCCACTCCGCCAGCTGCTCTGTTCCACAGCATATCTTCAGGCTCCCCCACTAGCTAGCACAATGCTCAGTGCTCTCAGCTCAGTCATTTCAGCTTTTTTGTGATTTCAACTCTTAGTGATCTCAGCTCTTAGTGGAGGAGCCCCAGTGCGAGTGCACCATTAGCCCAAAGTGAGTTCAGCTCAGTAACCTGTATTTAGATTCTTGAGGGAATAAAAAAATCAACTCTGACATTCCACAGTGGAGAGAGGAGGAGGTGCAACTGGTGCTTCTGGCTCCACAAGGAGACTGCACCACCAGGCACAGATACCTGTCCCCAACCTCTCTACTTCACTGGGTTTTGGAACCCATGACCCTTGTCTAGCAAGTACCACCCAACTGAGGGTGAGTCATTTGTCACCAAGCAGTCCCACCGCTCAGCAATCTGGGATAGGGTAGGCGCGTCTATGCAAATAAACTCTCTGACATTCTTTCCACCAGATGTCAGGGTAGAGCTTATCCTGACTCTGCTTACATCTGCATCTGAAATGAAACACAAAATGGAGGGGATGCCTCTGTGTCTAACAGTACAGCATAGCGAAATCTCCTATCAGTTACATAGCTGCACACATCACAACCTGCAAGCCCACTGTACGTGGGAGTCCTATGGACTCCAAGGGAGCAGGGTTTGTAGCACTGGGTCCACAACTTGTGTAATTTTGTCTCTCTGGAGCAGGAACTCTCTCTTATGGTGTGTCTATACAGTGCCAACAGTGGGGGCCTGACCTCAGCTGGAACCACTGTGATACTGTTCCCACTGGGGAAAGAGGTGGACTTATCCCCCAGTGTTTTACTTTCTTTTTGATGTCTCGCTGACTGCACCTGCAGGAAATGGACTAGTGCATTTCAGCACCTAAATCACTTTGAGGAGTTGGGCCTGAGTCTCTCTGGGCCTCAATTCTTCTGCTGCACAGAGGTGTTCTGTGGGTGAATTTGTGACAGAGTGCTGGGAACCAACAACTGAGTCTGCACTCTGCTCACTTAAATGCCAATTAATTCCCCCACCTGGACCTGATTGTGCCTCATTAGCAGATTAGCATGGACTGGGGAGCGCTAAAGAGCTAACTAGGCCCTGGATGCAGAGGGGGGAAGGCAGGACATGCTGGGGGAGACGTAGGGTAGCAGACTCAGAACCAAGAAGGCTTTCTGGATGGAGAGATCTCTCCCCTTTTTTGCAGAGCAGCTGTGCATGCTGCAAACCATGTGGTGTATGGGGCAGCAGAGGTGGGGGGAAAAGCACTGTAAATAAGCTACAGCGTGGTGGTTAACAAGGAAAGGTCTCTGACCAGCCTGTGTTGGCAGAAGAGAAGAGGGGAGCAGAACCTGACACTGTCACAGAACACATCAAAGACTGTTAGTCTTGCAGATGCTACAGGGGGCCAGGCTAGTACCCAAGGCAGGTAGAAGTCAGCATGTAGCAGCTCTGGTGAATGAGTCCTGAAAGGTGAAACTGACTAGAAAGAAAATAGAAATTGTCCCATCCACCTTAGTGTCACTATGGGCAAAATGACTTGCATTCGCTTTGGCTGAGTCCTTTCCATGTTCTCGGTGAGATGGGTAGGATTATTTTTTCACAAAGCTGATTTTTATCTTGACCGAGCTCCTTTAAACGCAATAGGGCCAAATTAGCCCTTGCTGCAAACACTACTGCAGGTAATTAAACTACACCCAGGATGAATTTGGCCCAAAACCCTCAGCAAGCATGTATGTTTCAGCAGGAATGTACAGATATTTACAGCAGAGCTTTACAGAAATGGCAAAAGCCAGGGGTCCTGCCCCACAGGGACCGAGGGATGGAATCTATCTACAGTCTGTGCCTTGGTCCTTTGATTCCACTCCATAAATACAGGAGATTATTATTTGTTGGATTTCAGGCCTTATCTCTACTAGGAAAATTGCACTGGTTTAACTAGATGGATTTAAACTCCTAATGACACTTAAATCAGTGTAACCTCTGCTTAAATCAGACGATCATTTATTGACGCAAGCTGATGTAAGCAAGTGCTGAACCGCTGCAGCACTGTAACTAGTGCTATGTCTACACTACACCTACTTTTGGTCATGTGTAAGGTGTGTGTGGGTAGATCTCACTGTGAACAGGTGGCTGCATCCACACTGCAGTGTGTAGCTACGTGTGCCAGCCAGCAACAGACTCTGACATGGGGGTGGGGCTCAGCCTTTCCCCACTGCCAAAGTCTTTCCCTGCGGGAGGAGGCAAGGCTCAGGCAAGTAGAGAGCTGTATAGTTGTGCACTTGGGTACATACCCATACTCTTCGGCTCCATCTGTACTCCACTCACATAAGCCATGCCCCAGCATCTACATTGCTACTGAAACCCGTGGTGGGGGGGTGCCCGGGTCCACACTGCTGAAAGAAGCACAAAGTGCAGCGATAGCCTGGACTGGTGCAACTTTTCTAGTGCAGAGTAGGCAGGCCTGAGATTCTGACCCTAGGGTGACAGCTGGGAGTAAACAGACAGAGCTAGTGAAAACAAGGGAGAGGACTAGCAAACAAACCTGTGACAGCTGTTAGTCACCTTGCTGAATGCAGGGCTGGAAGCCGCTCAGATACTAGGTGCAGAGCATGGTGTAAGCCCCCCCAGGGAACAGACTGACCTAGAGGCCTATCTTTGAGCTGTCTGCTTGCCCCCATCTCTTGTGGAGGGGAGTTCCGCAGTCACAGACCAGCTGCCTCTGCCAGTGCCAGCCTGGCTCGCTTCCCAGCTGTTTTCCTCGGTGCTGGGCAGCGCTACTTCCTCTTGGAAACACCTGACTCCGGCAGGCTCCCCACGCCCAGCCCTGGCGAAACCCATTTCCAGGGCAGGCTCGAGCCAATGCCGCTTTCCACCAGCAGCAGCAGCAGCGTCTCGCCTGCGAAAAGCCGCCCCTTCTTCCAAACTAAACCAGGCTAATCAGATTCCAGCAGGGGGAGGAGCTGCCCCTTCGCGCACCCCGAGCCAGCGGCTCCGGGACCCAGCGCCCGGCAGGGAGGGGAGCGGGGCCGGGCCGGCAGCATGCCCAGCATCCCCTCGGCCCGCGGGGCACCTGTCGGGGGCAGCTCGGGCGGCCCGCGGGCACCCAGCCGGCGCCGTGGAGCGCAGCGCGCAGGGGGAGGCAGGTGAATCCGGTGCCTGGCGGGGGAGCGGCGGGGCCAGGCGATGGGCGACCAGCCGCAGGCGGGGGGCAGGAGAGGGGCCAGCCCGCAGCCCCCCAAGGAGCCCCCCGGACGGCGGCGGGGGTCCCGGCGCAAACCCCTGCGCGCCCTGGGCAGCCTGGTCAGCCGCCTGCTGAAAACTTTGAGCGCCTTGTCGCACTTGGGAGGGGGGAGCCGGCGGGGGGGCGCGGAGCCGGAGGACGATGAGGGGGGGTTCCGGTGCCCGCCGGCCGGGCCCCCCGGGTCAGCCCCGCCGGAGGAGAAGGTCGGGGGAGGCAGCGCCTGGCCGGAGGCGCGGCGCTCCTGGAGCCCCCCGGGGGGCGCGGTGGAGGGGCGGCCCCCCGGGGCGCAGGGGCTGAAGAACCACGGCAACACGTGCTTCATGAACGCTGTGGTGCAGTGCCTGAGCAACACCGACCTGCTGGCCGAGTTCCTGGGCCTGGAGCAGTACCGTGCCCGCGGCGTGCCCGGAGAGGTCACCCAGCAGCTGGCAGCCCTGGTCAGGGCGCTCTGGACGCTGGACTACACCCCGCAGCTCTCTGTGGAGTTCAAGGTAGGCTGGGGCATCCGGACCCCCACCCACGGGCTGGGGCAAGGGGTGCCTGCCCATGGCTCAGTGTGCAGGGATTGTGGGTGCAGTGCTCTCTAACCCTAACCTTAACGCTGCCCCGAGCCAGCCTTAACTCCATTCCCACTCTAGCGCCAATCAGAATCACACAGCGCAGTGGCATCCAGCCGACCAGCCTGTGCACCAGACTGATGCTGGTACTGCGATGCCTCTCTTTATCTTTACCTTAACGAGGAGTCACATTAGTGGTGTGTCCCCCCGTACCCTGTCACCCTAAGCCTCAGGCTTGGTGGTGGCAAGACCTCCCGAGCTAGAGGTGGGCCAGCTGTGCTTGGTTGTAGGGTAGGAGATGGTCTCAGTCTGGCAAGCAGGTGCATCTGGCCAGGAGGCTGGGGGATGGCTGCATGCTGTGGACAAGAGGCTATCTTAGCAGGAGAATGAGTTGTGTCTGTGGGCCAGATCCTGTTGTCAGCTACACTGTGTGACTCCCCTGAAGATATGCTGATGTGACTGAGGCCCCAGTCCTGTACCTTAGTCCTGTGTGGCGGAGCCCCAGTGCCTTCAGTGGGTTATGTGCTGGCACAGGTGTGTGCCCGGGTGGAAAAAGTTGCAGAGTTAGGCATGAGTGGAGCAGCTGGACCAGTCCTGTGAGCCCTTATTCATGTCAATAGTGCCTGGCCCTGTACGATCTCTTGCAATCTTCCTGAGCCTCAGTTTTTCCATCTGTAAAATAGGGAGTGACACTGAACCACCTGTGTAATGTGTTGAGATTCTCTGGGGAACAACAGTGCATAGGTTGGAGACAGCTGAGGGCAACGTGTCTAGCCCTGTGGCGTGATGCCCATGTGTCCAAGTACCCCAGCTCCTGCTGTATGTACCATCTATCTTTCCTTTGGCACCGGAGTCGGATGAGACTTCATGGGAGTGCTCTCCAGGGCTGGGGTGTCACCTGCACGTCTCAGTGCTAATCAGCGGGATCAGTGTTGGTAAAGCACTTTGAAGACAAAAATGGAATATTTATTAAGTAATTGCCGAGCGTGGGGAGAAGGCCGTCCGGCCGAGCCTGCCCATACGTGTGGGGCTAGAATCAGACGCGTTGGGAGTGGGGTCTCTGCTTGACCTGCCAGGCTTCCCAGCTCCTTTCCCACCTGGCAGCTGTGATGGCAGCGGCTCATGCTGAGCTAGTGCCAGTGTAGGTAGAATGAGCAGCTGTCTCTGGGGAGATGCAGAGAATTGTAATAACCCCATTTCCACCCCCTCGCCCCTTTACTGAGAGCACCGAGGAGCTTGCATGCCTCCCTCACTTAGGTAGTGGAGTAAGTGCCCTTTTCCCTGCCTCCTGTGCCAGCGCTGGCTGCCAGTGGGGGTGGATTTTTAGCTCAGCCCTGCAATGGGATGCAGACTCCAGACACTTCCGTGATCTGTGAGAGAAGAATATGGAATCAGCCTGGGGGCAGGACTATGATTTGTGGCATGGGGTCCCATCTCCCGCCTTCCCTGCACACCTGTAATCTGGGCCTTTCACCAGAGGCATCTCAGGGAGTGGTGGTGGCAGAGGCTGGGCTGGGGGCCTGGAGCAATGGGTGGCAAATGTTAGTTGTAACTTTTAGAGCATGCGTCCTGCTATTGTAATGATGGGCACAATCTGCCTGTGTAAAGAAATGTAATGATGAAAGCTCCCCTCCCCAGACAGCTGCATTCCTAGGTGGGGAGGGAGGGCGGAAAAAAGTCCCTGGCCTAACTCTGAATCTTACCGCCCCAACCCCGGTGGTTATCTGCTTGTGGCATCAATTTCCTCCCCATTTTTAATCTCCCTGGAAAATAAGATCTCCCGTGGGACCATGCAAGAGCTGGGAGGTTTTATGAGAGGCTGCGGAGCCCCACAATCTATTCATCCAGGTCCACATCTCCTTTCATTTGAAGATCTCTCTGTTGGAGGTTGCGCTCTGTGGTAATTCTGCTCCCTTTGCCCCATAGAGTTGCTTGTAGCCCTTGCATCAGTTGGGGTTGTAAAGGTGTATTGTGAAGGTTGGAGGAGCCCTAAATTAAAGCCCTTCAGGCCATAATCCGATGATTGTTGCAGTCACAAAGGACTTCTCTCCCAGGCACATCACGTGGGACATTTTCATCCTCTGACTCATCAGGTACTGGCCACTGTCAGCAGCAGCCAGCGCAAGTTTGAAGAGTCAGTTGTCTGACCCATCGCTTGGGCAAAGGCTGTGCTGCTAAGTGAGAG
Organism: Gopherus flavomarginatus; assembly: GCF_025201925.1. Lineage (NCBI taxonomy): Eukaryota > Metazoa > Chordata > Testudines > Testudinidae > Gopherus > Gopherus flavomarginatus. The sequence continues at coordinate 30,381,885 of NC_066628.1, forward strand.
GAGCATTCTTTCCTGTGCCTGGGCGGCAGCCCCTTCTAAAGACCTGAAATTGTTTAGTGTTCAGTTGCTTCCCCAGTTGGAAAAAGCCCCAATCCACACAGCTGACAATGGAGAAACCCCAAGCAGAGCTTTGTAACTTGCAGATCAGGCTCAGGAATGCTGGAGCATTTTTGTAGGCGGAGCCTTTATGGACACATTGGTCTCCACCCACTAATATTTTGCAAGGAGCGAATTCCTCTGTCCAGAGCAGCCCTTTCCAAGCCGAATGTTTGCAGACCAGCCCCTAATTCTAATCAGTAGTCAGCATTTTTACAAAGAAGGGGTGATAAGGCAATTTTGTCCCGACCCAGCCTAAGGTGCTGCGAGCTAGCAGCCCTGCAGTGCTCTACAGGTTGTTGGCTGGAGTTTGGGTCTGTTGGGGACAGCTGTGCCTGTGAGTGGTAACATTGAGCAGTGCTGGATTGCAGTGTGTGCCGACACAGGCTTGGATTTGTCTGCGGCACAGACTTGGCCCAGGAGTCTGAGTTGCTGTGTCGGTGCATCAGAACGCCACAGCGGTGCTGCTGCATCAGAATGCCAGCTCCTTGCCTCTGAGCTGTGTCATGGGTCCGGGCAGTGGTACAGCATGATGGTGACTCCTGGGCCGTGGCTCACAGAGTGGGAGCGTTGGTGTGCAGAGGAGCCCAGCGTTATTTCCCCAACTCCCCTTATTTGACTATGTGCTCTGGAGATGGCTGATGGTCAGAGCAGCAGGCTGGGAGGCAGGAGTTCTAGCATCCATTCCTAATCCTTCCGATGTCTCAGTCTGTGACCTTGAGCAAGTCACCTGCATCCTGTCCTGCATGCCTCTGCTGGGAATGGGGTCGGGAAGGCTAAGGAATATTGTAGCTATTGTGCATGGCAGGGCAGAGCCCAGCTCGCTCTCCATGCTGACATCTCTCTGGTGTCTTAACCAACTTTTCCGATTTCTGCACGGGCACAGCCTGTTGAAAGGTCCTGGGACAGGCAGGACTCTGCCATATCCACGCACCTCGGCCAATGACCAGCCTATTAGAACGTTCCCACCCTAGGAAAGTCACTTGAAGCCCCTAGTGTGAAAGCTGGGGCATTTCGCCCCCCAGCTGCGTACGAGATCTGGCCAGCAGGGTGGATTTGGGTGTGATAACGTGCAGTAGAAGTGTGAACTGGCAGTGAACTTCAGGCTGTGTTTCTAGGAAACAGCACAGTGAGTAGCTGGGTGAGAGCGAGAGAATGAAGAGCCCTATTGAGAGCATCTCCTGGTGTCCTGGTCAATTTCACATTCCTGGCCAGCAAAATCTCCCCTTCTCCGGTTCCCTCGCGGCTGCTAGAAGCTTGGGAGGGAGCAATGAGCCCTGTTGTGTGGCACACAGATAACTGGTTGTGTGAGCTCTTCTGAGCAGACTGCCCAGCAGGCCCCTTGGTAACCCTACCTTGGGGAGCCACGCCTGGGAACATGCCGAAGAGAGCCAGCTACATTCTAACTGAGCTGGCCTTGCAGAGCCCAGGGCAGGGGCGAGGCCGAGCGACAGGTCCACCTTGAATAGGCTCCACAGGGGAGTTCCTGCAGCAACCTGAGTGAGTCCTGTGATGTGTCAGTGACTGGCACGTGAGCGGTTGTGCCTAGTGGTTGGAGCAGGAGCCAGGAATGGGAGTCCATGGTCAGAGTCAATGTCAGAAGCCAGGAATTGGAGCTGAGGGCCAAGACCAGGTTACGTAGCATGAGGCAAGGCAGGAACAGGACTGGAACAAAGTGTAAGCAAAGCTGGGAACAAGCAGGCACAGAAGTTGTTGCAGCCGGGAGTGAATGAGGAGTCGCTGAACTGCTGCTGCTGGGCTTAAGAGCTGGTCTCCTGCCTCTTCCGATCAAGCAGGTTTTGTAGCCAGTCAGGCAGCCTCCTACAGCCCAGCTATGCCCATTAAGTAGCCCAGAGACTGGCTCTGCAGGCCCGGGTTTCTGACACAATAGGTACGGCTACACTGCAATAAAAGACCCACGGCGCGGCCATCCCTGGCCCGGGTCAGCTGAGTCTCAGAGCCTGGGCAGCGGGGCTAGAAATGGCAGTGGAGATGTCTGGGCTCCGGCTGGAGCCTGGGCTCTGAGGCCCCGCGAGGCGGGAGGTGTCTACGCTGCCATTCTTAGCCCTGCAGCCCGAGCCCTGCGGATCCAAGTCAGCTGACCAGGCTCTGAGATCCAGTGCTGTCGGGTTTTATTGCAGTGTAGACATAGCTGGGCCCTTTGCTCCTGGCTGTCCATGCGGCAGAATTTTAGAGGGCAGGATGAATTGTTATGAGTAACGAAAGAACCACCACTTCCAAGCTTGCCAACCCCGCTGCCTTGCCAATGTGGCTCTGCTGAGCTCTGGCCCCTCCCCAGTCACAAGCTTTCTGCTGTTTTTGCCCAGCCGCATCCATGGTTCGAGCTCCCTCCCACACCTGGGCTCTCTTTGCCGAGTGATGTGGCTCAGCCCCCCGAGAAGCTTGCTCAGATATAAAGGATCAGACTGAAGGCTTCGGAATAGATTCTCCCGGCGATTCACACTGCTAGAAATTCTCCGCACTTGTGTAACTTCTCCAGCCCGCATTAGGCTGCTCAGCTTTTTATTTCTTTTTAAATTTTCCTTGGAAGCCACTTAAATGGTTGCTTGGCCCCCTCCTACCTTGGGTTCATCACCGGCTGGAATATCCCCACACAGCTGGCAAGGAATCGGGTTGCAGCAGCCAGAGACACTGCTGTGAGCAGTTGGAACAAAGCCGTGCTCTGATCCTGAGTCTGTGACCAAGTCACTTGTCTCCGTCATGCCTCCAGCTAGGACATTGGGTACCTGGCTCTCTGGGAGCCAGAGGCTGTGTGGGGAACGGCGCTTTCCCAGGCAGATAAATCATGCAGACGGCGGTATCCCCGCAGACGCGCGGCTGTCTTTCCCGCTCGCCTCTCCTGTGCAGCTTGCACAAATGGACAGCAGACGTTTTCTTGAAGATGCCAGTTTTCTCACCCTAGCAGAAGCCCTGGGAATTCCCGCAACATGTGGGAGCCCCGGTTGCTCCTTGCCACCAGCTGGATCAACGTACAGCACTGAATGCTTTTCTCCCTTCATGGGCTCATCCTGGCAGCTTGTTGAAAAGGTCGGCCAGGCTGAACTGGCCCGTTCCGAGACCGCTCATCTCATGTTTGTTTCTGCTTCCCTCCTGTGGGCGCTGTAGCGTTTTCAGCCTCGTGCTGTGGTCACTGGCCTTTATTTTCATGCTTTCTGACATCCTTTCTCAGCACCCAGCCAAGGGGACCCCTCACACACACACACTCACAATTCAGGCCTCTAACTCAGTGGGCAGAGGAACATTAACACTCACCCTAACAGCCGCAGTGTTACTGGAGCGAAGGTGGCTTTAAGCAGGGTAGGGTGTTGTGCTCTTACTGCCTTCTCAGGCCGTAAGCCTGTACCTCTGCATCCAGGAAAGGAAGGGGCCAAAATCCAGCTGAGCCGGAGCAGAGGCTGGGAGAGATCCCAGGGATGGGATGTAGCACAGTGTTAGACTATGGAGTTACATAACACAAGCTGCAGGGCTGGGATTTGCAAGGGAGCCTGGTGCCCAAATCTCATTGGAAGTTGAGTACTCAACTCCCAGAGGCTAAAGAGCAGCTGTAGGTAGTTCAGGGCAAGGGGTGTACTGCCAGCATGTCGCACAGGGGGCTCTGGCCTCAGTTGGGGTCTCTGGGCATTACTCTAATATTACTAAGAATAACATGATGTGCTTGGAAGCACGGACAGGTAGACTGGAAAGCCTGGGAATGGGAGGGCACCTCACTGCCATGGGGCAATGACTGACCCCGTGGGATAGTGAGTACCGGGCTGTGAACTCTACAGGGAGGACAGATGAGGTGCCGGAGGTGGGGGAACAGCGACACTCCTGAGGATCCAGCAAAGGAACATTTCCAAGTGGGGAGGCCCCCTGCTCAAACCTGTCCGGCCAGTGCCCTGAGTCACCAGGTGCAGACATCTGAGGGTGTAGTACTGCTGTCTTCCATGTCATGACAACGTCCTTCACTGCACAATGTTGAGGGAGCTCAAAGAGGCCACTAAAGTGTATATAACCCGCATATAACCCGTCACGTGTCCTAACAGGACAGCAGCCAGAGAGGTCTTTTCTCTCCCCTTTACATGATTGGCTCTTGGACCAACTCGTTGTAGAGCACACAAGGGGGGATGTGCTGCTCGACTTGGGGTGATGTTTTCAAAATGGCCTAAGTGACTTAGGAGCCTACATCACATCAACCAATGGGACTGTGGCACCTAAACCACTCAGGCAATTTTGAAAAAAATTCCCTTATGTAGCACCCGGGAGTTGTTTCAAGGAGTAACTATAGTTGAGCCATGAATGACCAGCTGCAAGAAGAGTGTCCCAGCTGGCAGGTGATGCCTGGTGAGTCTAGTGGGTGTGGCTACACCGTCCTTCTTCAAAAAAATCAAATGCAGCTAAACCAGAACATTGCCCCCAAAAGGCTGCAGCCAATTATTCAAACCCACAAACATACATATGTGTGACCACTTCTGGTTCCCAAATCAGGTCCTTCGGGAGCAGCCGATTCAGCTGCTGGGATGCACCTCTTGGGGCCCAGGTTCTGCTCTCTGGCGTTTGTCAGTGTCGGTGACTGAGTGAGCCTGGGTTACTCCTGTCAGACTTGGAATGCTGTCTGGTGGTCTGGGTGCCCCCAAGGAGCAGGCAGTGTCCTTTGCTTTGGGTAATGTTTTTTGTTCCTGCTGTCCTTCGTGGGGGTCGGGAGGTGTGGTGGAGCTGTCAAGGCTGAGGAGACTGAGGAAGTTCAGAGAGACCGGACAAAACCAGGGAACTGATCAGGTGGGTGGCAGATAATATTTGCTGTTGGAGACAATGTGAGGTAAAGCAGCCAGAAAGGTATGATGTGAACTACCCAGACACCCTGAGCATTCCTAAACTAACCGCTGAGGGAAAAGAGCTGGGAGTCTCTGTGGGCGGCTCAGTAAAGACGTCTGTTCAGTGGACAGCGGCGGTAGATCAAACAGATTGTTAGGATGTATAAGGAGTGGGACCGAGCATAATACAAAAGATCTTCTTCTCGATTATATCTGTAGTTCGCCCTCACCTGGGGTACAGTGTTCTGTTCTGGTCATCTCAAAGAGCAGATAGGAGAAACAGACAGAGATCAGAGGAGGATATTGGATTGGATGGACCTGTGATCTGTCCATTCCTATGCTCCTCCTTGTCCTCTCTTGAGCGACAGCTGGGATGCTTTTCCTCTGAGGCATATCTTCCGTATAACAGAGCTATTGACTGACTCCTGGGGCAGAAAGAGTGTTATCCAAAGCAGCTGTTGTCCAGGAGGTTGTGGTGTCACATACTGGAGTACAGGGCTCAGGAGTAGGAGATGGAAGACTATTCTCAGCTCTGCCACTGACTCTCAACCTGACCGTGGACAAGTCATGTCCCTGGTCGATGCCTCAGTTTCCCCACCTGTGACCTAGGGATAGCGTTACTTACCAGCCGGACCAAGCTCTTGGAGGGTCCTAGAGGAAGAGCACAATGGAGGGCAGGACTGTGTTAGTGCCTGACGGCTAAGGCTAACAGTCCATGAATGGAGGGTGTGTGTTTACCTGAGGGCGGTTTACTGTGCTGCTGTTTCCCCAGGGCAGGTTTCGACCCCTGCACGTGTGCTTCCTTCTGTGTGCAACATGCTATAGCTGCACAGTCCCTGCCCCGTGGCTGGGCAGCTGGGATCCCACCCACCCCTGGCTGCAGATGCTTGGGGTGCTGCTTGGCTGCAGGAACTGCTGAGCCATGTGAGCCCTGCACCCATTTGGGCCAGAGACCTGCATAGTTTCAAATCCCCTGGCTTCCCACAAGCAAGGGAACTGCCGTGGGTCATCACTGGGGCGCCAGGCAGAACATCTCCCTCTGTCTGGTTACGCGGGTCCCGTGGCCTTGGTGGCCGTGCAGTCAGCAGAATTAGGCCCATAGTGTGTGGTTCGTTGTATGTGTCTACGGGCCACAGGCAGAGAGCTGGAGATGGCAGCCGTGGGGTAGTGCCCCATGTATGTGATCTTACACACCTGTGCGGCCAGCAGTGCAGTCATCAGTAGCTTTCTGATTGTTCTTGTCCTGCTGTTAGCAAAGCTTAGTGGTACGTCCCGTTACCCTCTCTAGGGGCTCCAAGGTTACCTTCTGAGTGGGTGTCACAGGCTTACGGAGGCCTGACCTCAGCCTGCAGCCCGAACGTGGCTAGCAATCCTGCAGATACTTCACAAGAGGGACTAGACCCAAGCTGGCCCCTCACAGCAGCGCTGGCTCTGCAGGGCTCCCAGGTGGTGATGCTGTCTCTAGCCACTGGGATTAGCAGCTGCGCCGGGTCACTGTTCTGATCATAAACGGTGACATCACATGGCATGGATGTTGACATAAGTGTTCAAACTGACACGTGCCTCATTTTGGGGCAGGGTGGATAAAAATCAGTGATTTTTTAAATTTAAATTGGATTTTTTTAATAAAATGCTTTTTGAGGAAAAAAACTATCTAAAGATAGTTTAAACTAAGATATCTCATCATGGAATAATATATGGAGATATACCTATCTCATAGAGCTGGAAGGGACCCTGAAAGGTCACTGAGTCCAGCCCCCTGCCTTCACTAGCAAGGCAAAGTGCTGATTTTGCCCCATATCCCTAAGTGGCCCCCTCAAAGATTGAGCTCACAACCCTGGGTTTAGCAGGCCAATGCTCAAACCACTGAGCTATCCCCCCCAGGCTTATAAATTCTAATTCTATAGCATGAGAATATATTCATGTAATGTTTAAGAAAAGTTTTGTAAACGAGTTCCAATATTTCATGGATTAGGGACCCAATTTAATGGGGTTCCAGGGGCTTCTGTATAGATTATTTAGGTTAATCTTTCTATCTACCCAATGGGACTCAGTGCTCAGTCTAGCAGATACCATCAGCGATTATTAGTTTTGCAGTTCTCAGACTGTGGATTTGTCTCTCCAGAGGTAACATGCTTGTTAACAGAACAAATGTTTTAAATAAATAATATATAGAGGTGAGAAATAACAGACCTCAACTCTATTGTCCCTCTGCAAATTTGTGTACAAAGAGTCAACCCCTTACCTCTCGCTAAAAGCACAATTTTAAAAAGTTCACTGAATAGAAGGTTATTGGGGGTGGAATAGATCTGGACAAGGAGAAGTCTGGAGATAAATGTGAGAAGTGAGGGACACATGCTTTTTTTGTTAAAATATTATGTTTGCTGTTGAAGACAAAAATCCAGAATACATAACGTTGTTGTTTTAGTTAAATAAAACAATTTAAATGTCTGTCTGGTGATGTTCTCCTCCTACTACAGCATGGCAAGAAAATCCTCAAAATATTAATGATTAAGCTGTTGAATTGGAGATAGTTCACCTCCCAATGACTTCATAAATATTTGCTTCAATTACCTTTGGTAAATGAAATCACCAAACAATCATTGGTTTTCTGATATAGCTGTAAAACTCATCTGAAAAGTTTTCAAAATAAATCAGCGTTTAAAAATGAATAGTGTGTACCTTCTAAAAATGAAACCTGTATCTGTCTCTCAGTTGTGAAGAATATATATTAAGATTATAAGAACCAACAAGAATGCACATTTATGTGGAAATCCATGATTAAATCGAGTCCTGACTAATGATTTAAATCAAATCCATTCTGGTTTGGGGGGCCTCCGTGTTCCCCCGGCGTGGTTGAAGTTGGGTGTGGTATTATTCACTTCCTGCCTTTAATCCACTCAGCAGTGTCACCATGTGGCTGTTAAACACCTGACATGACATGCAGCACCCCAGAGCTGGCTGCATTTAAGTGTGTGGAGGCAGCAAGGTGACCCCAGGTCTTGGTCTGAATAATCTGCATAGCACTTGGGGCTACTTCAGGGTCTCTGGGGATGGGAAGCCCCGCAGGGATGGAGGAGATCATTGGGTGTTTTCTTTGCACCTCCTGGCTGTCTGTCCGTCTGCAGGAGGACGAAGTATGTTGCAGTTGAGGTGATTAAAGAACCAGTGTGATGGCATGCCTTGCACAAGGAAGCCACTCACCTCCAGACAGAGGAAATGCTGTCCTTGCCCCACAGCAGGGTCCCTGGAGGTCACAGCCCATGGCTCAGAACAGGGAGTGCCCCGGTGATCAGACCTCTTTGGAGGGGGAAGGCTTGGGCTGGGGAGTCTAACTGCTCACTTGACAGGTGCTACAGGCAGGGGGGTTGTCTCACCAGGTTGCAGGGAAGGCCAGAGAGTCTGCTTATGCCAACCTCACCCAGCCCCAGGGAAGAAGGTCAGACAAGGATGAGCTGGGCAAGGGTCCTGTTTGAGCTGCCAAGCTGCCTGCATTCCTGCAGGGAGAGGAGGAGCTTGGATCAGCCTTCCCTTGAGATGGCCCCTGAAGTGCCCTGCACTAGGTGTGAAACTGGTGGGGTGTGGGGCAGGAGCTGGGTAGTCTGTGCCGTCTCCATATGCTAGGCAGCAGGGCTCTCAGGGCCCTAGCAGGGCGGGGAGGTGGGGGCTGGGGGAACCTCGACTAGGCAGCTCCACTACCAGATCCTCCCCCCAGAAGGGTCCGAGTGCAAGATCCCTATGGAGTAGTGTTGGGGGATGCCTGCCACCTGCCCCCGATTCTGCATCCTTGTGCACTCCGGCTTGGTGCGGGCACTGGGATTTACCCTTAAGCAAGGGGGTAGGAACTGCACCTCCTGATCATGCTATTGACCGGCAGAGGAGGAGTGAAAGGCCCAGTCATGGCTGCCCTCTGGCTCCTTTGTGAGGGCTAGGGTGACTCACGGGCTGGAGAACACCCCTGGTATAGGGGGCCTCTGATGGGGGCAGAGCTGCCTATCCTGGCTCCACCCCACACAGAAGTTGCCGGGTAGGGGATGGGACAAATGCAGAAAGAGGCATGGCCAGGGGGTGTCCCATCACCCTGGTTATTTCCTGTCTGCCCCAAGGCCCATAGAACCTGGCTGCCCAGCTGGGAGCTGAACTGGCCCTTGGCAGCCCCTGAGTGGGGGGCATTCTCTGCCTCCTCCTGGCTCGGCACTGGCATAGGGGTACACCTGATCCAGGTTACCTGCTGAGTGGCTCACAGACCCTCTCCCCATTCCACTGGGTGCATGGGACTGATGTGAGACACACACCAGGGCTGTACCGAGTCGCGGGCAGGGCACAACCCGCCACCGAGGGGCTGCATTAGCTCTGCTGTGCCCTGCAGTCTATGGGGCACTGGCTTTGCCCCCCTGCAGCAGGGCACTGGGCTCTCAGATCTGGGTGCCAACAGCAGCTGCTGCAGAGGAAGGTGCCCCCTACCCTCTCCGGATCCTGCGTGGGGCTTGGCTCTCGCCCTGCATGGGGGTCACTCTGCCTCCTGCTGGTGGGGATTCTTGAGGGATTCCCCAGCCCCTCAGCAGACTGTTCTCTAGCTGCATGAAGTGCTGCTTTCTGGAGGGCTGCCAGGCCCCCAGGCTGTCTGGGCCTTGCCCAGAGTTTGGACAGGCTGATCCGGAGGCTAGAGGATCACGGCAGGGCAGCAGTGTCCTGCTGCGTCTGCACAGCGCCAGCTGGGTCAGCACAAGGAAGTGGCAACAACGCCCTTAGTTGTGCAGGGTCGCTGCGTTCAGCTGGGAAGACCTGTGCCACTGGGCAAGCTGCACTCTTAGCCTCAGTCCACGCTAGCTACTTGCATGGCCCTTTTTCACGAGACTATACCAGGGGGCCAGAGGAATCAGCCAGCACCATGCGTGGCTCTGGCTTGCGCCGAACAGGGAAGCAGAGAGACGGTGTCTGTGCTCATCTGGACAGGGGTCAGGCTCTGCAAGGGGCATGTCTTCTTAACCCTTCGAATGCTGCCAGGTTCTCAGGTGCCAGGCACTGGTGTGCTGCTGAGCGGAGCGCCGGGTGATTTCCAAGCTGCTGTTGATTTCCATGAGGTGGCTGCAGGCCAGCTGTGAAAGGGTTAAATGTAGCTGCCCATCTTGGTAGCTTCAACAGGTGTTACCACAAGGAGCTGGCACCAGTCCTGCCCTGGCCATGAGGGGGGAGCCCTGGTCTGTATCCGCCCAGTACCCAGGAGCTGGGGAGCATCAGCCGTTTGTTCGACTAATGTCATTAATGGGGGAGGGAATTCAGTGATTGGGAAGGGCAGACAGCACTGGCTGGAGGCCAGCCTAGAGCAGGGCTCTCTGCTCCCCCAGCACGCAAACTGCGCGTTCTCAAGGTCCCATGTTCCTCTGCTGGCAGGCCCCCATCCTAACCTGCTGGGTCTTGCTCCTGGCCTGGGTCCCACACAGCTACACCAGCCCTGGCTCTGTCTGGAGCGGGAAACACCAATTGTCCACCGTGTGGGCAAACGGCGACTCAAATCAGCCCTCCCTCCTCACTGCATCTGCACTTGTGTTGTTCTGGCAGGGAATGAGCCCAGGGCTCCCGATGAAAGGCTCCCACTGTACAACGCTGCAGGTAGAGGTCCACAAGCATTTCAGACAGCAGTGCCAGGCTGTTTCCGCTCCACAGAGCAACTCATAAGTGCTGCACAGCGAACCTCTGTTCCCTCCCCGCTCCCTGCCTGTTGTAGGGCCTTGGGCACCCTGGACTCGACTCTGGATCCTTGCCGTGCGGCGGGACGGAGGCCAGAACTTTCTGAAGGACCCGCTCCCGACCGAGCACCAAAATGAGGGGTCAGGTTTTCCAAAGCACGGCCGGGAGCTGAGCTGCTCTGAACACACAGCCCTTGGGAGCAGAGCCCTTCTGTGAATATGACCCCCAAGGCAGCAACCTGAGCCCAGGCTTCCACATCAAATCCTCATTGCTGTTTGTGAGCCACAGGCTAGGGGAGGATCTTGCACCTGGAGGGGAGGTGGAATTTCAGGGAGATCCAGACTGATAGCGTGTCTCCATCTGTCATTAAGGCAGCAGGAGTTAAGGGCCCTCAACAGCCCCTGGGGAAGAGACTGTGATGCAATATAGTGGGCTAATGGCAGGGCGCTTCGCCATGCTGGACTTTCCTGCTTGGTCACCAGCTCCCCTCCCAAAGGCAGGGATCTCCAGGAAAGATGGGAATGAATTCCGTGAGGCGTGGGTGGCGTGCAGAGCTCGGCTGCTGGAATGCAGTAACCTGCGTACAGCCAAAGCCAGCGGCAATGGCTCGCTCTCGCTTTTGAGAAGTCCATTAGTGAAAAAAACTCCTCCGGTATCCAAACTGGCTCCATTAAGGGAGGACCTGCAGGAAAGCGTGCTTGAGCGAGTCTTAAGAAGGCAGTTATGTGAGGGCTTGTCTACATCAGAAAGTTGCAGCGCTGGTGAGGGAGTTACAGCGCTGCAACTTTGAAGGTGTACACATCTGCAGGGCACCACCAGCGCTGCAACTCCCTGTTTGCAGCGCTGGCCGTACTCCCGTTTTGTCTCGGGTGTAGAGGATCCAGCGCTGGTGATCCAGCGCTGGTAATCCAATGTAGACACTTACCAGCGCTTTTCTTGACCTCCGTGGAAGGAGGAAGCCTCTGGTAATCAAGCTGGTCTCCTTTCCCGGTTTGCTCTCTCGTTCCCGGAGCCCAGAGCAAGCAGGACTCCTTCCCTGCGGTTTGCTGGGTGGCTCCGGGAACGAGAGAGCAAACCGCGGCGAAGCGGGTCTCCTTTCCCGGTTTGCTCTCTCGTTCCCGGAGCCCAGAGCAAGCAGGACTCCTTCCCTGCGGTTTGCTGGGTGGCTCCGGGAACGAGAGAGCAAACCGCGGCGAAGCGGGTCTCCTTTCCCGGTTTGCTCTCTCGTTCCCGGAGCCCCGAGCAAGCAGGTCTCCTTCCCTGCGGTTTGCTGGGTGGCTCCGGGAACGCGAGAGCAAACCGGGAAAGGAGACCCGCTTCGCCGCGGTTTGCTCTCTCGTTCCCGGAGCCACCCAGCAAACCGCAGGGAAGGAGTCCTGCTTGCTCTGGGCTCCGGGAACGAGAGAGCAAACCGGGAAAGGAGACCCGCTTCGCCGCGGTTTGCTCTCTCGTTCCCGGAGCCACCCAGCAAACCGCAGGGAAGGAGACCTGCTTGCTCGGGGCTCCGGGAACGAGAGAGCAAACCGCGGCGAAGCGGGTCTCCTTTCCCAGTTTGCTCTCTCGTTCCCGGAGCCCAGAGCAAGCAGGTCTCCTTCCCTGCGGTTTGCTGGGTGGCTCCGGGAACGAGAGAGCAAACCGCGGCGAAGCTGGTCTCCTTTCCCGGTTTGCTCTCGCGTTCCCGGAACCCCCCTTGAAGCCGCCCAACAGCGCTGCAGTGTGGCCACATCTAACACCACTTGCAGCGCTGGTTGCTGTAAGTGTGGCCACTCTGCAGCGCTGGCCCTATACAGCTGTACTAATACAGCTGTAACAACCAGCGCTGCAAAACTTTAGATGTAGACATGGAGATTTCCCCAGGGCTTTGCCTTAGGAAAAGCCGTTCTATTTTTTTCTTACTTTTCTCTTTCAGAGGTAAGTACATTAGCAGGTCACGTCTTGATAACACTCGTACTGGAACAGGGCCTCTGTTCTTCAAATCCCCTTTTCGTACAGCTGCTCACCTGGGGCCAGGTTCTGATCTCCCAGAGGCCAGGTGCAAGTCTGGAGTAACTCCTCTTGAGTTGGGGCAGTTCCTCTGGATTGACACACTGTGGGCAGCGAGTTCTGAATCTGGCCTGTATTGCCAACTCTTTAAGTAACCCAGAGGCACTGTGGCGCTGCGCTCATAAACCCACACTCTGCATTTTGTTCTTCTTGTCGATGATTTGTGTGTAAGTTCAGTGCCGGTGAAAGCTGCCAGACGGACAGTTCTGCTGGCGAATAGGGGATGTGGCACTCCTTCCCTATCCCTGCGCTGACTAAAGCCTGGAGAAACTGGCACGAGGGACTGGGGCTGGGCAAATGGTGGTTTGCTGGCACTTTGGAAAAATTGGGAAAAATCAAATGTTGAAAAACAAAATTCCAATCAGAGCGTTTAGGTAACATCAAAACAAAACGTTTAATTCCAACTTTCAGGCCTTTTGACAAAAGCGAGCAAAGGGTACGGGAGGAGGAGGATCCTCCCTTAACCTTTACCCGGTGGTTTGGATGTGGGACCCTGGTTCAGTTCCCCCCTCTGCCCCTTGAGGTCTCCCACGTTGTAAGTTGGTGCTCAAACCCCTGAGCTGTAGGATATTCTGGAATTGGGCTTTTTCAGTCTCCTCTTGGAGATGTTCCACTGTGGTTAAATAATTTCCTACTCATGGGAGTGGGGCCTGGAACTTGGGTCTCCCCCATGCAGGGTGATTGCCCTAGCTAACCGCTAGGCTAGAGAGCTGTTCTCCCTCCCTTTCACAGGCCCAATGACTCTCCATCGTCCAATGGTGCTGGAACATTTTTAGTAGTGAGGGTGCTGAAAGCCAGCCCCTTACCCCTGTTGGTCCGTGCCCCCCCCCCGGCTGGGAGCAGTGCTATGTCTCTGGGAGGGGGGACCTGGATGGGGTAAGAGGGCCAAGGCCACAGCTGGGGGCAGATGTGGGGCCAGGAGTGGAGGCCCAGGCAGGGGCTGGCAGCTGGGACCCCATGTGTGGGGCCAAGAGCAGAGCCCCAACTGTGGGGCTGGGCATGGGGCCATGGACATGAGGTCAATGGAATTGGAAAAGGTTCAGAAAAGGGCAACAAAAATGATTAGGGGTATGGAACAGCTGCCATATGAGGAAAGATTAATCAGACTGGGAAATGAAATGAATAGGAAGCAGATTTAAAACAAACAAAAGGAAGTATTTTTTCACACAACGCACAGTCAACCTGTGGAACTCTGCCAGAGGATATTGTGAAGGCCAAGACTATAATGGTAAAAAAAAAGAACTAGATAAATTCATGGAGGATAGGTCCATCAATGGCTATTAGCCAGGATGGGCAGGAATGGTGTCCCTAGCCTCTGTTTGCCAGAAGCTGGGAATGGGTGACGGGATGGATAATTACCTGCTGATTACTGGGATGCTGACCTGTTCTGTTCATTCCCTCTGGGATACCTGGCATTGGTCACTGTTGGAAGATAAGATCTGGGCTAGATGGACCTTTGGTCTGACTCAGTATGGTGGTTCTTATGAAGGGTGCCTGGAACAATGGTGCCTTCTTACCCAGCTTGCCTGCCCCTGTCTGTGTGCGGTTTGGGTGCTCTCTGGGGCTGGGAATGTCTCGCTCTTGTATGTGCAGTGCCTAGCACAGCGGGGCCCTGATCTCAATGGAAGCCTCCAGACGTTGCCATAATACAAATCGCATCCAAAAGGGCCCATTTGCTGCAATCACCGAGAGAGACTGGACACGGGACCGCACACTGCCGTTCTGAGAGTCCCCTGCCCAGCAGAACTGCCCTTAGCCATGCACCCTCTGGGCCAGGTGTGGGTTGGAGTTGCGAGGTCTCGGAGTTGGCTTTTTTAGATTCCTGCAGGCTTAGCGCACTCCTGCTAGCAGGGCAGCGCTTGCAAACAATCCAGCAGCAAAGCACCTTGGTGGCAACAAGTGTTACAAACCCTAAAAATGGAGAAAAAAGAAAAGCAGCAGCAGCAAAGGGTCTACTCCTGCAAGTTACCCCACATTGCGCCTGGTAGGGGCTCCCTGTGGCTTCAGGGAGCTGCCTGCACTGAGCAGCCCACAGGATTGGGCCCCTAAATACCTGGCGTAAATGAATCATCTATAGTCTTTGCGGGAAAGTCCTGGTTGCTTGAATGTAGTAGCATGGACTTGCACAGGGCTTGCCGAGCATGCTGCTTTGCATTACGTTCCCAGGCAAGTTCACGTTTAATCTGTATTTAATAGGACGGTTATTATATGGCTGGGAACGAATAGGTTTTTAACGATCAGCCCTCTGCTGCGGATTCGCCACATGTTGTCGATCGATAGCCGGAGGGCAGGTTTGTTAAAGCTCAATAAATAGATATGCCCTGCAAGCGCTCTTTGTTTAGCAGCGGGTCATCCCGCAGTGAGATTGAGCTTTCAGAGAAGTGTGCACAGGGAGCTTCCTTCCCAGCAGAGCTGGGCTTCCCCTGACCTCGTGCTGCCCCAATCCCAGTGCCATGGTCCAGGCAACGTTCAGAGCAAACTCTGCAACCTTGGCTCCTCTCTAACGCACGGCGTTCCTGACCCCTGGCTGCGGATCTGTACAGAAACATGGTGCATTTCCCTGATGCGTCTATTCCCCTTCATAGAGTGATTAAGAAATACACCCCCCGTCCAGGGAAAGTGCATCTGTCTTCTCTGGCAGCCCTGTTCTGACAGCCCGAGCCCCCAGCAGTGTGTTCTGCGGAGAGAAGATGAATGTCTGACCCCATGGCTGGCCTGGCTGCTACCTCCCTCATTCATCTGCCGTGTTAAACTGGGACCTACAGCTGCATTTAGCATTGTAAGGCCCTGCCTGAGCATTGTAAGGCCCTGGAGAGCCTAGAGAGCAACGGGGAAACACCCTGCACTTCATCCCAGGGCTAACTAAAACGCTGAGGAAGGGATGGTCCAGGGGCTAGGATTCTAGCCGGAAACCTGGCTTCAATTCCTTGCTCTGCCCCAGCCATCCTGTGTCTCTGTGCCTCAGTTTCCATCTAGCCAATGGGGTAATAGCCCTACCTCACAGCAGGGTTGGGAGGATCAAAGCAGTACAGCATTGTGAAGTGCACAGATGCTCTGGTGATGGAGGCCGGATAAGTACCTGGGATCAAAGGGCTGGGATTTACCCTCCCATGTGAAGTAGGGTGGTATGGGGAAACTGAGGCATAACAATGGGGAAACTGAGGTGCAACAATGCAGGGGCTCACCCGAGGTTTCAGCGTGAGTAGCAGCAGAGCAAGGAATGGAGCCCCGATCTCCTGAATCCCAGCCTGCCTTATAGCCCCCAGGCCATCCCGCTGCAGGAAGGGATGCTCAGACAACACCCGAGGAACCATCGTTTCCTGTTGCCCGGTGAAGTTCGCACACGAAGCATGACACTTCTGGATTTAGCGTGAAGTGCGAATCGAGGCCTGGCACCCCACCTGTTCCTGCCAGCTGGGTCGGGGATGCTCATAGGCACAGAAAACACCCCATGCCGTTTTAACTTCAGGCCGAGGTATATTTTAACGCAGACATTGCAAAGCAAGGGGGAAGAGAGAGTGAGAGAGCGATAGAGCCTTTGGAATTCCCAGCTGAGAGGCAGAGCTGCTGAGGGAAGCCCAGCCTGGCGGTCTAGCCTAACAGGAGCTTAGAATCTCCTTCAGGACTTTTGGGAAAATACGAGGCATCAAAATCAGAGGCTTTGTTGTGGGAGACAGAAGCACCCTGGTGCTGCAGAAATGGCTGAAACTGATTCCTACGGTACAGCGGGACCTGGCCAATTCCCACTGGTCGCTGGGGTGAGCTTAGTGAATTAACGGCCATAGAAACCCAAGTCAAGGCGACTGATTCCCGAGAGGCACTTGTTCCCTTCCGTGGGCTGTTGGCTGTTATCTGCATTCTCGTAGCGGCCAGCTGAGCTCAGGGCCCCTGGGGCAAGTGCAGGACGTAAACACTCGCAGGGAGAAGGAGTTGCTGCCCCAAGAGTTACAGACAAACGGTGGAAGAAGGGAGATGTTGGGATCCCCACTTTGCAGACGGGGAACTGGGCCGCCAGGGCTTAGCACCTGCAATCAGGGCCAGGTTCTCCATGTTCCTGTGGGACGTGCATGGCTGGATTTCTAAAGGTGCGTGGCCTCCAACCTGCACCCAGCAGGCCAAGCTTCCTTACACATCTGACCCCAGTGGTGGGTGAAAGGGGCCCTGTGAGATCTGCACTGAAGGGGATAAGAGGCAGATGGCAGCTCTGTCTGGAGGAATGGGGACTCCATATTGCTACTGGAAAGGCAAATGGGCCCCATGGTCTGTCTCATGAGCTCCTCTATATTTGTTGCTGTTGTTGAGGGCTCTTTATGGGTGTTGCTAGTGGAGATTTCTGGGTGCTGTTGTTAGGTAATAAAGCAAGTCCTCACTCACCTCTCCAGCACCCGAGTTCGTGCGGAGTTGGTATGGGGCACACAATTCTGTCAGAGACCAGACACCAATGCGTTGATCAACGGGCTCACACTATCCTTAGCTCTCAAAGCTTTAGATTAAGTGTGGCCCCTTTATTAGGGGTGAGCATCAATATTTATACACAGAAGTAAACAAAGTGATTAACAAAAGATAATGGTCATGCATAATCAATCAATATTTTACAGGAAAAGCAAGTTTAACAAGTAAATGCATAGAGATAAAGGCTAATGGCTACTTAATAAAGGGGGTGTCATGAGTAGTTTGCAGGTCAGTGCTTTGTTCGATAAAGGGTTCAGAAAGGATTATGCAGAGACGGCCAGTCTGGGTGTGTTTTGGCTCCCCAAAGTTCACCAAAAGTTTAGACCCAACATTCCTCCATTTGTAGCTTTGAGATAACTATTAATCAAAAAGCTACACCCTATTTCAAGATCTCAAGGGCCGCTTGGCAATTTCAGCCTGGGCCAATTCGAAGAGAGTAAGGCTTTTAGCTGAAGTGGGAAAAGAATAAACTGACTTACATGAGTTTATGAGGGAGGGGACACACTGAATACAGCAACACAGTATTATAAGGACTACTATGGCCCCAACAACACCCACCAAGAGGTTTTTAACCCACCCAAGTCCGGGCAGCCAATTCCATAAGGCTCCCCACCAATCATAAGGTGGCTGGCCAGAGGAGTAGTTTTTAGCCATTTCCCTTAGGTGTTTGGTACGTTGAAAAGTGTCAGAGTAGGTGTCATTTACAAAAACACAGCATTCTTCATTTATGAGGGCGCAAGTTCCTCCCTGGGCTGCTAACATCATATCTAAAGCCATTCTGTTTTGCAAAGCTAACTGGCGCAGCTGGGACATTTCCCCGGCCTGATTTTCAAATAGGGTTGCAGTTTCATTTGTCAAAGATTCTAATAGTCCCTGTAGGCGGATGATAGCACCCTTCAAGCTAGTGTGACCAGCCCACCACTGCCAGGACAAACCATCACGGAGATTAATATCTCTGTCAGTTTCACGGATGTTACGAACGTGGGGAAAATGAGGGGGAGTGAGGGAGATGCGAGAAGGCGGTGCTAGCCATGCCAAATAACATGACCCTGCCCAATCAGGGGAGAGAAAATAATAAGCCTTGGGCCCGCACACCCAGTATGTTCCATATAATGCGTTTTGGGTATTCCATTTCTCAAAGTAGGAGGTAACCCACCACCCGTTGTACCACTGTTCCCCTGGTAACGCAGAGGGGTCGTTGTGTGAACTGCAGAGGCACAATTTGGTAGTGTTGTCCTCAAAGGGCAGTGTAGTACTGCTTGAGCAGTTGTAGAAGGCAATTGTGTATCCTTTAACAATTAGTTGGACACCCTCGAGATCTGAGCAGGGCTTTTTAAAAACTGACTCTGAAAACCTGCCCCTCCATGAAAAAGTTGAAAAGGTTGGATCGGGGTGAGGGATCCACATATGGGATAAGTGGGATGCGCAAGGCTTGAAGCCAAGATTTTTACTAAAGGCGGTGCCATTAAAATATATGTTGCATTTACTTGTTCCCACAAAAGTTGACCCTTTTTCTTTAACAAAACACAGTGATCCTGTTTGATTGGTTACCCTGAGATATTTGTTAATTGGCACTCCTGTTTTGTCCCATGTAAGATTGGGTTGGACTGGATCTTTTATTCTAGTCGGTGGCATCCAAGTCATATTAGCAGTGGTTAGGGGAATGGGTGTGAAGGGGAGTCCCTGTGCTGCATTTACTGGAAATTGAGTACATACCCAGCAATCACTTCTATTTCCTAAAATACGAGTTTTAACCTCGTGGGAATATCTAATAAAAGCATTATCTTCATAAGCAGAAAATAAACTAAAAAAGCATAAAAAAAACCATACAGTTGTCAGAATAAAGGGTCCTCTCATTTTTTTCGAGTCAATTTAAGTCTAATGTCTGAGAGAGGTAAGCTGGTCCACTGGTCGAAGGCAGTGTCCTCAGTGGTGACAAGAGCTGCTGGTCCGTCACTGTGGTCCACTACGGCTGGCTTGACGTGGGAGTGGTGGATCCAAGATTTGCGTCCTTCCAGGAACACTGCAGTCTGGGTTGTCAAAAGAACCTGGTGGGGTCCAGTAAACCTTGGCTGGAGGGTGTCGTCACGAACGAACTTTTTGGCCCAGACGAAGTCCCCTGGTTGGAACGGGTGGATTTGTTCCTCCAGCGGCACGGTCTGGGAAAACTGCGAGGCTTTCCAAAGGGTACGAAGGCGAGCCTGTAGGGAGAGAAACTGACACGCGGTCATATGATCCCCTCCCAATAGTGAAACATCAGCACGTGGTAGCGCCCCGCCTTTGAAAGGGGGGTGTCCATAGAGCAGTTCAAAGGGGGATAATCCCAATGCGCGGGTTGGGCGAGTACGAAGGTGAAACAGGACCAAGGGAAGTACCTGAGGCCACTTTAATCCTGTTTCCTGACAGTATTTAGCCAATGTAAACTTAAGTTCCCTATTCATACGCTCAACTTTCCCGCTAGACTGGGGGTGGTAGGGTGTATGAAAGGAGTGTGAAATGCCCAGTCCTTGTTCTAAACGGCCAAGGACATGACCAGTAAAGTGAGGTCCGCGATCTGAGTCGAGCACAAGAGGGATGCCAAAACGGGGTACAATATCTCTTAAGGAGAATCTTCGCCACTGTGGCAGCAGTACAATTAGCAGTAGGAAAAGCTTCGACCCAGGAAGTCAGAGGGCAAACCAAAACAAGGAGGTGCTTTTTCCCAAAAGCCTTTGGCATATCTGCAAAGTCAATTTGAAGATGTTGAAATGGAGCAGCAGGCGGAGGTCTTCCACCCTTAATTTTGTTAAGAGGCGGAGCAGGTCCATTACGCTGACATGTGCTGCATGCTTTCACTATTGATAGGCAATAGGGTTGAATGCCTGGAGCATACCAAAAGCGAGCGATAGTGTCCACGAGGGCGTGCGTGCCGTAGTGACCCCCTTTATCATGGTGCCAGCGAACTGCCACGGGGTATGTGGAGCGAGGGAGGCAGGCTCGGCCATCTGGCATAAGCCAGGTCCCTTTGACCAGAGTGGCCCCGAGGCTTTCCCACGATTGTAGTTCAGCAGCGGGTACTGGTACGGGGTGCGGTGGAGTAAAGGAGGAGGTTGCAATAGCCAATGTGGGCATGGCTAAAGGTAAGGTGGCAGCCTTCTTGGCGGAGGCGTCAGCCAGGGCATTCCCACGGGTAACGGGGCTACTATCTTTAGTATGGGCCCGGCAGTGAACTACAGCCAGGACAGAGGGTTTTTGGAGGGCGTCCAAAAGCTTGTGGATGAGGGGGAGGTGCTGAATGGGTTTACCGGCAGCTGTCTGGAAACCTCGAAACTTCCAGAGGTGGATATGACAATGCACAACTCCAAAAGCATATTTGCTATCAGTAAAAATGGTAACGGTCTTACCAGCGGCCAACTGGCAAGCTCGGGCCAGGGCATAGAGTTCAGCGGCTTGGGCTCCCCAGTTGCCTGGCAGTGAGGCGGCCTCTTGAATGTCCCATTCAGAGGTGACAGCATAACCAGTGAAACGCTTGCCATCAACATAGAAGGAGCTTCCGTCCGAGAAGAGGATGCAATCGGGGTTGTCCAGTGGCACGTCAAACAGGTTGTCTCTTATCTGTAAGATGCTGTAAACTACTTCCACACAGTCGTGCTGATCCTGGAGGACTGGCAGGTCAGGAAGCAAGGTAGCTGGATTAAGGGGTCCACACCTTTCAAAAATTAGGTTAGTGTCTTCTAAGAGTTCGGCCTCTAGCTGTTGCTGACGATGGGCCGAAAAGACTTGGGTTGTGCCCCTACGCAGAAGGGCTGACAAGGCATGAGAGGTCCAAACCGTGGTAAAATGACCCAGGGTTAGGCTCTTTGCCTTTGTGATCAGCAGGGCAGCTGCTGCCAGAGTCCGGGTGCAGGATGGGGTTCCCTGAGCGACAGGGTCGATTTGCTGAGAGTAAAAAGCAAGCGGGAAATGGTGGGGCCCGCTCAGCTGGGTAAGGACACCACTAGCAATTCCGCCCCTCTCGTGGACAAAAAGGTGAAAGGGTTTGCTGTAATTGGGGGGGCGGAGAGACATGGAGGAGGCCACACTGTCCTTCAGTAACTGAAAGGCTTGAATAGTGTCCGGGGACCACTGCAAAGGGTCAGGAGCAAGGTTAGCAGTGAGTCGGTGGAGCGGTTTGCTTAACTCCCTGCAGGACGGCAACCAGGGGCGACAGAAGCCAATTAATCCTAAAAAACCTCGAAGTTGTTTCTTGGTGTTCGGTAGAGGGCAGTTTTGAATAGTCTTTATGCGGGCTGGGTCCATCTGTCTTCCCTCTGGGGTTAACATGAAGCCCAGATATCGGACCTTCTGTGAGACCCACTGAATCTTTTTAGGGTCTACCTTGTGGCCTCTGGTGTGTAGGTATAATAAAAGTGCCTTACCATCGATGCGGAGGGCAGCTTCTTCGCGATTACCTAATAGGATGTCATCTACGTATAGGACCAGTGTGGATCCCTGCGGACTGGTGAAACCTTCCAAGTCGTGGCGGAGGCACTGGCTGAAAATCGTGGGGCTGTCTCTGTAGCCTTGAGGAAGTCGTTGCCAGACATAACTTTGTCCCTCCCAGGTGAAACCAAAGAGATACTGAGAGTCTGGGTGCACAGGAATGCTGAAAAAAGCTGATTTTAAGTCAATAATAGTGAACCACTCAGCATCCCAGGGGATTTGGCTGATGATAGTAGCTGGGTCAGGAACTACTGCATGAAGAGGGACCACATACTGATTAACAACTCGTAGATCCTGTACAAAGCGCCAACGAACAGGGTCTCCGTCCTTTTTAGGAGGCTTTTTGACAGGCAGTATAGGGGTGTTACAGGGAGTGTGCTGAGGGCGGACTAGCTTTTGTGCAATGAATCCCTCGATAATGGGGCGGATGCCCTCCCGGGCTTCCAGCGACAGGGGGTATTGAGGGACTGACGGGGGGGTTAAGGAAGGCTTCACCTGAATCCTTACGGGCTCTGCCGAAAGGAGCAGGCCAACATCAGTGTCAGAAATTCCCCAGAGGGTTGAAGGCAAGTCAGTGAGGTCAGGGGAGAGAGAGGGGGGTGTTTCCCAATTACCCTGAGTAGGGGCCGAATCTCCTAACACTGTCATCAATAATCCTACCCCTTCAGGAGTGCAGGTTAAAGTAGCCTCAAGCTTACAGAGTAAATCCCGGCCCATCAAAGGGATCGGACAAGCTGGGGAAAAAAGAAAACGGTGAGGAAAACATTTATCAGCATAAACAACATTCAAAGGCAAAGTGAGTTCCAGAGACTGTGGGTTGCCCTCCACCCCAGTCGCAGTTTTAACCTCAGAGGATAGCCAGGGAGAGGGGGCATGATTTAAAAGAGAGAAAGTAGCCCCAGTATCAATGAGGAAAGAGACAGGCAGTCCCTGGACTGAAAGGGTTAAACGAGGCTCTTTGCTGGGAGGGGAGAAAGTGAGAAAGGAGCCGGCTAAAGACATTAAGGAAATAAGACCATCACATTGTTTGCCTTCGCCCCCGGGGTACCGTCATTGAGGAGGCTGAGTTTGCTGCGGCTGCTGCTGTTTCCCGTAGTTGATCCAGGCCTGGGGAATGGGCTGAGCTGGTGGTGCAGGGGTGTATTCCTCACTTGTGTAAGCATCTGCGGATGCAACCAGACCCTCTGGGCGTCCCCAGGGGCATTCACGTTTAAAGTGACCGGGCTGTCCGCACTGAAAACAATTTCCTGATGGCTGGGGTCGCCAGGACCCTCTTCCCCGAGCACCCTGGAATCCCCTGCCACGGCCACGGCCTTTGCCTCGAACACCGCCGTGAAAAGCTAAAGCCATCAGCTTATATTCTTCCTTTTTCCCTTTCTTTTTACTACTTTCCCTTTCTTTCTCCCAGGCAAAATCAGCTACGTCCAACACTGAAGTGACTGACTCACCTCCCCAACCAGGGCGAAACTTTAAGAAGTAATCCCTTACAGGGGGCACCGACTGATTCACAAAAAATGAAATAAGAGTAGGGTGGTCTGCTTCTCTCTCAGGATCCATCTGAGTGAACATTCGGGCCCCCTCCAATAGCCTCGACCAGAACTTTCTGGGCGGCTCATCAGATTCCTGCCGAATCTGCATGAACGTAGCCTGATTAGGCGAGCGGCGAGCCATTTCCTTGAGTCTCTCTAACAATCGCTCTCGATCTGTTCGCAGCTGAGTCAGCCTTGGCTGAGTCCAGTCTAGGGGATTCCAGCCAGCGGCCAGATCCCGCCTATCCATCCAAGTATGATTAGCTGCATTGCTATCTCCCCATGTCCTTTCTGCCATCCACAATCTACTACGTTCCTCTCCGGTCAAAACTCTACTTAACAACTGATCCACATCCGTATAAGTAGGATTATAACTTAAAAACAATCTTTCTAGAAGTTCTATGATCTTTCGGGGATTTTCCCCAAAAGACCCTGACAACTGTCCCCACTCTTTCAAGTCCCATTCTAGCCATCCTTTATATTCCACAATATTAGCATGTTGTAACCGTCCATCATTGCCCATATAAGGTTGATCGTGCACCTGTAAAGGCATCTCTCTAACTATACTTTTATTACTCGCAAGAGATTTGACGGGGACATCCTCTGGGCTATCCTCAGGGGGGGGGGGCATGCACCCTGCCGTACCTGCTTGGACATTAGCCTAGTAACCACTCCTCCCGAGGTTTGCCCCTCCATTTCCTCCTCATCCTTCTGCAGAAATTCCAATCTGGTATCCTGCAGATTCCCCTCTGCTACAAGGAGAGAGTTCCCCTGCGGAGGAATAGGGGCAGGTGCAGAGGGGACCAGCTGACGAGTCAAAACACGCCGTGGTCTACACCCTTCATCGAAATAACCTGGAGGGGGTTCACTCTCGGGAGAGTACCTGACTGCCATAATTTTTAAAGATTTCCACAGCTCTGCTGCTGTGTCCCAACAAAACCAGTAACATAACTGTCCCGGATGGTCTTTTTCGATCTGGCTCTTTACTCCTCTTAAGGCAGCCTGTTCGAAAGAGCCATACGAAGGCCACCTCATCTCCGGGTCGGCCAATACCGCGGTATACCCAGTCCAATTCCTTACACATAGTGTGTACAACTTCTTCCTAGACATTCCTGTCTGTACTGGGAGTTTCCCTTCGTTCCATAACTTATTTACAATCCCCAACGGACTCTCAAGAGGCACGCTAGTCCCTTGACCCATGGTGTCTGACAGGAGCCCTCCAACTGGCGTTTACCCTGCTGTCCAGTACACGACCCCTCAATATTGAATTGGCTGGGAGAAATCTCCTGTGGCGCCTTGCCAATTCATATATGAGTGGTCTGACCACTGGACAGAGGTACCGCACCAGAAGGAATCCCGGACGAGCCCCCAAATTGTTAGGTAATAAAGCAAGTCCTCACTCACCTCTCCAGCACCCGAGTTCGTGCGGAGTTGGTATGGGGCACACAATTCTGTCAGAGACCAGACACCAATGCGTTGATCAACGGGCTCACACTATCCTTAGCTCTCAAAGCTTTAGATTAAGTGTGGCCCCTTTATTAGGGGTGAGCATCAATATTTATACACAGAAGTAAACAAAGTGATTAACAAAAGATAATGGTCATGCATAATCAATCAATATTTTACAGGAAAAGCAAGTTTAACAAGTAAATGCATAGAGATAAAGGCTAATGGCTACTTAATAAAGGGGGTGTCATGAGTAGTTTGCAGGTCAGTGCTTTGTTCGATAAAGGGTTCAGAAAGGATTATGCAGAGACGGCCAGTCTGGGTGTGTTTTGGCTCCCCAAAGTTCACCAAAAGTTTAGACCCAACACTGTTGCTCTCCACCCCCAAGTTAACCCTTCGGCCCTCTGGGATGCACCATTTTGCAGTGGTGGGACAGTTGCCCTGGCTCTGTGATCTGCCTGTGTGGAGAGAGGACAGTTTGCCCTGGGCAGAGACAGATCAGAAACAAGCTCTTCCTCTCTGTGGGATGGGAGCAGCTGTGAGGCGCCGTAGGGCTGATTCCCAAACATCCCTGTGCCACTGATCACAAGTGGTGCGATGCTGAACCTGGCTTGTCCACCCTATGCCGAATGCTCAGCTGTGGTCAGTGCCATGTCAGTGTTAAGACACGGTCGGTTCTAGGGGGGGCAGCAGGCCATTGAGACACCACCCTTCGGAGGAGATTCATGCATTGCAAGGCCAGAAGGGATGACTGTGATCATCTGACACAGGCCAGAGCACTGCCCCAAACCAGGGTGATGAGCCAGGCTCCCTTCAGCCCAGTTCAGGGGCCTTCCAGTATTTCCCTTTGGGAGAGAACAAGGGGATCAATAGCTCTGTTGTCCAGACTGGTATTCTCCCTCTGGGGGCCAAATCCCGACATCCGTATTCAAGGCCACATCCTGAGTTAGGCGTTTTGCCCATCAGCACTTGGGCTTATACAGACTTGCAGCCGGTCACTGTTCAGGAGCCCAGCTCTGTTGCAGCAGGGCCTGTGGTACTTCACAGGGCTACTCCTATGCACAGCGCTCAGTGTGTCTGCTCGGTCTCCCAGACAGTGCGATTAACCCCTGGCAGGAGCAGGTCTCAGTTAAGGACGTGGCTTTGGGTTCCCTGCTCTAGGCTGCAGCCTGTGACCTGAGGGCTGTGTTACAGATGGAGAGCTGGTGAGAAACCCAGAAGCCAGTCCTCATTCGCTATCAGTGTCCAATGGTCTGTTGCCCCAGGTTCTCTCTGCACTGGCTGGTTCTAGCTGTACCTGGACCCCCTGCTCCCCCAGCAGCCCACAGGACACTGAGCTTTCCAGTTGTGTATCGTGCAGTGGTGCAGGATACAGGCAGGGCAGGAGACTCTTGTCCGCTTTGGCCAGGTTCTGGTGGGTAAATGCTTGGACAGCAGATTAGGGTGTAATTACAAGGATTCAGAAGCAATTACCATGCAAGCTGCCCTCTGAATCATGCACATTGTAATCCCCTGGAACCCAGCATGGCATCAGGCCCCTGCCACGGGCTTGCCTATGGCATGGCAGATGAGGGATAGCTCTGCTCTGGGGATTCAGGTGCTGACTGATGGCAGATATCCCTGAGGTTTCGGTGGGTTCTTACAGACTCACTCGTCCTTCCTGCCAGCCCCACCACCTTGCTGCCTGGCTGCTGCAGGTGATTCCTCCCCGCCGGGGGCTGCTCTGACGGGCAGCAGACCTGTTTCCGCCCAGAGAGCGAACTCCAGCCCATGGGGCCTGGGAGCTCAATACCATGCTGGGTGCACGGGGATTACAAAGTGCCCGGGGCCTGCTGTGGTGGTGGGGTACTGGCCTGGGGAGTCAAAAGCAGTCAAGCACCTGGCAGGGCTGCTGCTGGGACGCAACTTGGCTCAGGGGATAGGAACTGGGTCAGAGGTTCTGATCCAGCCCAGCCTGGTCCCTGTGACGCCAGAATGCTGGCTGCAATGAGCTGGCCTGAGCTGTGGTGGTAGACAGGAAGTGGGGGGCGTATCCAAGGAGCAGCAACATGGGCTCCCCCATTCGCCCCCTGGCTAGCAGCACACTGTCCCTGTGTGCAGGGGGCAGTGCCAGTGCAGGTGCTAGGAGTTTGCCCCCTTCTGGATACCCAGAGACCTACAGGGCTCTGAATCCGGCCCCGTTCCCCGATTTAGGGAATGGCCCGGGAGGACCGAGCCCCTCAGGACCAGGGCTGATCGCAGCCTCTTCTCTCTGCAGTGGGACCCGAGGCTGGGCTCAGCCTCTCTGAGAAGGTGGAGCTGTGGGAGTCCCAGGGTGGGCACGGCTAGTGCTGGCTCTGTGCTGCCAGGGGGTGAGAGCATGCCGCTAGGGATTAGGGGCTGCTGAACCTGTCAGCTGCTCAGCGCTCTAATTAGGACAGGTTTCATTACCAAGATGCACTGGCCACTCAACTTCAATTTGCAGAGCTGCTGAGCAACGGGCCTCGCCAGGCGTTGAGCAGCCCGGGGCACGTCCCCGAGCTCACAGCTAAATTCAGCTTGGCTATTTATGGCTCAGGACAGCAGGAGCCTGGTTCCTGCAGGGGCTGGGGCGAGGGACTGCACTGGGGTGGGGGCAAATGGCAGGGGCTAGCGGTGACAGCGGCGAGGGGGTCCCAGCGTTGGGCACCTGGTTCCTTAGCAGCTGGGTGTTTAGTGTCCCTTTGAAGAGGCCTAAGCAAGTGCACTCGGGCCGAAGTCAGCTCTGGGGTGGCGGGGGGCAGGCTGGGTGGGGTCTTTTCATGCAAATGCAAATTCACCGTCCCCTTTCTGGTTGACTCAGCCATGAGCTAATGCTGGCCCTACCCCCCAACCAGCTGGCCCCTGGGACATTGCCTCTGAGAGAACCGCCCCCCACCCCCAGCTGCTCCATGGCCCCCTGGGCGCTACATTCAATGGGGTCTCCCAGCCACTCCCTGGCCCCCCGGGAGCTATGTCCAGTGCATTATTACACATACTTGAAATGGCCTCCGCATGCTGCCCCATGCCCTCAGCTTGCCCACGGAGCAATCCCTGTGCAGCAGGAAGGCTCAGACCTGGGCTGGCACTGGCAGCTGCTAGAGGGTCTGTTTCAGTATTGGGCCCCACTGCGCCTCCCACAGAAGCCTCCTGGGAGGGGCTGGCGGGGGTAGGGTAGAGCCTTTTAGGATCCTCCCAAATTCCATCTCACCTCTGCCCTTTCGTGCCCACTTTCCCTTGTGCCATTCCCCGCCTCCCCCCTTCAGCCCGGCCTGGCTCACTTCCGAGCTGCCTAACCCTTGTCTCCAAGGTGCTGTTGATCTGCAAACCTGTTTTTCCAGCCCTCCAGTAAAGGTTAGGCAGCCAGGCAGCACAGGCGGGCGTCCCATTGGCCATGGGCCTGTGTGGGGACTGTCAGGCTGCTCCGAAGGGATGAGGGGGATAAAGTCTCCAACGAGGACCCCGGGGACTCTGCTCCTCCCTCCCCTGGCTACCGAGTGGCTGCTTTCCTGTATTCCAGCCCTGCCTGACACCCTCCCCTGGCTAGGGCTAGTCAGGGAGTTCACTTCTCCAGGGCTGGAATCCGGGAGAGGCTTCTGGCTCCTGGCACAGGGACACAAAACCTTCCCCTCTTGGGCTGCAGTTGGAAGGAGCCAGCGCTACTTAGAGCACCCGCTGGGTGCCAGTCCAGCTGCAGGCAAACAGGGCCTGTGTCACTCACTGGCACTGGTTGCCAGTGCTGTCAGAAATGCCACAGCTGTGTAGCTCCCTTGCCATACAGCTGGGTCCCCCAGGAAACACAACAGCCTTGCACTAGGGCCCAGACGTCAAACTCCCTTAGAGCATCAGGGGCTAGGGCAGAATTGCACTCAGTACCAATAGCCACATCCTGGGCTGTCATAGCCATTCCCACAGCTGGATCCATGTCATTCTCCTCCTTTTCGGGGTAGGGAAACTGAGGCACATACTTGCCCGAGATCAGCCAGCCAGCGTGCGTCTGTGAGAGCTGGGAATCAACCCCCTCTGCTCCTATCTCCCAGGCTTGTGTCCTACCCTGGAACCATGCTGTCTCCCTGGCTGGCTGAGGGGCTGTGTGCTGTGGATGCCTGTGCGGGGGGGTTAGCAGGGTTTTTGGGGTTGAAGGGGCTGCCAGTGGGGAAGCTGTCACCAGTGCTCTGCTCTCTTTGCAGAGGCCCATGGGGAGATCAAAGCAGGCTGCCTGTAAATAGTCTGCTTTCCGCCAGGCTTTAACTCTCTAATTGATTTCTGGAGCAGTGTGGCGGCGTTTCCACGCAGCTATTTGTTTTTACAAGGCTGGCATGTTGCTTTCCACTTGGCACGCACGCTCCTGCTTGTGCTTTTGCTGCAGATTCCCCAGCAATTAGCAGCCCGGCCTCAGGTCTTCAAGTGTTGCACTTAATGAGTGTAATGGTGTCTAGAAACTGGCTCAATATGCAGCAGTGTGTGTGAAGAGAGAGTTAGCTTCCAGGCACCGGCCAAATAGGATGGATGCGGCTGTAGGTCCTTCGGGCTTCCATGAGAAAATTGATAGCCTGGATTCCCCGTGGCCTGGAAGTTCCTGAAATTAAAGCTCAGACACTGGACAGAGAGCAGGATGGTCTAGTGGTTAGAGCATTTGCATGGGGCTTGGGAGATCTGGGTTTAGCTTCCAGCTCTGCCACAGATTGCTTGCACTACCTTTGTCACGTCACTTAATCTCTCTGGGGATAATATTATTAGTCAGTCTTGTCTGCTTTGGTTGGAAGCTGTGAGGGGCCAGGGCTGTCTCTCAGTAGGTGTATGTTCCTGCCCCCAGTGCTAGTGTCATGCTGCGAGTAAAGTATGTGACCTCTTTGCTCTGTTGAGTGTGTGCACCTTGCACGGGGACCTGCAAAGTGCTGAGGAGACACCCATTGACCCCCGTGCACTGGTCGCAAGGTGTGGCATGGAGTCTTTCTGGGGACTGACTCTTACTGGCTTGCCGTGCCACCCTGGTCAGGAGCCTGGAAGGCTTTGTCTATCTACACTGCATTGTAAATCCAGGGCTGTGAGACTCCACGTTTCCATGCTGCACTGCAAACCTGGGCTTACCATTGCTGGACCTGGGTCTCCCAGCCATGCTGATGTGTCCACACTGCACCGCGTGGACCTTCTGCCTTGGTTCTGCAGCTAAACCTGTGTGCACACTGCGTGGTGACAGGGCTTGGTCCCAAGTCTCAGCAGAATTCTGGATCTGATCCCCCTCCTTCCCCCAGCAGGATCCTGAGTGCTCACTGACCTGAGTCAGGCTGATGTGTGTGTAGACAGAAGCGGGGCTTGAGCTCAGGCTCAAACCTGAGTCAGAGCCTGGCTTAGTGTGCTGTGTGGACACACCCAAAGGGAACCTGCCTCCGCACATCGCAAACGCCATTAGAAGGCTGCACTTGTAGTAAAACGCCTTTAGTAACAGAGACAAGTATTTCCTTAAACTATTCCCTTTATTGGCAAAGAGCAGCTCAGCTTCCTTCATAAACCAGAGACCCTGCAGCCCCTCTGGAGTGCCAGGAATGACTCAGAGGCTTTATTTGCCCTGGAGCAGTGCAAACAACAGCCCTGAGGTAAAAGTCAAACAGCTGGGATGTGCACAGGATCTCAGCTCCTTAGAGCCTTAATTCAGGACCCTGAATTCACTGCCTGTCCATTACAAGTCATTGTTTAACCAGCTTAATAGTAGGGAAACTTCCATAGTAGACAGCACTTGTGGTAGCAAACGGATCCATTGTGCCAGACTCCCCTACGTGGACTTTGGTGGAGTTACGCTAGGGAATAACTTGACCCATTGACTCAGTGTCTTCTCTCCTATTGCATGCAGGGCAAGCTGTTACCCTCCAGCAGCTAAAAGCCCCAGCCAGAGGCAGGAGGGGCAGGGCCTGGGGCCTGGTGACGGGCCACGCAGCTCCTTGGCTGTAGATCAATAGTCCAGTGTGGGCCTGGTCAAAAACACTTTTCAGGCTCTCTGATGGCCTCTGCGACCATCAGCTGGTGACTGTGGTACCATCTCTCGGTGGCTGGGTGTTTTGATCTGTGGGCCCCACCCAGTGGGGTAGGATGCAGGATCCTGTGCCTGAAGCATTGGGGACCAGGGTCTTTCTAGCAGGGCAAGGAAGAGACAATTCCATGGGAGCTGCAAGCGTAGTTTGGCAGGGACCTGAGCTGGGTGAGCTGGGAGTTAGGAGTAGCTTGGATTTCTATCTGAACAATTCTGTGCCCTGCACTGCCACAGACTCAGCGGGGAAGTGCCCTCTACAGGGTCACCAGCAAGGCTGCCTGGAGTGCAGAGGTCTCTCCTCCAACTCCTGGTTCTGCCAGGGCCGACGAAGCTGGGGCCCAGGCCCACTGCCGGACCCCAGTAATTTGTACCGGTTTCCCCTCACCTCTCGTCGGCCCTGGGTTCTTCCCTGCCCCAGTTAGCTTGTGAGATGTGCCAAGATCAGCCCAAGGTGATGTGGATGCAGGGAAGCGGCCCATGGCACACTAATCAGCTGTGTGCCATCCCCCCTGAGCTTGTTTGTGTCCCCTTGGGTACCGAAGAGCTAATGCCAGTTGTCATAACATTTTTTCCCAGATCTGGACCTTAGCGTCCAAAATATGGGTGTTAGCATGAAAACCTCCAAGCTTAGTTACCAGCTTGGACCTGGTAATTGCTGCCACCAGCCAGGAATTATACAGTGCCTAGCTCACTGTGGTCTCCCCAAAACCTTCCCTGGGGGACCCCAAGACTCAGATTCCTTGAGTCTCACAACAAAGGGGAATAAACCTTTTCCCTTCCCCCTCCTCCCCTCCAGGTGTTCCCTCCCTGGGTTCCCGGAGAGATATACAGAAGCAAGCTCCATGAATCTAAACAAAGGGATTCTACCCTCCCTGTTTCAAGTCCGGGAAACACAAGTACCGAGAGAGCTAATCTCTCTTCCCCCTCACGCAGAGGGTATGCAAAGTCAGGCTTAGTAAATCTAACACAAAGAGATTTTCCCCCTGACTTCTTCCTCCCACCAATTCCCTGTTGAGCTGCAGACTCAATTCCCTGGAGTCCCCACTAAAGAAAAACTCCAACGGGTCTTAAAACGAAAGCTTTATATAAAAAGAAAGAAAAAAAACATTAAAAATAGGCTCTGTATTAAGGTGACAATATACAGGGTCAATTGCTTAAAGGAAAAAAAAATGAATAAACAGCCTTATTCAAAAAGAATACAATTTAAAATATTCCAGCAACTACACACATGTAAATACAAAAGAAAAACAATATAAACCTATTGTCTTACTATCCTTGTACTTACAACTTGGAAACAGAAGATTAGAAAGCCAGGAGATAGAAAAATCACTCTCAGAGCCGAGAGGGCACAGACCCAAGACAAAAAACAAAGAAGTCACACCCAAAACTTCCCTCCACCCAGATTTGAAAAAGTCTTGTTTCCTGATTGGTCCTCTGGTCAGGTGTTTGGTTCCCTGTGTTAACCCTTTACAGGTAAAAGAACATTAACCCTTAGCTATCTGTTTATGACACCACTCCTCTGTCCCTGTCTTGTGTTGCAGAATATCGTTGCCAAGTATGGCGCTCAGTTCCGAGGGAACTCGCAGCATGACGCCTTGGAGTTCCTACTCTGGTTGCTGGACAGAATGCACGAGGATCTGGGCTCCTCGTCACCCAACCAGAAAGCTAGGACAGCGGGCAAGGTCAGTGTCCTCCACCCTCCCTTGCCAGACATCTCTGCACTCTCTCCCCAGGGCACTGCTGTTGTAAGGAGCTGGCTGGGGTGTATGTGTTGCCACTGCTCTCTAGTGGGTGGGATCAGAGCCGCTCAGCTGTGTGTCCTAGGCCCTGCACTGCTAACAGAGATTCTCCCACAGTAAGGACCTGCGCTCTTGGGATGGGGAAATTGGAATGAAGTTCTGTGTGGCCGCTGTGTTAGTGCAGCACTGGGACAATGGAAAAGACCTGTAGGATGAGGATAAATATGTCAAAGACTGTGAGATGCTCAAGTACTGTGGTGAGGGGGGCCAGGTAAGAACCATGGATAGATAGAGGAGACCATGGATTTGGTACCCTCTTATCATGTTCCCCCACTCCCCGCACAGGGTCCTCCTCAGCCAGTCAAAGGCTGGGGTGTTTCCCTAAAACTGAGGGATAGTCTCTGTTTACTCAGTGACTCTTGGTGGGGGGAGTTGGGGGTGAGAACATGGCTGATTGGCCTCTGTGCTGTTGGTATTTTCCTCCCGCCAGTGGAATGACCTGTGCCCTGGGCCCAGCCTTTTCCCAGTACAGATCGGCATGGTTTTGCCATTGCAATGTCAGGGCAGTGTGTGTCACCACACCAACTGTGGGGAGTGGCTGCTGCCTGCAGAGGATAAAAGCCCTACTGCTGGTGCCAGCTAGCGCAGCTCCTCTTGTAGTCCAGGAGACAGAGGGCACTTTCTAAAACCAGGGCTCCTGGGTTCTCTTCCCAGGGCATTGGGTGTATGGGTGAGCTGGCAATCGTGGTGTTTGTGCCTGGGGTTTTGCTGCGACATGTCGTGGAACTTCTTTAGCTGGGGGAGAAGGGGCTTTCGGAGATTCTAACACCACAGGGGACCATCCTGGTCTGACCTCTGGCATGGCAGTGTCTGAGCAGCCCCCAGCCAGCATTTGGGTTGGGGCGGAGCTGGGTCAACACAGCACATGCAGCTACTGCGAAGGGGCTCGTGTGCCTGGCAGGGGGCTGCAGCATCGTAGACACACTGAACTCACTGTGTGGGGCAGGGACAGGCCCAGCAGGGAGCTGTTCCTTTGTCACAACACACTGGCCTAGCCTGTCCATGGTTATAGCCCTGCCCCTCTGCTAAGTCGCACCCCCTGGAGCCTGCCCCTGTTTCACAGGAGCTCCTGCTTTCCCTGCAGCCAGTTCTGTGAAGCTGGGTGCCAGCAGAGCCTTAATGCGTCCCTCCTTACAGCACCTCTGGGGTAGGGCGGGGTCATCCCCATTTTACAGATGGGGAAACTGAGGCACAGAGTGGGACTATGACATGCCAAGTCATTTGCAGAGACAGGATTAAACTTGGGTCTTCCTATCTCCCAAATCCCTGCTTGAGCTGGATCTGGGCTAAGCTGGAACCTGGGTGCCTCCTTGCTGACCCTTCTCACCTGGCCAGTGACGACCCCTGCATGAGCATCATTTGCAGCAGGAGTCCTTGTGTATGGCACATCCGCGGGGTAAGCCTTTTGGCCCTGGTCTTGCTCCTCCAGTGTGGCTTTGGGGCAGTGCAGAGGAGGCGTCGGACTAGTTGGTGCAAGGCACTGAGATCCCCCTTTCCAAGGCTGTGTCGTCACCCTGCATGGGATCCTGTGTGATGGGAGCTGCCTGGGTCCGCAGCAAAGGGAAACCACCATAATAACAAGAATGTCTTGCATATACCTCCTGCCATCCCATGTCATCTTAGAGCTCTTTGCCAGCCATGTACCTAGCACTGAAATGCAGCCACCGCTGGGGTGGAACTCAGCAGCTCTGTAACTATGCACAGCGACACTGCACCACAGTTTAAAACAGGAAGTGAAGGAAGATGTCATGTACAGGGCGGTTGGGTGGGCAGACTGTAATTAGCCAAGCTGGGGTTTGGGCTAGAGTGGAGAGACCAATTTAATGACTCTTGCCCCTTTTGAGAAGGGAAATATCTGTGACTAGACCTAGGATTTTACAGGTAGCTCGTTATTTGATCAGCGGTTTATCGGAGCATATCTCAGCCCAGGGCTTGCCTGGAAGTTGCCCAGCCCCGTGTATAACTCTCACACCAGTCCTAGATCCTGCCACGCTGCTCTGGTAGCATGCTACCTCCGCTTTGCACAGGCGTGGCTAACTGCACGCAGCCCCAATACATTGGGCCCACTGAGTTTTGCTACTCATTATCTGCCTTGTTTGATTGTGTTTCTTAAACCACATGGGATGGTTTCCTCTTCTTGACTGGTTGATTCCTAGACCTGCTAAGAGCTCTGAGTGGCAGTGAGAACAGATCCTGTGAATTCAGATCTGCCACACCTTCTCGCTCTGCAAACATCCCTGCAAACCCTTCTCCTGCTTCCCTCTTCTGTCCTGGCCCAGGTATGGAACCAACCTCCCGCTCCCACCCTGGAGTCCCTCTGCTTCATCCAACCCACAGACTCTGTCAGTCACCCACCCTCTCCAAGGTGACCCCTCGCTCAGCACATCCTACCAAAGAACTGGCTGGCCTGGTTTTGGCTGCGGCCTGGTCTTGCTATGGGATTTGGCCAGCAGCAGGCAGCAAGCGAAGCCCACACGGAAGCTGTGATTTACACCAGTAAAGTTTCCTCTGGCTTGAAATGGGTGTGAACTCAACTGGTGCAAAGCGGATGGCTGTTGCTAGGGCAGGGCAGGACAGGACAGCCTGGGGATTTGTGGAGTTTCCCTCTGTCTTCCTGGCTGTTGTTTCTCGGCTTCCACCAGCCTTCATGGACGCTGTATGGACCACGCCAGGGGCCTGACCCTCTGGCTGCCAACACTGGGCACCCGCACTGGGAGACCCCCACACCTCAGCGTTTGCCCCCAAACGTGCACTGAGGTTGGCCCCAAAGCATCCCTGCCATGGGTGGATTTTGCAGGAACTGCCAGCCCAGTGTCTGCGTCGTGCCAAGGGCCTAGTTTCTCTGGGGGCTCTGCCCCTGTGATGGCAAGGCCTTGGGAGCTGGTTCCAGCTGGCGTTGCAGTGCCCTTGATGTGAGTCCCCCGCCCATATCTCCACGTGACTGCTAATCTTGCCATGCAGGATGTTCTCTGTCATATCCCCCCCAGTGCTGACCTCTGGCATGGTGCTAAGGGGGTGCTGTGCTGCAGTGAGGGGTGCTCTCCTCTTACCTCTGGGCCTCAGATCTAACCATATGGAGTCATCTCATTCTGAGGACCAACCTGTATGGCTAGAATAAAGGGAAGCCCCTCCCCCCGCCCCGTCCCAAAGAGAGAGAACTAGCTAACAGTTAGAGAAGGGAAGTGCGCATCCAGATTCCTGGGTACTGAACCTCTCTCTGCCAGCGACCTACTGTATGACCTTGGGCAAATCACATCTGCTCGCTGTGCCCCGCCTGCAGCATAGGGTTAGTGCCCCTGGCCTGCCCCGGGGGACTTGCAAAGCGCTTTGAGGTACTGGCTGCAAGGGCCTGTACTTGGACGAAAGATCATCGCTGTTGTTCAAACAGCTTTGTGTGGCACAGGGGCTGCACAGCAGCAATACCCAGAGCCGGACAGCTCTGACCCCATCCTGCTGCATCCTGTGGAGGGAGGCTCGGGACTCACTGACCGTCCTGTGGACTGGGCAGAGAGTGAGCATAGCAGAATGGGGGGTCTCCGAGGGAATGGGCTGCCTCTATCCATCCCGGAGACCCCCACCTCCAGAGGCACAGTGAATCCATCAGCTTGAGCACATAGGTAGTGCGCCTGCCCACAGACAGCTCGGGACCATGAGAAAAGTGGGAGAAACAGGGGCCGGGGAAGCCAGAGAGCTGGTGGGAGCAGGGCCCGACGCAGGCAGCTGTTGCTGCTGGAGCACTCAGCAGGTTTAACAAGGTTCCTCAGCCTTCATCTGGCTACGGCGCCCACGCTGCGCCTTGTGCGGGCTGCAGGCCCCTCAGGAGGGCCCCTGACCCTGTTCCCATCCTTGGCTGGGCCCTGAATGGGGTTGTTAGGCCGGAGAGAGACAATAAGGGAATGCAGAGCTTTGAAAGCTGCTGCTCCCACATTGTGTTCTCTGGCTTCAGGAGGCCGGGCAAGTGGCTGGGGCTGAATGGTGTCTGAGCTGGGGCTGAAAGGAGATGACAAATAATGTGCTGCTTGTGATTCGCGGCACACAGTTGCTTGGCTGGCCCTCTGCCAGTGGCACATCCGCCTTTGCGGACGTCCTAGCCTTAGGAGGGGTCTGGCTTTGGGCTGTTCTTCCTTCACCCGTTCAGTCACCTCAGGGAGGCGATGTCCTTTCTGATGGTGCTCAAACATGGGGCGCAGGGTTGGGTATCTGAAGGGGAAGACTGTGAAGAGGGGAAGTCTTGCCCAGTGGGTAGAATCCTAGCCTGGCACTTGGGAGACCTGGGTTCAAGTCCCTGCTCTGCCCCAGACTCATGGGTAAATCCCTTAACTTCCCTGTGCCTCAGTTTCCTATTTATGGAATAGGGATAATAGCATTGCCCCACCTTGTGGGATAAACACCTCAATCCTGGCCTGCTAATCTGGTCCTGGTGCCCACGTATCCCTGCCAGTGAGTGCACCTCTTTCCTCACCTGCTGCTGCTCCAGCTCCTACCCACTATGGGAGCATGGCTCTTCTACAGACCACTGAGGATAAGACTGAGTCCCGCCACACTTGTTTCACCTCTGGCCACACACCCTGCTCTGAAGTGGGGTCGCTAGTGAAGCAAGGCTGAGGCTAAGCGCCCGCCACAGGGCAGCCTGTCACTGTTCGTGACCGGCAGGATCCCAGCCAAGCTCACTGCAGACATCTCCGCTGCTCCCACAGGGAACCGGCAACTAACGCGAGTTCCTGGGCGGCTTCATACAGGTTAATTCTGTGGGACGTTAAAGCCCGTGCCACTCAGCCGCCATCTCTGCGTTTGCCGGCACTCCCATCTCCACGACATTCCAGTGCCCGTTAGAAGCAGAGGCAAAACATCGCTGTGTGTATGTTTGCTTGGGTGAATCGGCTTTGCAGCTGTTGTAGTCAATGGCCCATTGCCCCAGTGCCCAGCAGCAGGCAGGGGCTGCCTCCTGGTGCTGTGCCACCCCTTGGCTACATGCTGGTCTCGCTCCTCCCCTCCCTAGCTCCAACGAGGTCCTAGAATGGAACATGAGAACGGCCATGCTGAGTCAGACCAGTGACCCATGGGGCCAGGTGTCCGGTCTCTGACACTGCCCAGTACTGGAGCTTCAGGGGGAGTGTACAAAACAGGGCAATTTTGGAGAGATCCACCTCTGTGTTCCCCTCCCAGCTTCTGGTAGCCAGAGGTTTAGGATTGGCCTGAGTACCGGATTATATCCGTGACCATCTGGCTAATGGCCATTGATAGACCTATTCACCATGAACTTATCCAGTTCTTTGTTGAACCCAGTTATATGGTTTTGGCCTTCACAATATCCCCTGGCAATGAGTTCCACAGGTTGACTGTGCATTGTGTGAAGAATTATTTCCTCTTGTTTGTGTTAAACCTGCTGCCTATTTATTTCATTGGGTGACCCCTGGTTATTGTGTTGTGTGAAGGGGTAAATACAACTTCCTTATTCACTTTCTCCACACCAGTCATGATTTTTATAGACCTCAAACATATCCCCTCCTAGTCTTCTCTTTTCCAAGCTTTACAGCAATAATCTTTTCACTCTCCCCTTGTATGGAAGCCATTCCATGCCCTTGATCATGCCGGTCTCTGAACCATGTCCAGTTCCACTGTATCCTCTTTGAGATGGAGCGACCAGAATTGGACAAAGTGTTCCAGGGGTGGGTGCACCATGGATTTATGTAGTGGCATCATATTTTCTGTCTTATTTTCTATGCCTTTCTTCATAGTTCCTAGCCTTTGTGACTGCTGATACACACTGAGCTGAAGTTTTCAGAGAATGATCCACAATGATTCCAAGATCTCCTTGAGTGGCAACAGTCATTTTAGACCCCATCATATAGGTCTAGTTGGAATCATTTTTTCCAATGTGCAGTACTTTGCACCTATCAATGTTAAATTTCACCTCCCACTTTTGTTGCTCAGTCACCCAGTTTTGTGAGATCCCTTTGTAACTCTTTGCAGCCAGCACATGTGCCACTCTGTTGTTCACTCCCTTTTTCCAGCTCCTTAACGAACAGCACAGGAACCTGCACAGATCCTTGGGGGTTCCCGCTGTTAACATCTCTCCATTATGAAAACTTTCCATTTATTCCTACCCTTTGTTTCCTATCTTTTAGATCCAGGAGAGGACCTTCCCTCTTATCCCATGACTGTTTACTTAAGACCCTTTGGTGAGGGACCTTTTCAAAGGCTTTCCAAAAGTCCAAGTACACTATATTCACTGGGTCCTCGTTCCCCACATGCTTCCCCATGCTGACTCCCTTGAAGAATTCTAACAGATTGGTGAGGCGTGACTTCCCTTTACAAAAGCTGTGTTGACTCTTCCCCAGCATATCGTGTTTATCTCAGTGTCGGATAATTCTGTTCTTCGCTACGGTTTCTGCCAATTTGCCTGTCCATTAAAAGCTGTTTCCTCGCCGTGCCAGCCAGCACTTGCATCCTGCGCTCTGAAGAGGAACAGGCGCTCAGTCAGGCAGGGCTGATCCAGCCGTTAACGTATCCCCTTGTCCCCTGCCTCCTAGCTCCCACTCGCTCTTCAGAGAGAGGATTACAGTTCAGATCTATTCAGAATCTTGGCCACCCATGACGGCTGCCATCTCCTCCCACCTGCAGCCCTCATGGCGGGGGAGCACAGCATAACTTAGCGCTTCCCATTTCCATAGGGCCGATCAGCTCGAAGCGCTTTGCAAGCTCTGGCCAGGCTCTGATCTCACACCCGCTTTCCAGCCGTGTTGCTCTGCCAGCTTCGATGGGTAATTGCCAATTCTTCAAGTGCTGGTCCCTAGGTGTACTCCACATGGGGGACATGCATGCACACCATGCACCTGCCAGGATGTTTTGCAAGCAATGCCTGTTGGCCTGCACATGATTAGTCTAGTTGGATAGCGTTTTCCCCTTTTAATTCCGCACCTGGGGATTTTCCCTCCAAGAAGTCTGGGATTATGCCCTGTGTCCTGGGGTTTATAAGAACAGCCATACTGGATCAGACCAAAGGTCCATCTAGCCCAATATCCTGTCTTCCAACAGCGGCCAATGCCAGGTGCCCAGAGGGAATGAACAGAACAGGTCATCATTGAGTGTCCCTCCTGTCACCCATTCTCAGTCTCCGACAGGCAGAGGTTGTTCAAAAATAGTGTTTCCTGCCCTCGTTCCTTTTTAGTGAGGAATGAACATCAATGCTGCCTCCACGGCCTGGGTGAGGCTCATGTTTCTGCCAAGTGCAGCACTTGCTGCTTTTTTCCCTCAGGACTTGTGCGTGTGGGGAGCCAAGGCTCAGAAGACATCAGTCAGATCAGGGCTGGGTACCCCCCACCCTGTACATCAGTCTCACAAAGCGGGCAGCGCCCCTCTGAGTGTGAGCTTGGGAACAGAGGCTAGGACTGTTAAGCCGAAGAAGAAGGCTTGAGAGCAAGGGGCATGACCACAGACAATAAGGACAAACCATCTTCGTCTAAGTCTGCTCTGAAGAGAAAGGATCCCTTCCCAGCCCCGTCAAAGTCAGGAGAGCCGGCACGCACGGGTGCTAAGGACTGAGGAGAAGGAGGCACCTAAGGGTTCAGATTTGACAAGTCTGACATCAGCTCTGATGGTGAAGGCTCAGGATAAACAGCTCCTGGTGCTCCTAGCCCTTCTAGAACGGCTGCTCCCACCCCAGGAGGGCGGAGAAGCGTAACTTTGTTCCATCCAAGAGAGGAGAGTTTCTGTTCTCTCACCCGCTGCCGAAGTCGGTGGTGCAAGTGGCTACAGAGCAGCCAGAACCCAGCCCCCTAAGGCTGCTCCTTCTGATAGGGGGCAGAAGTCACTCAATCTTCTCTTCCACCTCCCTCCAGTTCCAGATCTCAAATGCAGAGGCGTAGCGAGCGCCCTCCGTACCCTCCGACCGGAGGGGGCCCTGCAAGGAAGGGGGCCCCTAAAAGTGGCCAAAAAAATGTAAGGTATAACTAGGTAAGTGACATTTATTGACGCTATTGCACAATCCATGTCGGTTTTACTGATAACCGTACATATACAAGAACAGCCTTCAGGAGATATATCCAAATCTTTGCATTTGCATCAGAATTCTTCAGACCACACCAGTTACTGTCGCTGGTGCTGAAAGGAGCTTCAGCAGAATGAAACTGATCAAGAATATCCTGCACTCAACCATGACAGATGCCAGGCTTTCTGCGCTTGCAGTTCTCTCAATCGAAAACAAGATTGCCAGATCTCTGGACTATGACGCATTGATTAACCAATTTGTGGAGAACAAGGCTCGAAAGAAGCGCTTTGCGTAAATACGGAATACATGTACACTCTAGGCCTATGTATACATAATATGAACCCTGTATATTGTATACAATAAATACTGCATTCCAGTTTCTGCATTGTAAGGGGCCCCGGACATATGTTCGGAGGGGGCCACGTTCTTTGTTGCTACGGCCCTGCTCAAATGACCAGGCCCTCTTGGCCAAATCTGATTTTACTAGTTACACAAAGTGTATGGAATTTAAGGCCAAGCTCCCTGAAGAGAATGGGGCCTGCTTCCAGGCCTTAGTGGATGAGGGCAGATTGGTGGCCAAAACTTCCCTCTGAGTATTTTTCGTCCCTCCAGCATCCCTGGAGAGAGGGTAGGAGTGGTGGGTTCCTGTGCTGCATGTCCCTCACTCGCGTCTGGCTTGGGTTTAATTCTATTCCACCTAGGCGCTTTCTAGCAGGGGTGTAAATCGCTGGAACCGTCAGCCATCTGTATTCCCCTGCAGCCGCGGTTCCCTGGAGCACAGCTTGGGCTCTGCTTGTGCCTGGCTCCCCCAGCTCAGCGCTGTGCTTTAGACAGCATTAGCAAGTTTCATTAGCCCCTTTGCATGCAGCTGCCTCTCTCCCTTGCCTTGAGTCAGGCCTTCTTCCTGCAAACAGGACCTCAGTGTGAGGGTATGGAGAGGGCTGGGTTCTCTCTCCTACTCTCTGGATCCCAGTCCTGTTCTCCCTCTATGTGGCCATTAGGTTCTTAGCCCCTGCACTTTGGGGACGGACCCTGGGCAATGCCTGGCTGAACTCACCAGCTGCAATGGGTCCCCAGTCTCTAAGCACAAAGATCCTGGAGCTGGCACCTGGGGGAGGCCTGCAGGAGCTGAGGGAATGGGGGGGCATGGCTGTAGGAGGGGAGGAGAGCCATGCCACGCGTCCGAGAGCACCCCTGCTCAGGGTGCTGGGCAATCATGCCTTACTCATCCCTAAACACCTCCCCATGCTGGGCCCCCTGGGGCCCGCCCCTCCTGGGCAGGCTGCCCACGTCCTCCTTCCCCACTCCACTTCTACCCCCTCCGCTCTACTCCAGTCAGGACCCACAGGCTGGGGATGAGGGTGGAGGTGGAGCTCCCTGTCCCTGTCTGAGGGGCAGAAGACTGACAGCCTTGGGGACGGGCTTCCGCTCAATTTCACCCCGATTGCAGGGAGGTAACACCGCTCCTGCTGGGAATGGCAGCACAGGCGCCCAGGGCATTACAGGGCCTCTGTCTTGTACTGAGTTCTCACTGGCACCCAGAGGTGGCATTGAGCCCATCAGAGAGATCGGGACGAGCCCCTGGGAACCAGGGATGTCGGAGGGACGGGGGGAAGAGGGGTTGGCTTCCTCAAGGGAGGGGGCAGGAGATAAAGCCACTCTGGGCCAGGCTGTATGTGGATCTGGTGGTGTCTCGGCTAGGTTCCTAGTGCCCAACCCACACTCCCCTCCCACCTTGTAGCCAGAGCAGGATCGAATGACCCCCAGAGACTGAGCTCCCCACTGGCCCCAGAGGACAGGGTGCAGGGTATGGGGGGCTTGAGGGATGAGCAGAGCCCCCTGTCTCCAGAGCCATCAGTCTGGCACCTTCTGCCAGCCCCAGCTTCACCGAGATCTTAAATAAATCCAGTGGGCGGGGCATTGTGATTGCAGGGCTCCCACCACAGGGGCCGGGACCATGCCCCTTGTGCCCTGAGGGTGAGGGGGCAGCGGGCTTGATTCCCCAGG
This sequence comes from Gopherus flavomarginatus, assembly GCF_025201925.1. Taxonomy (NCBI): domain Eukaryota; kingdom Metazoa; phylum Chordata; order Testudines; family Testudinidae; genus Gopherus; species Gopherus flavomarginatus. The sequence goes on from NC_066628.1 coordinate 30,424,238, forward strand.
GGATGGGTGCCTTGGCTTGTGGTTAGGCTGGGGTTGTGCTGGGCCAAGGCAGTGGGCAAGCAGATCTGGGCCTGCTGGGCTCTGCCAGCAGAATCAGCCAGTTCAGGAGTTGGGTGGTGAGCCCAGCCAGGCAGGAGAGGAGCAGGGCCGGGCTTCCTACCTCAGCTTGCCCTAATCCTTGCCTGCGTTTTTGCAGTGGGCTCTCTGGTTTGATCCCATTTTACCAGCAGATTATCCCCTTTCCTGGGATCCTGATCCCTCCCTCTGTGCACGTACATACAATGTCTCATCAGCCCCGCACAGGCAAGGGGCCCCTGGAGCCTCACCAGTGCCAGAGAAATTCCTGCCAAGGGACTCTGGCATTTGTAAAGTGAAACACATTCGCCCATCTCGCCCCCTGCACTCTCGGCTCCCAGAGGCATTCACCCCTACTGGGATTTTCCCTGGCAGGGCTGGGCTGGGTGGTCCTGGACTGAGAGACCTCCAGCATTATCCCAGTCCTGCTGCTGGTGGTTCACTTGGGGTGTCTCATCCCTCTGTGCTGATGATGAAACAGTCCAGGTGACTTATGCTCTTTGAAGATTCCATGGCAACTTTTCTCCAGTTGAATGAACCCAGCTCTTGAGAGTCCCGTGCCGGCACTGCAGCAGACTGCCCTCTTCCCTGGGCACAGCCCCTGGGAATGGGCTGACTGCGGGGGTTTTGCAGTGACACTGGGGGGCGTGTGCTGGGGACAGAGGCTGCTAGATTCTGAGATTGGGGACCCCTGGATGCAGCAAGTCCATCCCCAGCCTGCAGTGCTGACATGACCTGTTTCCCTCTGTGGCTGGAACCAAGCCATTTCTGCCCGTGCCAGAGGCAGGAACAGAAGCCAGGAGTCCTGACTCCTAGGTCGCTGCTCTGGTGCCCTGGCTTTGGGATCATGCTTCCTGCCCAGCCTGGAGCCCCTGGGAGGTGCTGGGTCTGCTTTTGCCCAAAGCTGGTTGGCCCTGTTCAGACTGTGCTTGGTGGTCTCTGCTTCCCGCTGCCCAGCTCTGCCTGGCCCTGCAGATAGTAACTCCTCCAGACAGAGTGTGTCGTTGAGGAGTGACTGTTGCATCTCTGGGTGTACTCTGTCATGTGTGGGTAGCATAGCAGCACAGCCAAGCAGCTGTAGCATCCATCGCTAGGTGCTGCATGTCCCAGTCCCTTTGGCCTCCAGTCATCTGCAGGCACAGCAAGCCCCCAGCACTGGCCCCACACTGTTTCCAGCCATAGGAACACAAGGCCTGGCGCAGCCTGCTCTGGGGTGGTCAGAGCGTGCCCGCTCATGGCTCTGGGAAGCAGCCGGGAATTTGCATTAGACGGGCCATGCTGCTGTTCTCATGGACATGGGAGCATCCTGTTAGACCCTCCAGTCCACTCTATGGGGCAGTGCATGGCCATTCAGTGCTGCGCGTTTTCTGGAGCATTGCCCAATCTAGTTTTAAATGTGCCAGCACATCCCTCGGGACGCTCTGCACAGAGCTGGGAGTCAGAAGGAGTCCCAGCTCTGCAGCCTAACCTGTCCCTTTCTTCCCTACCTAGTTCCAGCCCCCATAGGGCGTGCTCTTTAACACCTCCCCCGCTTTGGCTGTGCACACCCTGGGCTCCAGGGGAATCGAAGGTGCTCAGCACCTCTCAGGATTGGGCCATAGATAAGTTGGAAATTTTTTGCTGAAACTTTTTTGGTGGAAAACAGCAATGTGCTCAAACAGGGTGTTTTGCGGAAAAGGGGCCGTTTCCAGGATGTTTTTGGCTTGACAAAATGTCGGAAAGCAATGGGTTGAAATGGTTGTGATGTTTTGGAAATGAAAAGTTCTGGTTTTCTGGATGGGGTGGGAAGGCACATTCATGGTGTGTGTGTGTGTGTGTGTGTGTGTGTGTGTGTGTGTGTGGTGGGGGCGGCGGATGGGGTGGTTCTCCTCTTTACACCACTCCAGGGGGTGCAATGGAGAGCACAAGCAGGGCCATATCTTTAACTGCAGTGAGGGGAAGGCAGGATGACCAGCAGTCTCTCTAGTCTCTCTACGTTCCCCATCTGCACCATGTGGTAATAGCACTGCCCTGCCTCGGGGGGCATTGTGAGGATTAATGCATTACGGAGTGTGAGGTGCTCTGATACCAGTACCAGGCCTGTGGGGGGGGAGAAGTACCTACAGCAGATAACTAGATAGAGACACACTTGGCAAAACAGTAGGTCGGGACTGAAGCGCAGAACTGTGCGGGCGCTGTGCCGGGGGGCGCTGCACAGCAGTGCAGGCTGTTGGAGCACCCACCTGTACCATGCATAGCTCCAGTCATTCCCATCTGCTCCAAGTCCTTCGGCGAAGGAACGGGAAACCCCCTTGATCACACTGACTGGTTGGTTCGTTACCCTGGGATCTGCAGTGGAAGTTGAATACGATGGCAGGTCAAACGCCAAAGGGATCAGGTAAAGTGAGCTGGTAAGGCGGTTCTGCCTCCCGCTGCTGTCTCAAGTCTCTCATCTCAACATCTGTTGCATGAAACTTTAAGGCATCAAAGGGGACAGCTGTCCTGAGAGCTGGTGCAGCAGGTACAGTTGCGCCTACCAGGGGAAGGGAGCAGTAGATGAAAATTCTGCAGTGTGTATCAGGGCTGGGAAGGTGACAGCGCCCTCGCCCTGGGAGGAGAGAGCGCCCTTTCCAGTCATGCCCAGCACATTGCAGGAAACCTCTAACAATAAGCCCATCTGCCCATGGCCAAGCTCTTCCCACTGGCCCAGGTAGGTCTGCTTCCCACCTGCCAACCCATCGGCAAGGTGTGCTGTGAGCAGAGAGATGGAGCTGCTGAGAGGTCATTATAGCATCCTTTATGTTGGCAGCAGCATCCAGCATGCTCTGCACATAGCAAATCTCTGCTCCACTGCAGACAGCTCCCACGCCAGAGGATGGGCCCAGCTTCATGGCCAGGAAGCGGGACAGACGGACTGAGACCAACCAAGTCTCCAGGGAGTAATCAACCTGCCTATTTGTGTCCTGCCGAGCCAGAGCAGATTGTCAGTGCTGGCTTCTTAAGGGTTTTGTGTCTGAGGGCCTGCTCCTGCCCCTGCTGTTAAGTAGCTGCAGGGTTCTGCCCCAGAGGTGCCTGCACTTCAGTGACAGGTGTATTTAATTTTCCTCAGTCCTTTGGGATTGTTCAAGAAGGAAGATGATGATATGGAAACCAGAAAGTTGGCAGCCCCAGCCCCCACCTCAAGACAAACAGTGGTTGCAACCAGGTGCCAGTCTTGGGGATCCATTAACTTCCTCGCAGAAGTGAGCTGAAACCAGAGTCTCTGCCCTGAAATTTCAGGGCTGGGAGAAGCGGCTCACATTGGAATCCCAGGACCTAAAACCCACTTCCCCTACAGCTTTGGTTCCAGTTTGGATGCAGAAGGATCAGGGACTTCTATGAAGTATTTTCAAGGCCATTAGTAACTAAGGAGGATGTCAGACAACATCTACTAGGTATAAACCTTTTGAAAGCAGCAGGCCCAGCACCCAAGAGTTCTAAAAGAGTTGGCCGAGGAGATTGCTGACTCGGTGATGTTAATTTCTATAAATCTTTGAATACCAGGGAAATTGTAGAAGACTGGAAGAGTGCCAATGTTTAGCCAATATTCAAAAAGGGCAAGTCAGAGGACACAGGAAACTGTAGGCTGGTTAGCCTGACATCAGTAATTGGCAAAATAATGGAAATAAGGGGATTCAGCTGATAAAGACTGAATGGCTAGCAATACAATGAATGCCAGTCAACATGGTATTATGGAAAATAAATCTTGACAGACAAACTTGATTTCATTCTTTCAGGAGATTGCAAGTTTGATTGATAAATGTAACTGGATAGATGTAAAATACTTAGTCATTAGTGAGGCATTTCACTTAGTACAGCACAGTATTCTAAGGTGACCAGATGTCCGGATTATATAGGGACAGTCCCGATTTTGGGGTCTCTTTCTTGAATAGGTTCCTATTACCCCCTACCCCGTCCTGATTTTTCACATTTGCTGTCTGGTCACCCTGCAGTATTCTGATTAAAAAAAATAACACTATACATTATCAGTACAGCACATGTTAAATGGATTAAGAACTAGCTAACTGATAGATCACAAAAAGTATAGTTGTCACTGGGGACTTCTCATAAAATGGAGATGTTTCTAGTGGGGTTCTGCAGGGATCAGCAGAAGACCCAACATTACTCAAGATTTTCATCAATGACCTGGAAGTAAGTATAAAATCGCTGCGGATACAATCTGTGGCTGAGTAAACGAGGAGGACAGGGCCATCATACAGAGCGATCCTGGTCACTTGGTAAGCAGGGCCTGCTCAAACAAAAGGCATTTTAATAGTCAAATACAAAGCACTACATCTAGGAGCAAGGATGGAAGCAAAAACCCGCAGAATGCGGGACTGGATCCTGGAACGCAGGGGCTCTGAAAAAGATTGAGGGGTCACAGTGGACAAACAGCTCAATGTGAGCTCCCAGTGTGATGGTATGGCACAAAGCGTTAATGTGATCTTTGGAGGTATAAATGGGCATGGCGAGTAAGAGGAGGGGTTGATTTTACTGCTGTGTTGGGCGTTGGTTAGACCGATGATGGATCCTGCTGCCAGCTCTGGTGTCTACGTCCTAAAACGGATGTTGAAAAATCGAAGAGAGTGCAGAAAAGAGCCACAAAAATGATGTGAGGGTGGGAGAAAATGTCATGCAGGAGAGACTCAAGGAATTTGATCTGTTTGTCTTCTCAGGGGTGTGGGGTGGGATCAGAGGACCTCTTGAGGGCCCTTCACACCCTACATTTCTGTGACGATTGATCAAGAGGTGACTTGATTAGTGTGATGGGGAGGGAACACTGGGTACGGAGGAGCTCTTTAACTGAGCAGAGAAAGGCAGAACAAGAACCAAAGGCTGGAGACTGAAGCCAGACACGTTCCGATGCGAAAATCTCGTGCAATTATTTACAAGCCGAAGGATTAACCATTGGAACCAAGTGCCAAGGGAAGTGATGGATGCTCAGTCTCTTGATGCCTTCCAGGAAGAGATGCGTTAGTCAGACCCAACTCACTGGTCTCAGTACAGGGGTAACTGGTTGAAATCTAATGGGCTGGAGATCAGAATTCAGACCCCTTCTGGCCTTATTTTCGATGACTCTGTGTCACGGAGTGTGGGGGAGTCAGGGCCCTGCACCCCTCTTCCTGAGATTCACCGTGACTCTCAGCCAGCCAGTAAAATAGAAGGTTTATTAGATGACAGGAACGCAGTCCCAAGCGGAGCGTGTAGGTACAACCATAACTCCTCACTCAAGTCCTTCTGAGGGGTTCAGGGAGCTTAGACCCCAGCTTGGGGTTCCCTGCATTGCACCACACAGCCCAAGACTCACAACCATAACTCCTCCAGCAGCTCTCTTCTCCCTCCCCCCAGCTCCTCCTCTCCTTTGTTTACTCTCCCAGGCAGAAGGTGTCACTTCTCCCAACCTCCCTCCTGGCTCAGGTTACAGCTCAGGTAGCTTCCTTCAAGGGAAGTTCCCCATCCCCAATGTAACTCCTGCAACATTCCCAGGTCAAATCCGCCCCACTTTCTGCTCCGTCACACTCTGTGGGGATGTGGCTGGAACCTTGTGACAACAGCAGCTCCTAGGAGATTTCCAATGCTCGGCATCTTGCTGATCTCAATGAGATTTCTGCCATGGGGGGTCAAAATCTGGTGGGAACAGCTCACAGGATCTCGGCATTGTCTAATCCAGAGACTGGCTGTCCTTGCACATCCCAGCCTGACCCTCAGCTGGATCGAAACCCTCACACTGCTTCCTGGGCCCAGCGGGGCCGTTAGCTTAGGGATATGTTTCCTGGGGCAGAGAGGCAAATTCTAGTCAGGAAGATCAGTCAGATTTCAGCCCAGGGGTGCCTCATGAAATCAGGACACTCTCTAGCTTGGTTTATGTCCCCGAGTCCTTCTGCACTGATCCCTCTTTCCAGGCGTCATTCTCCGGAGGGAGCCCGTTCTTCCTATTGGACTTCCCCCCCCGAGCCCCCCATGCTTGAGGCACACTCACATTCTGTCCCTGTTCACTGCTTTCAACCTAAAAATGCTCTTTCGTTAGGACATCACTAGCTCTTTAATGTCCCAATGCCCGTTAGCGCCCAGGGGGTTGCACCGGGGATGAGTTTGGCCTTGGTTGTATCTCAGTACACCCCTTGCTCATCACCCAGTCTCTTGAGCCACAGGACTCTTCCTGGCCACCAGGGGATGGCACCCATCCCAGGTACTGGTGCCAACCGGGGATGGCGTTCCCAGCGGGCAGCTGTGCTGCTTGTGCACTGGTTAGCTGTGGGGTAGGGGACCCACTGGCTGGTTAGTTGCTCAGGATTTTGTGGCCTTTTTCCTATTTAGCCACGTGTCAAGAAAGGCCGTATCAGTGACCGTGGCTGTTGCTAGCCAATTGATAGCACCAGGACCTGCGTTGGAATGAGAAGCCGCCGGGAAGTCAAAGCAGACTTTAGCCAGGTATCTGTGGCATGAGCCGTCATGGATGTCACTCGTGCGTGGTGTCCTAGATGCTCTGACTGGTGCTGCCGGCAGCGAGACATCTGAGCCGTTATTGCCACGTCTGAGCACTGAGCCCAGGGGAAAGAAACGCACTCTTCATGTTAAAACAGCTCTGGCCTGTTTCCTCCGCAAGAGAGCAGCTCTCAGGGAGCAGCAGCACGAGACAGAGATGCTGCTAGCAGCGCCGCAGAGCACAGTCTGCAGCTGAGCCGGCCTGCCCAGAGCTGCACTTTCAAACCCATTCCCCTCGAGGCTGCTTACATCTTTAATGTAGCTGAGGTGCTCTGTGTGTGCTTATGCAAGTGTATCTGTCTGGCTGAGTCCTGAGCTCTCCCTCTTCCTGTGCCTCTTTCAAAATCAGACAGTTACTGCAAAGACAACTCACAATAATACTGGGTAAGTTACTGTTGCTGTGAATTTTGTCCAGAGGAGTGGCTGAAAAGCAGATGATGTTGCAACTATAAAATCATGATGGCCATGGAGAAAGTAAATAAGGAAGTGTTTATTCCTTCTCATAATGCAAGAACTAGGGGTCACCCAATGCAATTAACAGGCAGCAGATTCTAAACAAGCACAAAGGAAGTATTTCTTCACACAACACACAGTCAACCTGTGGAACTCCTTTGCCAGAGGATGTTGTGAAGGCCAAGACTATAGCAGGGTTCAAAAAAGAACTAGATAAGTTCTTGGAGGATAGGTCCATCGATGGCTGTTAGCCAGGATGCACAGGGGTGGTGTCCCTAGCCTCTGTTTGCCAGAAGCTGGGAGTGGGCAGCAGGGGGTGGATCACTTGATGGTTACCTGTTTTGTTCAATCCCTCTGGGGTACCTGGCATTGGCCACTGTTGGAAGACAGGATACTCGGATAGATGGACCTTTGGTCTGACCCAGTATAGCCGTTCTTATGTTAAGTATTTATACTCTATTTCTGACCTCTCCAGCTGAGAGTCTTTTACTGTTGCCAGTAAGCTGAGGCACTATTTCTCCTGTGAGGTCACTGGCTGGAGACCAGGATGATATTAGCAGGACGTTGCTCCTAATCTGGAGTTTGGGACACTTTGTGTCTCACATGGGAACATGGGAAACCTATAGACCCATGTGCCCGTCTAGTCCAGCCTCCATCATCAGCCAGCAACAGATACTTCAGAGAAAGATGCAAAATCCCTACAATAGGCAGTTATGGAATAACCTGCCCACAAACACAATTCCCTCCTGACCCCAGTAGTCAGAGAATGACTAAAGCCCTGAAGCAGGAGGGCTTAGATCCCTTCCAAATAGCTCATTTATTTTAGTATTGCCTATTGCCATGCTGGATACTCTTCTTCTTATCATTGTCTAATTCCTTTCTTGGTCTTGTCTGAGCAATCTCTGGCAGTGACTTCTGCTGGCTAATTGTCAGCTGTGTGAGAAAGCGTTTTCTTGAATCTGTTTTAAGTTCCCTACCTTTCAATTTCACTGACTTTCCCCTTGTTCTTGGATTCAGACGCAGGCTGATGTCTGGGCTTGGCAGAATTTGATTTATTTTTATTATTATTTCAACTGTTAATATCAAAGGTTTTTTTAAAGCTTTTTTTTATTTTTATTCATTTAAATGTTCACAGTTGTGGGAATAATAGTGGTGGGGAGGTCAGATAATTATTTAATGACATAAATGTTGAGATTCAAAAATAAAGCTTTGTAAATGATTAAAACACAAATTGTCAGCATCATTTTTCCACACCTACAGAGTAAATTAAATATCCTGAAATCAACAAATTAAACATGTTTTCACTATTCACTATCCTTTTGTAACAAGCCTAATTCAAAAGTCTAAATCAGTGACATTTGACTCTGATACATTCTCACACAGGATTTTGCTTACATTGTCTGTCTGTACATTTTGATGATTACCCTGGAAATGCTTTTTCGCTGGTTTGTGTTTGTCCAGTGAAATCGATGTTGTTTACTGACATTTACCAATCAAAATCGAATCCTTCCAAACCTAGTGATACCCTCCCCGGGCCTTCTAATCTTCCATAGCTGAAGTGATCTTGGTTTGTTACAAGTGTACTTGCAGGTGACTGATCATTTCCGCTATCCAGTATATTTCACCTTTTTGTCCGGCTTTTTGTCCTTACATGGTGATTCCTGTGTTGGTTCCTTTACACAGCTGTTGATATTACTGCTCAGAACTGCTAAATCATGTTACTTTTCCATTGGTTTAAATTCTTTCTAAACATGCCTTTAGCAGCCTCTCTAGTTTGGAGTAGATTTCGCTTCTGCACATATAATGTATCAATATTAGACACCCCCATCATAGTATCTGAGCCCCTCACAGTCAGAAGGTATTTATCCTCCCCATCCTGTGAGGCAGGGGCAGGGCTGTTCTCCTCCTTGTACAGATAGGAACCTGAGACACAGAGAGACTAAGTGACTTGCCCAAGGTCACACAAGTTTGTGGCAGAGCATAGAATTGAAGCCAGGTCTGTAGTCCCAGGGCAGTGGTCTAACCACTAGACTGCCCTTCCTTTCTGATAATTTCTCTTTAAGCAGTGCCCCTCCAGTGGGTGTGGCAGGGGGTTAGGAGGTCTGGGATTGCTATTCTCTGGGTTAGGAAACACACTCACTATGTTATTTTTATTATGTTCTTAATACAATCTTAAACCATCTCTGCTTGGCTTTCTTTTCCTTTTTTATTGGGTTCTCTTTTATTGGGTTCTCTTTCATTCCACTGATGTCCTACTTAGAGTCCTTGGCAGCTGTGTTAAAAATGCCATTTAACTTTCCAAGCACTAGATTTATGCCACTGGATGTAAGACAGTGATTTTTTTATTCAAGAAAGCATTGCTCTTATTTTCTATCCATGGGCTTTTCAGGATTTGGTCGTATTTTTCTTTCTGTCCCCTGGGTCCCTATAAATCTGACAGGAGGTTTATGGAGATTTGGGGAAGTATAATTTTTCACTACCCCTTGTTTTGATTTATTTATTCATACGTGGAACAATTTGCTTGTGACCTGACAGCTGTGATTGAGATTTTACTATTAGTGCATCAATGTCTCTGCTAAGGAACGTGGCTGCTGCTTGCAACCATATGTCTCTGCTGGTAGAGTTACCTCTTACTTTCTCATTCGGGCTGCACAGGCTCAGGCTGTTACACACAGTCACTCCTCTCTTGGTATTTGTTCTAGCAGCATCATTGTGATTAGTGCTCCGTTTTAATACACGGGCACAGGAAAGGGCCCATTATCCAGCCTGCTCTGTTGTTTCTGTGGGACTTGCCGTTATCTACAATTGAACAAACTGCCATAAGCCCGTTTCATTGGGTCTCCTCACATGTTTAACTTTAAACACATGCTGAAGTGCTTTGCTGAATCAGGGCCATTGTCAGGTTTTCAGTTTATTTCACCCCAGGAATTTCCATAGCAAAGGTGCCTGCTTTACAAGGTAGGTTTCATCCCCGCACTTGCCAGCTCTGCAAACTCAGCCTGGCATCTGAGAGTCAAGCTGGGTGTAGTGTTTAGGAATCGGGGAGTATCTTTTTAAGAGTTGTTAGCCCTCCAGTGGTGCTTACGGTGCTGAGCATTCAGCACCCTGCAGGAGCAGTGGTGTGGCATTGTAGTCCTTAAGTCATTTAATCCTGCTCAGATCGGGTTGACTGGATGCATTGGTTCAACTGCTACCAGCAGTGTTGCCAGTTCTTGTGATTTTCTCATAAGTCTCATGACATCCGGTGTGTTTCTTAAAGTCCCAGCTCCTGGAGTCATGGGGTTGTTGGAGTATATTTCTCAGCTTGCATTAGAAAAAAGAGAGAGAGTTTCTAGCACAAATAATTGTGAAGAAAGGCTTGAAAATCTGGAAGGGAAGTGAAAAAAGCTCAAAATATACATTTTATTTTTTAAACCTTGTGATTTTTAAGCCAATGTGGGGATTGTTGTGGCCTCATGGATGATTTGGGAACAGCTGGGGTTGGCGATGCTGTGTCAGTGCCCCCAAGGGCTTTGCATACGTTGGTGCTCCAGCCACCGTGTCTAGCACCATCAGCACAGCACCGGGGTTAGCCATGGTGGGCTATATCCAGGGAGAAAGGCTAGTGAGGAGCAGGCCTTTGTAGGCATAGCTGCCGACGCACAAGATGGGACAGACTCCGACTCCCTCTCCCTTGGCCAGGCTGGCTCTGCAGGGCTAGACATGTCCTTGCCACGTCCTTGTCACTGAAATGGGCAGAGATCTCACTCTGAGGTTCCATTGGGTGGGGGGATGGTATTTTTATACCCTCACTTTTCACAGATAAGCAGTCCTTTAAGGATGTTCCCCAGTGCTTTTAAGAAGGTCCTTTCAGAGTAGGTGACCGATTCATTCTTGAGCAAACAAGGAGCATGCATGGGGTGCAGCAGAGAGGGCCACGCGCTTTCCCCCCACCCCCGTGTATCCTTTCCTACTAGAAAGGGACGTAAATCTGATCTCTCTGCTTTGCATCTTGCCTGAATGATTGCACACACACATGCACCTGTGCATACGTGCACATGCACAAACACACAGACTCACACAGAAGAAATAGCTCCTGAGGGCTCCCAGGGCAGTGAGCCGGCAGGGTGTGGGAATAGCTTGAATTATGTAATACGATCACATCTCACCTTGTTCCTTTGAGCATGATCCTGTAGCTGTCGTGTTTTGTTCTCTCCAGAGATTCCAGACACAGAGAGCTCCGGCTTGTGCTGAGCCCTCCCTTTGCCCAACAGCGGGAGATAAGGCTGCGGAATACAATTATGTGCCTTTGAGTTTCCAGTTCTAATTAGTGTACACGGTTCCCTGGGGTGAAGCGGGGTCTGGATGCGTGTCGCGGAGAGGTTTCCACATTCATGGGAGCGTGGCACATGGTGCCACATCTAGAGCCAAATCCTGAGAAGGGCTCAGCTCCTGCAGCTTCATGAAGGCAGCACCTGTCAGGGTTGAGCACTACCTGTGCTTTCCCAGGCATCTCTGGGTGTTTGGTGGTAGGCGGCTGGCTGAATGGCTCTCCCTTCGGGGAACACTGGGCTGGCCCGTCCGACAGCCCTTGCTTCTGGGGAGGTCCCATTGGTGACTTAAGGATGGAGACGGTTCTCCCACACTCTGCTCAGCAGCATCTTGGTCTCAGCCACCCCGCCACGGCCTGTCGCTTGGCCTTTCTCCTCCCCACCTGGCTGAATCCTCTCCCTGCTCAATATTGTCAGTTTCATAAGGCTGGAAAGGACCGTTAGCTCATCTGGGCTGGCATCCTGCTGGGCATGGGCCCTAATATTCCTTCTTGACACCCCTCCGCTGAGCCCGGCGAATTTAGTTAAACCGGAGCATCGTGATCCTCAGGAAACTAAACTGGTGTGTGCTGCAGCAGAGACCACGGTTTGTCGATGCCTGAGGGTCCTGCAATGGCAGGGAACTGATCAGGTCAGACATGCCCCAGTAATCCTGGCAAGTGTGAGAGTGCCCCAAGCTGAAGGTAAAAGCAGAAAAATCTGGCATGTGAGCAAGACTCACCATCTGGCTGGCTCTCTTCCTCCAGTGATCTGTCCCACCCATAAGAGGAAGCTGGGTTGGCTCCCCAGACAGGCAGACCCTCAGTATCCTGGCCTTGGAAGATCTGCAGAAGCCAGAGATGGCCACCCCGAGGGCCTGTCTCTCTGCACTGGATTCTGACCCTAGCAGCCTCCTCTGGCTCCCTGGCAGCTGGGTCGTGGAGCAGAGCTGCTAGGAAAGTCAGCCCAGTCTCCCCTCCCGCCCCAATTCCCCTCTAGGGCCGGGGAATTCACCTGTCGGGGAGGAAGTGGGCTGGGGAATGCTAATGGGGCTACTAAAGACCCAGTGGTTTGGGAAGGAGAAAGAATTAGCACCCCTACCCCACAGAGGTCCCACAGTAGGAGGCCGGGTGGGGGTGATGGTGCCCCTGCCCAGAGCTGTCAGGTCTAGTCCCTGTTGCCCACCAAGGCAGGCCAGTATCCTGCCTGCCCATTACCAATAGAGAGCAGGCTCCTGACAATGCCTCTGGCTCTGTGTGGATGCTAAGAGCCGGGTTCTGGTGGGAGTCACACCCCTGTGAATCAGGAGTGACTCCGTTCCTGCCAGTGCAATGACGCTCCATTTACACTGGTGGCACCGAGAGCAGAAGTGGCACTTGGCCCTTAACCTGCTGCGGAGCAGGATTCTCCCCGCTAGAAATTTGTCCCCAGGGTCTGTTTGGGGCCTGCCACTTTCCCCCAGGCTTGGATTGCTTGTGTGTGCTGGCTGCTGCAGGAATGAGGAGAGGAAGAAAGTGCAGTGGGTGTGTTGCGCAAGGGATGGGCTAGACACTAAAGGCCCGGGTGGGGCTGCAGGTGATCCGGGCACGGTGCCCAGTTTTGCTAGGGTGACTTTGAACCTTTCAGTAGCAGCTGGAGAGCATGGTGAGAGCTTTGCATAGCAGAAGCTACAGAAGGGCAAAGTGTTTGCAGGCTCCGGTGCAGCTGGAAGGATACAAGCCCTCTTATCTCCCTCGGGCCTGTAGTTCCTGCCTCGTTCTCCTAGCACAGATTCGTGGGCTTTCTTCGCATGCTGTTCCACCCCCTATGGACTGTCTCTTAGCTCGTTTCCTTTCCAGCACCTCTGCTGGCTGCGTGTGCTCGGAGCCAGGCAGCGGTTGATCACTTTCCCTGGGGAGCGTCTCACCGCCTTGCACCTCTCCCTTGTTTGGAACATTTCCACTTGCAGAGCTTTGGAAGCCGGACTCATGGGTCATTTCATGCTGCACTGCTGTCTGAGTGCCGTGCTAGCCACCTGTGCTGTTTGCTTTGTCTCACTGCCATGAGCCATGGCTGTCCCACAACAGTAGTTATTTAGTGTCCGCAGAGCGCGAGAACGAGCTGAGTGCTTCTCTTCTGGGTATTTTTAAACAAAAAAGCAGAGTCTGGTATCGTTGTTAAGGTGCCCTGGGCTTGTTTGGAATCTGCCGCTATTCTTTGGGGCGTTAGCTGCAGTCAGTGTCTCTGGGGTGCTTTTATGTTTGCAAAGCTGGAATCGCTGCTGCTCCTTTGTGCTCTGGGGCAAGTTGGGCCTGAGCACAAGAAATGCTGCTTCCCCTCCCATTGGCTACCAGGGGGACCCTGCCTCCCTTCTCATTCCTGGTCCCTCTATAAATTGTTCACCGGGCAAGCGCATGTGTAGTGTTAGCTTCATTCAGCCCAGTAATGGTATGGCCACCCTGCACACTAAGCCGGGCTCGGACTCAGGCTTAAGCTCAAGTTCCCTGTCCATCCACACACACACATCAGTCTGAGTCATGTCAACAAGCACTGAGGACCTGTGACAGGGCAATGACTCACTGGCACGGCACCTCCTGGTGGTTGTCCAGGGAATTCGCTTTTTCAGCTCCGGAGCGCCCTCTGCCAGCCGATGCCTCACCTGCCATTGGCTCCTGTGTCCCTCCCACACCCTGGTGCCCTTGTATACCAGGCTTCTGTCCCCAGCAGTGACCCCTCTGTCTCTGGGTCTCCCTTCCCCAGGGAGCCCCCAACCCCCTATCCCCACCTTGCCTCAGTCATGGGCTACTGCCAGTCATCATCTAGCCCCCGCTCCGTGGGGCAGACTGCAGTCTATAAACCACTCATCATTGGCAAGGGGGGTTGGACCAGCTGTCTCTGCTTATCTCTGGGCTGCCCCTCTGCAGCCCCAGTATCTTTATAGGCCCTTTTGGCAAGGCCTGCAGCCTGGGGTTTTACTAGGCTGGAGCTCCCCTCTCTCTGCCCTTCCCCAGCACTGCTCCCCCTCAGGTACCCTCCTCAGCTTCCCAGGCAGCCAAGTCCTTCTCTCAGAAAGCTAGAGAGAGAATCTGGCTTTCCTTCTGGCCCACTGCAGTCTTATGAGGGCCTGCTGGGCTCTGATCGCACTGGCTACAGCTGTGGCTGCTTTCCCAATCAGCCCAGCTTTTCCCCTGTCAACCCTTTCCCAGGGCTGTTTTCAGCCCTTCAGGGCAGGAGCAGGGTGACCATCCCACTACAGGCCCCCGGAGCTAGAACCCTGCTAGGGGCGTGGGTCAGAGCCCGAGTCTTGGTGGGACTCAGCTCCAACCCCTGTCATTCTGCAGTGAGGACACCGCTCAAGAAGGTCTGCATAGTGCAGTGTGGATGCATTAACACGGCTGGGAGACCTGGGTCCAGTGATTATAAGCCCAGGTTTACACTACAGTGCGGACGCCATGTCCATGAGCCCACGTCCCACAGAGCCGGGTTTACAGTGCAGTGGCTACTCTCAATGTTTTGTCCTGTATCATCCAGCTCTCGGGGTTCCTTCTCGCCCTCCCAACTGCTCTGGTCCGTTTCTCTCCGGAGGAAGCAAGGAGGAAGAGGTAGCATCATGTGAACAGGTAGCCCCCCTTGGGTGCCAGCAAGTGCCCTGGGTCCTAGTGTGGGCACCAAGCACTGAGGGGGCCAATGGAGCTCCCCTCTCCATCTCACTAAGGTGCCATGCTTGAGGGTGGTCTCTGGGCTGGGGACATCTCTCCACTCACAGCTGGACTGAGGCAGCGGGTCGTTTCACACAAGGGCCAGCATGCCGCTTTTTGCTGGGACTGTCTTCAGTCTGATTCAGGCCAGCGAGTGGAAGGCTCCAGATGCAGTCATGCCCGCCCCCCCCCCCCGCACCTCCCGAGCTGGCTTTCCTAGCCCCTGTGCGGACATCTCTGACCCAGGTGAGGTCCTGTTGAGGACGAGCAGGGCAGGGTCTCTCGGCACAATCACTAGGTGTTGGGGAGATGCTGGGCTGCTGAATCATTTTGTCACACGTGCTGCCGAGGAGGGCTGGGCAGGGAGCGAGGGGGGGGGCATGCCGATGCTGAGACTGGAGAGAACATGTCAGGCCAGTAGCACAGCAGTCCTTCACTGCACATGCCAGCTCCCTGTGGTGGGGAGCAGGAAGTGGGCGACCCGCAGGGTGCTGCCTCCTTACTTCCAGCAGCCAAACTACATTCAGAGATGCACGAAGCGGCGATCTGGTGACACTTCTCCATGGTAGCACTTGCAGTGAGTGCCTGAGGGAGGGTCTGCGATGGCCAGTTGGTGGGGAGGCGGTTGGGGCAATGGCCGGTAGAGGGGGGAGGTGTCTCTATGACAGACTCCCTGGTAACATGTGCATTGCACCCTGCCAGAATGCTCACATAAGTAGCCTGACTAGGCGCTGCTGGGGGGTTGTCCCAGTGCCACCCTTGCTGGGGCTTTCCCAGTGCAGCTCAGGGAGCTGTGCCCACCAGCTGAGATGCTTTCCCTAGTGAACCCTGACCACCTCCTTTCACACATGCTTCCCATGTCCCCACCAGCCTCCTGAGGCAACACTACAGCTGTGCCTCTCCATCCCGTCCCTCGTGTTTCCCACACGGACTGAGCCTCTCACAGTGACAGGTGCCTGCCCCAGGAATCTACTCCCTGTGGTGTGCGGAAGGAGCTGCTTAGAGCTGTCTCTCTCTCCCTCACACACATAATTAAGCCAACCTGATCAGCCGTGGGGGCCTCGACTATGTCTTTTGGACTCTACATGGAGGTGCCTATGGTACATAAGTGGGTTGCTTTTCAGAGGGTTGAGCAGGTATCTCCCACTGAAGTGTTAGGGCTCTCTCCTGCCCCCGGCTCCCTGCTGATTCACTACATTGCTGAGTGGTTGAGGAGAAAATTAATTGGCACTTATCTCATGTTGCGAGCTCCCGGCTGGCGAAAGCACAGCACAAGCTTTGAACTCCCCATCTGGGGCTGCAGCCCAGGAGAGCTGTGTTCCCTGAATTGCTGGTGGATATGGGACTGGAGGCAAAGCTCTGAAGCTTCTTTAAAGCAAGAACACTGGGAGGGGAGGACGAGGTGGGAGGAGTGGAGGGGACCAGAGGTTAGTACTGTAGGGGCTCAGAGCCCTCCTGCACTGTGCCAGCATCCTGCCAGGTCCTCCAGGCAGGCCTAGGTCAGTGCTGCAGTGGTGGTAGTGACTCTTCCCTCCAAGCTGGTCCAGGGCCACCTGTGCAAAACACTGTTGGACCAGCAGGGGAGGCCGGTGGCGCCACAGGGTGCATGGTGCTGGTGACCTAGGCCCAGAGAGCGTGGGTGTGTTTGGGTGTGTGTGTGCTGCCACCGCTGTAACGCAGCCCTGGCTGGGGGAAAGCTGAGACCTGCCTCTGTGTCAGATGCATCCTCGAAAGACCTCATCATTCATCCCCTTTAAATACCCAGCTCATTCGAGACAGTGGAGCAGTGAGGCAGATGGCAGAAGTCATTAGTCCTCTGCTTCTATCTTACTTGGCCAGATTGTGCTGTCCTCTGGTCCCTTGGCACCCCCCTGCCTCCCGGAGAGCTCTCTGCATAAGCTCCAGTAATGCAAATCTTGGGAGGGGGGAAGCGGGGGTGTCTTCGAACTTTGCTGTATATTTCAGTGGCATGTTTAATCATGTGAGGAGAGCCAGGAAACTCGGCCCAGTTTTTTTTGTGTATAAGTAATCCTGTGGAGAGAGGGCAAAGGAAATGGAGAGATGTCGCAGCATGTGACGATGAAACTGCCATGCAGGGCGAAGCGGGGTCAGAGGCTGTTGAATGAAGGGCAGCTGGCCCTCGGGACTGGTGTTCGGAGGATTGGAATGTGCACAGTTGTTTGATGGAACAGGCTGAATTTAGTATGGATAAGTTGCTAAAGGCCACTTCAGTGAGGCAACGTTGCCCCGTTGGCAGAGCACAAGGCGAAGACTCGGGACACCTGTGGTTTTTTTCACAGCTCTGCCACTGACCTGTTGTGTGACCTTTGGCAAGTCTCTTTCTGTGTTCACCTCGCACCTTTGGTCTGTCTGGTCAGCTCTTTGGGGCAGGGCTGTCTGTCACACTGTGTCTGTGGAGCCCCCAGCGCCATGAGACCCCCCCATCCCAGTGGGGCCTCTCAGGAGGTGGGGGAGTTGCAGCTCCCTGTGACTGGGGGGCAGAGGGATAGGAGGGGAGCTGCTGGAGCTCTAGGGGGAGGAGAGGCAGTCAGCTCTAGGCTGGAAAGAGACTTCCTGACCCTTCATACTGCCGTTCCAATGGCACTTCCTCTGTGGATGGTACCCTGTGCTTTCCCCACCACCCCCACCAGCGATTGGTGTCCTGTGCACCTCCCTCCCCTGTCCTGTCCCTGCCCCCAGTGGCTGATGCACAGTCTCCTCCCCCTCCCCAAGGCTGGGTCTCTGCACTGGGACTTGCAGAGGCTCAAAGATGGGATTAGGTTGGGCCAGTGAGTCTGACCTGCACCCCATCAGCTGGCCTGGGCCATGTTGGCTGCTCCAGCTCCTCCTTCGGGTCCTGCTCTCACCTCTGCGAGATATTGTGGGGGGCAGAAACATAGATCTGGTGGGGGAGCTAGCACCTCTCAATTCCACCACCCCTGCCTCTAGATGCTACAGTAACACAAATAGCAACTGAAGGTGTTAGACCCAAACACTTGACCCTCTCACAGCCAGGCACCCTTCGGTGATCTGACCTGAATTTCCTCTCCACGTCTGGGTTGCTGCAGCTGTGTAATGCTAATGCTCTGACCTTTTCTCTGAGGAGCTCCAAGCACCTAATGTGCACTCGCTAACACTCCTCTCAGTACCTAGGGGTGGGGGGTGGGGGCAGCAGTGAGGGAAGTGGAAAGGTCTCGTCATCCACTGCCCCAGTGCAGCTGCCCCTGGGGTGGAGCCCAGCTGCTGTTTCATGGCCTCACACCAGGACGGTCAGGACCGGAAGTGAAGAATGCTGCATCCATTTTTGCAGAATGTCATTGGCCAGACTGGGATTTCCCCAGAGCCCAGGAGTTCGTTACTTCGCTCTTAGACAGAGTGCTGGGGGATCTTCTGTGATAATGAGGGGCCACATCTCATCCCAAACCCTCTCCAGCAGCACAGTGCCCCTGCCGCACACATTCGGCGAAAGGTCAACGCTGATTCCCCGGGGCCGTGTCCTCTGGAGTTCCATTCTCCAACTGACCCAGCGTGGCGTGGCAAGAGCTAATGGGACCTCGGCACAGAGCGGGATGCGCAGACCAGAGAAACCTGCCCTGCTGACTGTGATGCCCTGCCCTACTGAATGATGAAATGGGGCTCGGAGGGGCTGTGACAAGAGAGGACGGCGCTCCCTGGCGGGGAGCTGTAGCTGACTCGCATCCATTGTGTGTCAGCACAAGAGGGTGGGAATAGTGGGTTCAGTTTACTGGGTCAGAACTCCCTTGAAGTCCATGCAAGTGGCCAGGTAGAAGCACCTATCAGCGTGGGAAAAGCCTGCTTCTCTCCCCGACCAGGTCTGCTCCATCTTCCTGCTCCTCCATGGGATGGCTGATGTTTTACAGACTAGGGAGGATGGACTCCCAGCAAGTCCTGGGCATGGTGCATGGAGTTCCTGTCACCGCAGCCTAACTGGAACATCGGCAGTGGTGGTGTAGCTGTGTCGGGACAAGGTGGGTGAGGTAATCGCTTTTATTGGACCAACTCTTGCTGGTGAGACGCACTTCGGGGCCACACAGAGCTGCCCTTGAACCCCTGAAGCAGAGCTGTGTGTGGCTAGAAAGCCTGTCTCTCTCCTGCAGGAGCTGGTCCAATAAAGGTATTCATTATCTCTCCCGCCTTCTGTGGAACGTGTCAGCTGGGCCCTGGCTGTCACATCACAGCTCGCCAGCTCCAGCTGGGGCAGGGTCTTCAGAGGGAGCCTTTGCCTCCGAGGATCCCTCCACGTGCCTCAATGTTGTGTGTCAGGGGAACAGCTCAGAGACCCCAGAGAGGCTGAGTCATACCCTGAGAGCAAAGGAGGAAGGGTGGCTTTGTGGTGGAGATTCAGGATGGGCAGTCAGGAGACGTGGGCTCCATTCCTGTCTTCACCGTAAATTTGCTCTGCTCCCTCATGCCTCTCCCAGTACCCCTGGGGTTTGTGGGTCTGGAATGTAGTTGGAGAAGCCCTGATGTGTCTGGGGTCCCTGCCCAGTGGATTCCTGAACAGGCTTGCCCCGTTGGGCTGGCTGATAGCCCTAGCAATTACTGGTTCATACTCCACCTACCACTGACCTGGCCCCAGTTTCTGACTCTCTGGGCGAGCAGGGCTGGATAGGCATGGGGAGGGGTGGGGAGGGGAGCATGCTGTATAATGCACTGCAGCAAGACCCTGCTGGGTGACGAAGGAGGGGGTGGATGGGCTGCAAAGGACCAGTCCCTGCCCCTCTCCAGGGCTCAGGCTTATGGCCCCTGTAAGGCAGGTCCAGCTACAGACAGACAGAAAAACATCTCCATGCTCAGCCTTGGGAAACTCCACAGGCCCCCCATGCAACCGTATGATAATGAGCAGCTCGCAGACAGCTGTGTCTGCAGCATGGCTTGGGCAGACCAGACTCCCCAGTTATAGCAACCTGGAGAACCAGCTACTCCCCTCAGCGCAGGCCCCCCTGCAGTGGATGGCTGGAGTGAGATGAAGTCCCTGCTTGACAGCCCCTCAAGGAACGCAGTGTTAAGAAAAGGAGCCGCGGCTTTAGCTCTGGTGCATATGTGTGAGGTGCTCAGAAACAGGCTGTGGGGAGAGGGGTCAGTATAAGCCCCTGGATGGCTGGATGGATAGGCAGATAAAAATGGGATGATGGCCCAAGGCTGGCCCCTCTGCAGAAAGGCCCGGCTTCCCTTCCACCTCTCACAACGGCCTCCCCCTGCCGCTCTGTGTCTGAGCGGCTGCACAGGGAGCTGTGCCCAGAACGCAGCCTGTCTGTCACTGCCTGCACCTGGGTGCTTGCCGGTCAGCTCGGCTGCCCTTCCCAGCTGTCAGTGTGTGGCTTTGTACAGCAATGTTTGCAGGCCTGGCCCCTCAGCTAGGGGAGACGTTAGCACCTCCTTGGGGTGCTGTTAACTAGAGCAGGTGGCGCAGCAGGTTGCTAGGTGACAGAGTGGTGTCATTGCTGGGTATCAGGCATCGCCCCAGAGCCACTGCTGCTGCTCTCTGACAACTCCCCAGCCTTCCTGAGAGCAGCCAGCTCTGTCAGTGCCAAGCTGTCTTCAACCGGAGGGGCCCTTTCCTCCCTCCTACAACCCAGGTCCAGTCGGCTCATCCGAAAATGTTCCACAGCAGCAAATTTCTTGATGGGATGGCCACGCATCAAGGGCTTGATCTGCTGTGTCGAGCCGCTATTGACCCCAGTTAGACTGCAGGGGCTCAGCATCCCTACAGCAAGTCGCTCGCCCCCTTTGTGCCTCAGTCTCCCCAACTGTAAAGTGGAGACAAGGATACTGACCTCCTTTGTTGAAGTCTGTGGATGAAAGCGCTGTAGCCGAGCTAGGTGTTTCTTATTATTTTATTACTCTTATTAAAAATGTCTATTGAATACCATAGCAAATACAATCTTTGTAGGTGCTGTTTGTGTGGATGGCAAGACAGTGGAGTGGCTATGAGGGATGGATAGATAGACACAGGGGTGTGTATAGGGATTGATAGAATGAACGAACAGAGCACCATCTGAATACACACACCTACATATTCCCCACAGTAACCCCCTATGTAGACGTGCTTACCCTAAACATACCCTTTCCCCAGAAAAACACCAGACAACCCCAGCCCAGCAGCACCGACCTCCTCACACACAGAGATAAATGCCCAGCTGTAACAAACACATGCCGGAGTCTTTGTGTTTGCCTGCAATGTGCCTCAATTGCCTCCCCCTGTGTAATTAACTGAAATTACTGATATTGTCGGAGTAGTTATTACTTAGAGAATACACTGTCATCTGGGAAGCCTAATATAACTCCTTCCCGTGGTAACCGACTCCCTGCTCCCCCAACCCCAGCTCTCATGTATGACCCATTGTCCCAGACATGACTCAATCCTGCTGTTTTAAAGGTCCCTTTGTTTTGTTCTGGGCTGGGGCAAGGAGGGAGGGGAACTGCAGGGGGTTCTTGGAAATAACCTCCATGCTTCTGACAGCTATACCTTAGCTGTGATATCTACAGACCTACCAAGAGACAAGGGCAGAAACACAGGGACCAGCACCATGCAGCTGTCTGCCTGCAAGGAGAAGGACAAACAGACCCAGATGGACAGACATAGCCATTCTTAGGAGAAGAAAGATCAAACCATAGGACCACAGGCATCGCCAGGCTGGATCAGAGCCGGGACACCGGATCCCACCTCCGAGGAAGGTGTCAGAACCACACAAATGGGGAGTAACCCGTGTCACGGAGTTGGGGGGAGTCAGGGCCCTGCATCCCCGGCTTCCTGCGATTCACCATGACTCTCAGCCAGCCAGTAAAGCAGAAGGTTTATTTAGACGACAGGAACACAGTCCGAAACAGGTCTTGCCGGTGCAGACAACAGGACCCCTTTACCTAGGTCCATCTGGGGGTCCCAGAGAAGCCAAGCCCTGTCAGGGTGCCCATCTCCATTTTCCAGCCAGCTCCAGACTGAAACTTCCTCCAGCCTCTCACTCAGCCTCTCCTCGGCTCCTCCCCCAGCCTTTGTGTCCTTTGTCCAGTTTCCCGGGCAGAGGTGTTCCCTGGCCTCCAACCCCCCAAGTCCTGGGTTCTCATGTTACATGCTCAGGTATGCTCCCTTCCCCAGTGCAGGCAGTCCCAACTCCCCTGCACCCTTCCCAGGTTAATACTCCCCACTCAGCGTTCACATAACACAGCAAGAACATTCCCACTTCGTCGCAACCTGCTCCCCACATAGGTCATGTTAGCAGCAAGGAAGGAGAGCGCTCCCCCCAGAGACCCAATGTGAAGCCTGTATCCCCAGCTCCCTTTTGATCGTAATGGGGGCAAGGCGCATGGAGCCCTGGGAGATGATGTCCCTGTGGAGTGAACGTTCCCTGATGTGCTGTTTCCCCAGAGGGAGCCACGCCCCGCCGAGCCATCAGGCTGCCAGTGTGGGGGATTCTAATGGACACTTCTCTTCCCGCCATCCGTTCCCACCATCTGTTCCAGCCTCATCGCTGAAGCAAAAAGCCCACCGCTAGCAGTCTGAAAAGTGACTGGGATGGCCGGGCAGGTCTGGATCTGGGCTGGCAAGTGTCTCCTCCACTTCAATCACAAGTCAGGGGGTGGGCACAGAAGGAGAGTGCTGTTTCCAAGCCAAGGTCACACCAGTTTTCCTGTCCCTAGTGTGGCAGGCGTGAAAGCGATGGGAGCTGGCTGAGCTCGAATGTCCCCATCCTTCACATCCCCTTCTCCAGGGGACTATGGGCACCAGTTTGGCGCAGTGTGAATCAGGGCCGCCCAGAGGCGGGGGCAAGAGGGGCAATTTGCCCCAGGCCCCGGGCTCCGCAGGGGCCCCCAAGAGAGTTTTTCAGGCCCCTGGAGCGGGGTCCTTCACTCGCTCCGGGGGGCCTGGAAAACTCTTGCAGGGCCAGGCCCCAGAGCTTCTTCCGCTCCCGGTCTTCGCTGGCGGGTGGGTCCTTCTGCTCCGGGGCGGAAGGACTCCCCCCCGCCAGCGAATTACTGCCGAAGTGGGACCTGCCGCCGAAGTGCAACCCGGTCTTTGGCGGTAATTCGGTGGCGGGGGGCCCTTCCGTTCCGGGACCCACCGCCGAAGTACCCCGAAGACCCACGGCGGGGGCCCCCTGCCACCGAATTACCGCCGAAGACTGGGTTGCACTTCGGTGGCGGGTCCCGCTTCGGCGGTAATTCGCCGGCAGGGGGCCCCCGCCACGGGTCTTCAGGGCACTTCGGCAGCGGGTCCCGGAATGGAAGGGCCCCCTGCCGCCGAACAGGACCTGCTGTAGACATTTTGCCGTGCGGGGGGCGCCCTGCGGATGCTCCACTGGAGCTGCGGGACCAGCGGACCCTCCTCAGGTCCACCGGAGCCGCCTGCCACCGACGGCCCCAGGCCCCCGAAATCCTCTGGGCGGCCCTGGCGTGAATCCCATTCCTGCTTGCTGCAAAGGAGCCTGGTTGAGTTACACAGGAATGGAATGGAGGGCAGCAGCTGCTTAGTGGTGGCCCTGCAGGGGGCGCTTTTCCAGCTGGTGTCCCTGAGCATCCTAGGGCATGGGGCTGGGGCATTCTCTGTCAGAGTATCCCACTCTGGGTGGGATGCGCTGGGGTGAGAATCAAGCCTACAAATTGACTCTGATTGTGAGCTCAGTTGTACAGAGTTCCTGAATAACCTGTAATAACATGGAGCTGAAAAGTAGGTCAGGTTGTTTTCAATAATGAATGTTATAAACAGGTGCAGGAGAACCAGACAGAGATAAATTAGTCCAAACAAAAAGGGCCACGCTGCTGTGATTCAAGGGGTATGCTGAAACCATGCTTGGGAAAGACAGAGGATGTGGGACCAGAAATTAGTGAATCAAAATTTGTGTGTGGGATATTAGGACTAATTGGTGGACAAAAGAATGAAGGGATGGGCTATTCCACCCACCGCTCCTTTTGTGGGTCCTTAAACAAAGAGAGTTCAGGGGGCAATACAGGAAGAACAGACACAGACGACTGGAGTGAGCTTCACTGCCAACCCTACTGTCTCCCAGGCCCCGGACCTTCATCGTCCTGATCCTGAGAGACGTCCTGACCAGACCGGGCCAGAGGGAGGGGCTCAAACAACACTGGTGCTCCTACCAGCTTCAGCTGAATCCCAACCACCACTTGGGATGAAACAAGATCAGACTGTAACAGCAGCAGCAGCTCCAATCCATCTCAACAAACTTCTCCCCTTTTCCCCAGAAGGACTGCGATTACCAACCTGCATCGGCGCCAATTCCGTGGGTGCTCCAGGACTAAAGCACCCATGGCAAAAAAATAGTGGATGCTCAGCACTCACCCACTGATCAGCTGTTTGGTGGTGGGCAGGAGGCTGACGGAGTGGGCGGAGTAGGGGTGGGAAGAGGTGGAGCGAGGGTGGGGCACACTTGGGGGAAGGGGTGGAGCTGGGATGGGAAGATGTGGGGTGGGGGGTTGGTCTTGGAGGAGGGGACAGGGCAGGGGCAGGGCCTCAGTGTGGAGTGGGGGTGGAGCACCCACCCGAAAAGAAGGAAGGCGGCATCTGTGCCATCCTGGCTCCCATCTAAGAGACTGTCAAACAAGGGGGGTTTCCTTCTGAACCTCTCACCAGCTAAGGGAGAGAGAAGGAGGAGTGCTGTCGAAATGCAAGCCTGACTTAATGCTTGACATTCCAAAAGCTTTCACTGTCTTCCCTTCTTTTCTTTATCTTCAATACAAAATTCAAAGGATGGTTAATGGTGCGTTTGCCATGGTGCCAAGGAAGCTGAGGTCTCTATACCAAACCCCGCCCGTTATAGAACACTGTTTAATGTTGGACAGCAACTGAGTTATGTTAACCCTATTAGCTCTTATGTTCCATCTAAATTACT
Organism: Gopherus flavomarginatus; assembly: GCF_025201925.1. Classification (NCBI taxonomy): domain Eukaryota; kingdom Metazoa; phylum Chordata; order Testudines; family Testudinidae; genus Gopherus; species Gopherus flavomarginatus. Next base: position 30,449,102 of record NC_066628.1, read on the forward strand.
GCAGTATCCTCCCGCTGGTGTTTCCTATTGCCAGCCGTGGGCAGGGCTCAGCCCTCCCTCAGTATCAGTCTCCCCCTGGAGATTGGTTGCTAGTGCTGGTCTGGGTGAGGCTGCTGACTGTGTTGTAGGCAGAGCTGCTGGCTGTCTGTCCAGGGGGCAGTGAGAAGATTTTGGAAAGAACTCCAGTCTGTGGTCAATTTCTTTCAATTCCTTTTGCAAATAGAGAACCAAGAGCTGGTGCTCAGTAAGGCTTAACTCAGCCAACTGACAGACCTTTTATCTTCTTCTTTTCTCCCAGAAGCTGGCAGGACAGGTACTGCCCCTAATTCTAGTGACTTTGTCAATTGCATCCTTGTTGGGGTGATTTGGTGATTTGGATCTTCCTCTGTTTTGATGCAATAACCTGCACTCCTAGTTTTTTTTAATCATACAGCTGACGTGGTCTAACTATTCCCAGGTTCCAGCCAATGAGCCCAGATAGCTGGGGCCAGTTAAATTAATTGTATCCAGGGGGTCCCAGTGCTAAAATTCTGGTGAATTACCACCCCCTCCCTTCCCCGGAGTGGTACTAGCTGCAGTTACTTTGATGCAGAGGCTGTAAATACAGAAGCAGTTGCCTTAGGACCTGCTCTAGGAATTTTGTACAGGACCAGTGAGAGAGATTTATTTATCACATCTTCAGGTGAAGTTGCAATCTGCTCTCCTTGCCTGGGTGTTACAATTGGGAGCCACAATTAAGGACCTGTGAATCTCCCTGGCAGGAAGTGTCGGGGAATTTGACTTTCTGGTTGTTGCAATGTTGGGATGCAAGGTGAAAAGTGCCACCGTTAGGAAGGGATCGTGTCCCCCTTCCTGCTGCTGTTCCTTCAGGGCAGCCACACCCCTAAAACTCTCACTGCTCAGGATATCGTAAGTGAGCTAGCATGGGCGAAGGGTTTTAATAGGGAACTGGGGGGTCAGAGCTCCTGGCTTCTGTCTCCAGATCTGTCAGTGACTCAGTGTCTGTGACCATGAGCCAGTCACACTAATTGCTCTGTGCCTCAGTGTACCCCTCTGTAAAACTGGGGTGATTGTATTTGCTGGGGTGCTGTAAAGCACTCTGAGATCTGTATATAATAGGCATCAGGGAAGTGCAAGGATGTATTTATTTATTTTGATGTCCTTGCTCGTGAAGCCCTGCTGTCACACTTACCTTGGAGACATGCACCCCAGGTCTGTGTATATCATACAGGAAGATCTGGATGACCTTGTAAACTGGAGTAATAGTAATAGGATGAAATTTAATAGTGAAAAGTGCAAGGTCATGCACTTAGGGATTAATAATAAGAATTTTAGATATACATTGGGGACGCATCAGTTGGAAGCAACAGAGGAGGAGAAGGACCTTGAAGTATTGGTTGATCACAGGATGACTATGATCCGCCAATGTGATATGGCCGTTAAAAAAGCTAATGCAGTTTTAGGATGCATCAGGCAAGGTATTTCCAGCAAAGATAAGGAGGTGTTAGTACCGTTATATAAGGCACTGGTGAGACCTCATCTGGAATAGTGTGTGCAGTTCTGGTCTCCCATGTTTAAGAAGGATGAATTCAAACTGGAACAGGTTCAGAGATGGGCTACTAGGATGATCCGAGGAATGGAAAACCTGCCTTATGAAAGGAGACTAAAAGAGCTTGGCTTGTTTAGCCTAGCCAAAAGAAGGCTGAGGGGGGATATGATTGCTCTTTATAAATATATCAGAGGGATTAATATTAGGGAGGGAGAGGAATTATTTAAGCTTAGTACCAATGTAGACACAAGAACAAATGAGTATAAACTGGACACTAGGCAGTTTAGACTTGAAATTAGACGAAGGTTTCTAACCATTAGAGGAGTGAAGTTCTGGAACAGCCTTCCAAGGGGAATAGTGGGGGCAAAAGACATATATGGCTTTAAGACTAAGCTTGATAAGTTTATGGAAGGGATGGTATGAAGGGATAGCTTAATTTTGGCAATTGATCTTTGATTATCAGCAGATAAGTATGCCCAGTGGTCAGTGATGGGATGTGGGATGGGATGGGATCTGAGTTACTGCAGAGAATTCTTTCCTGTGTGCTGGCTGGTGAGTCTTGCCCACATGCTCAGGGTTTAGCTGATCACCATATTTGGGGTCGGGAAGGAATTTTCCTCCAGGGCAGATTGGCAGAGGCCCTGGAGGTTTTTCGCCTTCCTCTGCAGCGTGGGGCATGGGTCACTTGCTGGTGGATTCTCTGCTTGAGGTCTTCAAAGCACAATTTGAAGACTTCAATAACTCGGACATAGGTTAGGGGTTTGTTATAGAAGTGGATGGGTAGGGTTCTGTGGCTTGCTTTGTGCAAGAGGTCAGACTAGATGATCATATTGGTCCCTTCTGACCTTAAAGTCTATGAGTCTATGAGTTTGTTCCAGTGGTTAATCACCCGCCCTGGTAAAAAATTACTCCTAATTTCCAGTTTTAATTTGTTGACTTCAGCTTCCAGCCATTGGTGTTTCTGCCTTTTTCTGCTAGATTAATGAGCCCGTTAGTAGCTATGTTTTCTCCCAAGGAAGGTCCTTAGACACTGTAAACTAGCCACCTCTCAGCTTCTCTTTGAGAAGCTGAACAGATTGCTCCGTAAGTCTCTCGCTGAAGCCCTTGAATCATTTTCCTGGCTTTCTTTTGCCCCCCTCTCCAATTTTTAAACATCCCTTTGAAAATGTGGAACCCAGAGTTGGGTGCAGTGTCCAGTGTCGGGCTCCCCAATGTCGTATCCAGCGGTGAAATTGCCCCGTCCTTCTACTCACTGCTCCCCGCTCTGTACAGCCAGTAATTTACCCATCAGGGCCTGTGGCTGCTTTGAGGGCTGCTGGGGCTGAGGGCTGGGAAGAGGGACTGGGCTAGCTGAGGGCCTCTCCAGGCAGGAAAGACAAGGGTGACTCCTCAGAGTAACTCTGCCAGGCTGCCCGGGAGGGGAAAAGCCAAAGAGCCTCCTGGGGGAAGTACAGTCAGTGCAGTGATGTGGGGCCGATGAGGCCACGTCAGATCTGAGCTACTTCTAGGGCTCCCTTCACTGTGGTATCCAGGGGTGTATTGATCCTCACAATTCACTGCGAGGCAGGGCTGGGCGACTGTCCTCGTCATACAGATGGGAACAGAGAGGCCAGTGACTTGCTGTTGATAATACCCAGTGCCAGCAGCTTCCCTGCCTCACCCCCACCCTGGAACTCTCCTCTCCAGCCTGGTTCCATCACCTTCCCCCACTTGTCCAGCCCCCACCCCCATTCCCTCTCCGTCCCCTGCTCCCCCATTCTACCCCATTACCCAGACTGTGTGCCCCCCTATGCCCACGGGGAAGCAGATCTCTTGCTCCCCTCCCCGCTTTGGTCTGGCAGGGCTGTAGTCAGTGTGCTAAGGCCCTGGGGAGAACCGTGGCCCATGCCCACACTGTAATGACCCCTGTGGCTGTCCAGGGCTGGTGGAGCTGGGGTCCCACCCAGCTCTCCTCCCTGCACCCTGAACTGTGGAGAAGCAGGAGTGGAGACGGGGGTGGAGGGGAAGATCTCCATCAGGAGGAATTGCTGTCAGCCCTCGCTGAGGGCAGTGGGGTGTGGTGGGGGCAGGGGTGCCGCTGGGGGGAGTCGGGTGATTTTCAGCCGCCATCCTCTGTTTCCATAACCCCATTTCTCTCTCTGCAGCCCCAGCCCAGTCTCGACGAGAGCTGTGGCTCTGGCAGCACCCAGCCAGCTGCCCAGCCTCCCAGCAGACAGAGCTTTGTAAAGAACCACTTCCAAGCACAGTACAGGTAAGTGGGGTGGGGGACACGTCTGCCCCGGACAAACCTTCCTTTCCCATCCCTGCACTGCATCAGCCGCATCCCAGTGTCAGGCTGAGCTGGGAGGTGAGGGGCTGGGATCCAGACACTTCCATGCTCCCTGCTGCACAGAGAAGGGCTGTGGCACCTGTCCTTGCAGAGCCCAGGCCACGTTGGCTGCCTGCCAGCTGCATGGTACCTCCAGCGAGATCGTGCTGGGCATCAAAGAGAAGTACTGGGGGTGAGGGTGAAGCTCCTTGGGAGCCGAACGGAAATTGTTTATGGCTTCAGCTCTCTAGGAATAAAACCTGCAACTGTAGGGAGAGGCCGGCCTGGCTGCCGTGTGGAATGACTCTCCTGCTCGCCTCTCTGCTAGTGCAAAGTGGGAGTAACCGCAGAGAGATACGCAGGGGGAAAGGAGTGCAACCTGCACCCCACTGCTAGTTGTGCATGCCTGGTGCTTCCTTTTCCTGCAGTACCCATACAGCACGCTTTCCCAGGCACAGACACACGCATGCACACACTGTTCCATCTGACCATGAGGACCCCCCATTTTTAAAGGCTAGTCAGAAAAATGGCTACAAAATGCCCCCTCCTGCTTCCTTGTCTGTGCCCCCCATGGGGCTTCCCATCACCCCGACTCACTTTAGTGAGCACAGAGCAGCTTTTCGCAGAGCGCAGCCCGCTGCCAGAGAGCAAGCTGCAGTTACATACCAGCAGCTGAGACAGCAGCAGAGTCCTGGCCGCAGAGCCTCACTTTGCAGTGCCAGTGGCAGAGGCAGAAGGTGGCAAGCTGGATTTCCAGGTCCTGGGGCTGATCAGTTAGGAAACCCGTTCCAGCTGGTGAAGAGAGATAACGGAGAGAGAATCCTCAAGAGGCGGGGAGGAGGGAAGGGGAGAGAGTTCCCTGACAGTGGTGACTCTTTAAACCATGCCTCATGTTTCCCTTCTCTGCTGGGAGTGCACCAGGAATATTGAGCTGGGAGAGCCCATGAGGAGGCTGTGAGGCTAATGCTTCCTAGTACTGCAAGTGACAACAGCGACCAGTACCTCCCTGGTACGTTCCGTCCAGCCATCCCAAAGTGCATTACAGATTGCACAAAACATGGGGTGGAGCATGGCAGCTGTTTCACAGCCCATGGCAGTGCTTCGTGACAGTTTAGGACAGTTTTTGAAGAAGATTATTGTATCCAACTGAAAGCGCAGGGGGAATTTTTGGTGGGCAAAGTGTAACAACCCACTGAAATCTGACCCTCACACCGCTCCTAATCTTATTTAATGTTCGCACATGGGCAGGACCTGGGCTTTATATTGCATTTGAAAGGTGGCAGTAGCTGGTGTCTTGGGTTCGGTAGCGAGTGAGAGGGCGGCGCGCTCTCTACTGAATCACCAGTGTCAGCCAGAACCTGAGCTTGATCGGCTGGGTCTGATTTCCTCTGAAGCAGTGTTATTTAACTAGATGGCTTCACCCAGAACTGTCACAATCTGGGGCCATGTTTTGCCCTCCCTCTCATCTGGGCTGTTAGATAGCCTGGGCGTGGACTGTTTGTAGTGGACAACGGGAAGCATTGTCTGGACAGTCGAAGATTAGGAGAAGGAGGCAGCAAGCTTTAATCCACACATATACAGGAGTGTAACATGCCTGGAGGAGCCGAGGTTCTGGTTGCTGGTCCAGGGCGTATGGAATGAAATCTGAGACTGTTACAGCTTCCAGTCCAAGGCCTGTTCACAGAGCCAATCGTATTGCCCGGGTGTCTCAGTACATCCTGGCCAGGACAGGAAGAGAAAGTCCTGAAGAACCTCAAGAACGGCTTGAATGTTAACAGCTGGTGCAACGCCAGGAAGCACGGATGTCCCCATTAAATGGCAGTTGCAGTGTCTGTTGACTTTAGAAGATTTCTGCTACAAACTCAATTGACACAGCAGCTGCTATTTCCTATTCAAAGTGCAGAGCCGTACTGCGGCCCAGGGAGCACAGAGAATAGCCTGCGGTAAGTGCTGGTAGTGGTAAAAAATAAAAACGATCCGCTTGGAATCCTCTGCACTAACTACATTCCCCTAGGGCCTTCGGAAGGTGCATGAATCCACCTGCTGTTGTGTCACTATGAAGCAAGGCTATCACAAAGGCATCCATTCCCCCGTCCCAGTCTGCTAGCACAGCATTATGCGTGTCGGAGAGTTAGTGGCATTGAAGCTATTCCAGGAGTGAGGCTTAATAAGCAGCAACTTCACTGAGATATTTATGTGCTTTCCACCATCACTGTGTGAATGTAAATTATCAGACGGGATGATCTGGAAATAAAATTAAAGACCCATTTAGGAATCAGATGGCAAAGATCTTCATAACAAGGAGCGATCGATGTGTCACAAGTGGAAATGTTGCACAGGAATAAAATTCTGGGGAGGTTTATGAGCTCTTTGGCCTGGACTCTGCTTGGTGGGAGCCCTTCAAGCAAAACTCAGGTGCTGCTGAATGTAGAATTGGTCATTCTCTAGATGGCGCTCTCCTGTAAGACCACATTGGACAAATAACCCCGTACTTGAGGTCATGAAATATGCTGTGGCTTTTTTTGTGGTAGTATATGGGATATTTATTTTGGGGCTCCGGGCATATTCCATCTGGCCACCTAAAATTCCTATTGTGTGTCAATTGGATATAGTTTTCTTCTTCACTTCCTTTTTTGAATGTTGGACAGCTGCCGTGTCCCACCCCAGAGATGGCTGCCCATCAGTGGTCAGTGCAGTGCTTTTGTTAAGTCTGAAGGAAGGGAAGGGTTGTTGCATTGTTCTGAGAGAACAGAGATGAACGCAGTGATTCTGCTCCAGCCAAACTCCATAGGAGAATAACAGCAAAAATCTTTGGGGTTAGCACAGTTGACTCTATGAGCAGATATATCAGGTAACTCCTGCACAGTCAGGATACAGTTGACAGGCGTTAGCATACCTGGATGCAGTATTAAGACTCAGGGCGTGCCAGCTGGACGTCAGGTGATTAAGTGGTTGCGGTGTTAAAGTTATTCTTCTGCAATATCACATCACAGTCTGCTCACAGGTGCATGGTAGCCTGGGCTCTGTATGTGGGGGAGGGGGAGAAAGAGTGAGAGAGACTAAAGAAACAAACTGGTTTATAAAACATCGGTGTTCCCGAAGTGTGTGCATGGAGTTTTGCTCAGATGAACTCCTTTGTGAGTGCCAGAAGTCCTAGAGCATATTGCCAGTACCCAGCACCATGTCAGGAAAATCCAGCACCTTCTGCAAAGGGATTAAAAGCAAAGGAACCATTCAGCCAGGATGAGTTCCTGTGTATTATTGTGGGTATAACTCAATGACTTTACCTAGTTAATTACCTAGTGCATGTTCTATCATCCACACTAAGTCCCATTAGTCTGTGAGCTGTGAGGGGCAGAGACCGGGTTGTCCTCGTGGTTTATACAGCACCAAGTACCTTGGCAGTGCTCAGTAAATAATACACCATAGTTAATAAATAATCAGAAACTATAGGTGCAAAATATGATTACTCTGTTATTCTGGGCACTGGGGGAGTGGCGTTTGCAGCTCAGTAGGAGTCGCTTTTCCCCCGGAGACAGACCTGACCCAATGCGATTTAAGAGGTCCCAGTGCAGCTGGAGATGGTAACTTTGAGGTAAGGCATATGGCAGAGGTTCTGACCCCTCGTGCTCAGTAAAGATGCCCTGTCTCTTTGACAAGAATGGGATGGAAGCCTCATTGTCCTAGCCAAGTTCCAGACAGACTGGGTAATTACATTAACTTTTCCCCAAATTCCCAATTGCTTCCACTGGAAATAGGTTTTGGGCCAGATCCTCACAGGGGTTTAGACGCCTAACTCCCATTGAGATTGATGAGAGGTCAGTGCTAAATATCTTGGAGAATCTGGGCCTTCCCTTTCTGAGCTGTGGTGTAGGGTTTGCCATGGGCTGCTAAGCAGCGGCCTCGTTCCTCCCCAGAGATGATTAGCATCATGATTTGTATTTCCATAACGTGTAGGAGCCCAGAACACAAGGGCTCCAAAGAGCTGAGAGGTTGGACTGCATTTCAGTGGGGGATGAAGAGTTTCCTGTGCAGCTAAGTAGTGACGGATCTGGGAGATGCTCAGAATGTGTCTGCACACTGGTGTAGCAGATGGGGTGACGTTAAAGTGGGGCAGCTGCCCCAACACACCTTTGCCTCAGTGATCTTTGGACGACAGGCGTCAGGGACAGGTGCTGGTGAGCGGAGATAGTATTTGTATCTGAATGGGTTGTCCAGACCCTAACATTGTGTTATGCGCTAAAGAAAGAGCATTGCTAGCTGATGATAGATTCTTGGAGATCACTTTAAGTGCCGATTATTATCTCCAGCTGTTGTTATTGCTGTGTAATGATCCAAACATGGAAAACCGGTGTCATCCTCTGAGGAGGTCGGAGCCCATGGGGTGTGATTTGGGGTCCGCCTGTAGCCTGCATACGCTGCTGAAGATCGAATGGGGATCTGATGGCCAGTGGGGAAGGCACTGCCTCTGATTTCCAAGCGCATGAGTGCTGCAGGGTGGGCCTGGCTTGGGGTCATACTGGCAGACAAATGTCACCGTTAACAAGTCCACGTGGCCAGCATTTATGGCATGCTGGTACTTGTGATCAATTCGCTTCCTCTGTACTTCAACTAGGAAAGAGCAGGGTGTCGTCTGAAGGGCTCGGAAAGGGCTTGGACAAGAACATGATAGCTAACCTGTTTTGAGAGGCCAGCATAGAGAGGGCCTGTGGCAGTTGTAATGTGTTAGCTGATCTAGGTTTCCCCTTCGACCAGCCATCACCTGTTAGCTTGCCCTGTCTACACGGGGACATTCCAACGACTTAGCAATCCCATTTTCGCTAAAGAACGTTTTTCCTAGGCAAAGCAAGCCCCACGTGGGCAGCCTGTTGCAAACCCACATGACCCGGATGATGAGCTGTGTCTCAGATCTGGGTGGGGTGATGAACAGGGGTGACAGCTGCCGTGACCACAGTGAGGGGAGGATGATGCGCTGAGTTTATTGAATACTTCCCTCTCTATCCCACATAGGCAAAGCTGTACAGCCCAGTGATCAGTTACAAACTGTTTGCCAGCATCCACCATTTACAGCTCTCTGGCCAGGTCTACCCGTCAGAGTTGTGTGTCTGGTGGGAGTAGGGAGTGATTTTTTTTTTTTTTATGACAGAGTAAAAGCTTTGGGCCAGGGCCAGGCCATGCAGTTTTCTGTGCAGGGGTGTAAAAAATACACCCCCTGAAGCTGACATAGTTAGAAAACCCCCCAGTGTAGATGCAGCAATGCCAACAGAAGAGGGCTTCTGTTGACATAGCTCAACTCCGTTCAGGGAGGTGGTGTTACTGTACCAGGAGAAAAACTGCTTCTCTTGGCATAAGCTGCATCTACATTAGAGGGCTGGCAAAGCCCCCTAGTGGAGACCTGAGGGCTGACCGCTAACCTGTTTATAAACCCCACTGTCTTTATCTAGATTCTATACTCTGTGATAGGCTGTGTTTAAAAAGGTGTTAACTGACATGTGCTAGAGTAGGGGTGCTGCACCCCTCCTTACTCCATCCATGCTCCCCTCCATCCCCTAGGGGTGGGAGCAGGGCCATGGCTCCGGGAATGAGGGACATGGACAAGGGTAAGGAGGCTAAGACTGGGACCACTGCTGCGGGCGGGCACGGAGCCCTGGATGTGGGGCCAGGAGTGGAGCCCCGGTCGGGGGCCAGCAGCCAGAACCCCACGTGCAGGGCCAAGAGTTGAGCCTTGGGGGTGGGACTGGCAGCCGGGACCCCGGGCATGGGGCCAGTAGCCAAGACCCCGTGTGTGGGGCTGGGAACAGAGCCCTGAGTGTGAGGCTGGCAGCCAGGACCCCACGTGCAGGGCCAGGAGAAAAGCCTCGTGTAAAACCTGGAGGAGCTGCAGCAACCCTCACACCACTAGTTCCTGCGCCTATCCATGTGCTTGCTAACATGTTTGCTAAACACGCTTCATTTTCCTAGTCTAGGCGGGGCCTCAGAGAGCCAGGCCCCATGTCTCCAAGACATCACTTGAATCTGTAACAGAGTAAAAATGGCTTAATGGTTTTGAAGGAGCATTATCTGGGCTGTTGATATAATCTGCTGCTGTATTAAGTCCCGCTGAAGCAAAGAGCTGTTGAAACACAGCACATGCTGTGCTCAGCCAAATGGAAGATTTTATCGGTTGTGTCATAAAATCATAGCACCCTATTCATCTCCCATGTAATAAAGCGACCGGAGTTCTGTGTGGGATGGATTTGGTGTATAGGAGTTAGAGCTGGTAAGGGCCGTCTGATTTCCCCTTCCCCATCAGCCAGTATCGCTCCTGGTGGTACCAGACAGATTTCCTAGTGCTTTATCAAGCCTGGTTTGAAATGGCTGGCGCTGTGGCTTTCACAGTGTGGATTCCACAGCGGAATCCCCCTCACCCCCAGGAAGCGTGTCCGGACCCTCAGACTACATTTTATTGCACACTTTCCCCTGCACCTGGCACCTCCCTAAATATTTTCTCTCCCTCTTGGGGATTTTCTGCCTTCAAATACTTGTAGACCCAGCCAGTTTCTGTAGCAGGGTACGTGAAGCCAGAACAGAGCTGAGCATATAGAGATGGCTGGGCGGGCTGCTGCCATTCCATCATTTCAAGGAGCAGGAGAGAGAAGGTCTGGAGGTGCCAGCTACTGCCAGTATTGTGGGACTCTGAGCGGGAGACTGGGATGTGGGCAGTCATGCCTAGTGGTTGGAGCAGGAGTCAGTGGCCAGGAATAGGAGACCAGGGTCAGAGGCTAGAGCCAAGGGTCAGAGATAAAGTCAGAAGTGCAGGGTCAGAGCTGGGTTACTGAAGTGAGGCAAGGTAGGGGCAAGGCTGGGAACAAATAGGCACAGGAGCGCAGCACTGAGCAAATTTTGAGTGGCTGCTTGGCTTAGGAGCCAGTCCGCTGACTCATCCATCCAATAGGCCATGTAGCCAGTCAGGGAGCCTTCTACAGGTTAGGGTGCTCGGAGACTAGCCCTACAGCAGGCCCTGCTTCCTGACACCAGGAGAGAGCTGGGAACTGCAGACCGTGGTGGGATGTGGCTTAGCTAGATTTAAAAGTAGATGCAGGACATGTTCCAGGTCATCTGAATGCTGATCCCAAAGCCAACTGAGGCTGTAACTCCTATAACTAGAGCCCTGTCTCCCTGCACCCTCCTACTGCCCTTCACCCTCAAATGTGAGGAGACAGGTGCATGACCAGCCTGAGAAGCTGCCCTTTGCACAGCCCTGCCTCTGAATTTTGTACAGAACAGTTGGAGAAGTGTAACTGGTGCACACGTGCTGGGAAATAGACTTAAATCAATAGGCCCAAAGGGGGAGAGGAACTGACCAGCAGAGGGCCCAGCAGAGCTCCTTCAGAACTTGTCAGCCATGTCACCAATTTTCGGCAAAAAAACAGCTTTTTTATTAAACAAACCTTTTCTGCAGGAAAAAAATATCATTTCTGTTGAAAGCTTTTGGTTTTCCATCAGAAACCAAAATGTTCCCAGTTTTCAAAAACCACTAGCAGGAGGGAAAAGGGGGAGAAAGCAGAAAAATGAAACATTCCCATGGAAAATCCATTTATTGATGGATTGATAGCAGTTTTTCGCTAAAAACACTTCCCGTTCCTCAGTCAGCTCTAATAACTAGTGTCTGGCTGGAGCGGGCCATTGCAGAGCTGCGATGCCCATGTTCTCCCTGGCCATTGGAAGGGCCATGCGGTCAGCTAGGCCAGCCCCATGGAATTGGCCATCCTCTGAGACATGGCTGCCCACTTCTAGCCTTTCCTCTCTCTCCTTTGGCAGCTCAGGCCAGGTTTACTCCTCATACGTTGGCCGGTCTGAAGAGTAATCTGGCCCCATGTTGCTTAGGGGGTTGATTTTTTAAATATTTTTACTCCAGGAAAAGCCCTGGTGTAGATGCAGGCCATGTCCATGCTGGGGTTGCTTTTTCAGCATAGGAATCCTGGTATGCTATACTGGCAAAGCACTCCTGGGGAGGATTTAGCTTATACCAATGTAGCTTATTTCAGCCCACCCTCTTGCCTCTGAGCGAAACCAGTAAAAGCTCGGTTTTGCTGCTATAACTGTGTCTACACTAGGGACTTTTACTGGCACAGCTGTGTCGGTCAGGGGTCACACCTCTTCACACCCCTGGCCGACAGAGCAATGCTGGCAGAAGTCTGTAGTGTAGACATGGCCACAGGCAGAAAAGTGCTTTTGCCAGTATAGCTGATTTCATTCTGAACTAGGATAAGCTGTCCCAGCAGGGCTTTGTCAGTGAAGCTCCATCTGCTTTGTGTCTGTGTAGCTAGGCTGGCAAACCCTGCATAGTGCAGAATAGCCCTTAGATGCTTATCTTCTGCTGCTCCTCACTCCTTAGGTCTGCTGTCCTGTTAATAATAAGAAAGATACTTAGTGCTGTGCAAACACTGTCTGCTGTGATTGCTCCCTGCCACCCCCTGCTCAGGTGGGTCTGTGCATCATCCCCATTTTACAGAGGGGGAATGTGAAGCAGAGAAAGGGGCAGTGACTTACCCAAGGCCGCAGCGGCAGAGCTGAAGGTTCCTAGACTCCCATTCTCTAACCACTAGATCAAACTGCCTCACATAAGCATCTCCACTGTACCATGCAACTGTCTCCATGGCAACAGAGGATGGGTGACTAGAGCAGGGCAGAGGCTGCACTAGTGTACCTGTGAGCATTTGCTCGACTTAAGCCTGGTAATTTACTTCATTCCTTATGTAACAGGGGCACTGAGTGAGTCGTCAGTAGTTGGGATTGAACTGGGGACCTCGAGATCTTAATGCCTGAGCCTTTATATTGCCTGAACGAAAGGACCCTGTTCTGTTAGCGACAGCTGTAGCAGGCTCCTCGACCTCTTTGTGGCCGCACCACCACTAGAGGGGGACAAAGCACCATGTGGTGTAAAAGTGGCCATCCCTGTAAACATTCAGACAACTCGTTCCCAAGCATCTTCCTGGAAAACAACAGTCTTGTGAATACTGCGCAGAGGTTCATGCCATAAGTGACTTAGTCAAGTCTCTCTTCTGTTTATTGCAAATTTCAGTCATCCAGTCAGGGAGCAGAAATAATACTATGTGACATAGGTGACCAGTCATGCAGTGCCGATGGTGAATACTGAAAACAGCTGATAATTTCATCATTTGTAAAGAGCTACGACCAAAATGTTGTGAAGTGGCCGATCTTGGGTCCGTCAAGTGTGCATGGGATGTCTTCCACCTTCCGAGATGCTGAGCACCCCCAGCACCTAGCAAATCCCCTGAGAGAGGCCCAAGCTGGGCCCCCCCAAAAAAATGGAAGGGCAAAATCAGGGGCCGCTTTTGCAAATGTGGACCCATATCTGTCGGCAGATAATTTTGCAAATGGGAAAAAGGGCTAAATGTATTGGAATGAATAATTCACTGTGTGTAGTATGCTCAGATCTGACTGAGGCGCCATGGAGTGTGTGAGCTGTGGCAACCAATTGTGTGGTGAAGGCCCAAGAAACAATAATCATGAGCAAAATAAAATGGGGGTAAGTAGTTCAAAGCACTCTGAGCAGAAGTGCCTTGTGGTGGAAAGCCCTTCTGGGGACACCAGCAGCGTTTGGCAGACTCTGCAGGGGAAGCTGAAAAAAGCCTCAGATGCTGTGGAAGCATCATGGGAGCACATGGGACAGTCCTGATTTTTGCCTTGGCTACACGTCCTAGTAGCTTTATTTCTATAGGTATATTTAGGGCCCTACCAAATTCATGGTCCATTTTGGTCAATTTAACGGCCATAAGACTTTAAAAATAATATATTTCATGATTTCAGATATTTAAATCTGAAATTTCACTGAATTGTAACTGCAGGAGTCCTGACCCAAAATGATTGCAATGCTGTCTTCAGAGCTGGGCGGTCAGAGAGCAGCGGATGCTGGCCGGGAGCCCAGCTCTGAAGGCATCATTGCCGCCAGGAGCAGCGCAGAAGTTAGGGTGGCCTGATATTGTATTGCCACTCTTACTTCTGTCCTGCTGCCTTCAGAGCTGGGCCCTCAGCCAGCAGCCGCGCTGCTCTCCGGCCACCCAACTCTGAAGGCAGCGCAGAAGTAAGGGTGGAAATACCACAACCCCCTTACAATAATCTTGTGACCTCCCTCAACCCTGCAGCCCCTTTTGTGTTGGGACCCCCAGTTTGAGAAACGCTGGTCTCCCCCGTGAAATCTGTATAGTACAGGGTAAAAGTACACAAAAGACTAGATTTCATGGTCCATGACACATTTTTCACAGCCGCAAATTTAGTAGGGCCCTAGGTATCTTTCTAGAGGAAGCAAATCAACTTCAGCTTCTCTCTATCCCTAGGGTGACGCTGTTGCTTTCAGGGGACTTGCACCAGGAACAGTTTCTGGCCCCCTTCAGTTTGTGAAGTCTCTGGCTGTTGCCAGTTTCTTCCCCAGCTTACCCATTTGATAGCACAGCTTACCCAAGAAGTAGCAACTCCTGTTGATCAGGGACAGGCAGCACACTTGCCCCCTGGGAAAGGCCGATGGCCTGATGGGAATTTGTCAAAGGCCTTTGGATTCAAAATTGGACCAATTTTCCTCCCACACTGGGCATATTGGAGGGAAGCACAAGCTTCCCTGCTGGATTCCATCCTGCCTTTCTCCTTCTCAGCAACAGCCCTCTGGAGTTAAGTTGAACTCATAGGGTGACATCCTGATCCTATGGGAGTTTTGCCATTGACTTCAGTGGGCCCAGGATTTCATCCATAGAGTTCTTGGTCCTCCAGTTCCTGGAGAAGACCAAGGTGTGACTGAGAGCTAGTCTACACCGAAAAGTTACATTGGCCTAGCTATGGCTCTTGGGGTGTGAAAAATCCACCCCCTGAGAGACGTAGCAAAGACGATGTAACCCCTGGAGTAGACAGCACTGAGCTGATGGAAGAATTCTTCCATGGACCTAGCTACCACCTCTCAGGGAGGTGGATTAACTGCAGCGACACAGGCGCAGTGCTGCAGCTGTGCCCCTGTAGCATTTTAAGTGTAGACTTAGCCTTAATACCATGGAGGTCTTCTGTGTTGGGAGTCATTGTCTAGCTCTCTCCTGAAGCATGTACGCCCAGATTCCTCCATACCTTTGTGGCTCTGGGCCATGGTGTCTGTCTGTTCTCTTGAGTTACTATCAGCTGATGACAGCACTCTCTCCAGGAGTGCCCCTGCTGTTCTTGGCGACCTGCGGGCCATTGCAGAATGTAGTAGCATCTCTGTTACTTGCTCTGATGAGCCGTAGGGAATTTCACTGATCCCTCCTGGCCAGCTAAGACACCCGAATCCTGACCCATGTGCTACCCGCAGGCCTTTTGTCACCTCGGTGCAGTCGGGGAGGGACATGCCTGCAATGCCAATCTCTATCCAATTAATTCCTCTCAATTTAGTAAGAAAGGGTGCTGTAATTTGCATTAGCCTATCGACTTGGATCTACGCATCAAAGCCAGGCTATCTGCAGAAAGATCTATTAATTTGAAACGCTGCTTCTCTCGGAGTTTGGGGGTCTGAAAGGTGACGGATAACAAAGGCTTGGACTGAAAAGGATTTTGACTGGCTTTTAATTTATTTTTACCTCTTTTTTAAACAAGAAAGAGGAAAACTGCAAAAATGTAAAAAAAAGAAAAGAAAAGAAAAAAGAAATCACGAGAAAAGCTGGTGATTGGCATTAAATATTCATTCTGGCCGGCGCTTTGATGGAGGGCTTCCTTCAAGATGCTGTAGCCGCGAGAAAATGATCCTTTGTTAGGAGTTTTCCCCCTTGTAACTTAAAGGGAACCAGACGTCTCTGTTGTAGCCTGATTGTTTGGGAACTGGTGGCAATGCTCATTATTTCCTTCCAGGACAACACTGAACAGTGCACTGATACACAGTTGCCCTCCCACCAACAGCACAAGAAGAAGAACTCCACATGGACTCCTCCTGAGGGTCGAAATGACAATCTGGACCTATACATTGAATGCTTCCGCCGGCGTGCACAGGCAGAAATCGTGGAACAACAACATCGCTTGCCTCACAACCTAAGTCATGCAGAACGCAATGCCATCCACAGCCTCAGAAACCACCCTGACATTATCATCAAAGAGGCTGATAAAGGAGATGCCGTTGTCATCAAGAACAGGTCTGACTACCAAAAGGAGGCCGCCAGACAACTCTCCAATACCAAATTCTACAGGCCACTTCCCTCAGATCCCACTGAGGAATACACTAAGAAACTACAGCATCTACTCAGGACACTCCCCACACTAACACCAGAAGAAATCAACATACCCCTAGAGCCCCGACCAGGGTTATTCTATCTACTACCCAAGATCCACAAACTCGGAAATCCTGGACGCCTCATCATTTCGGGCATTGGCACTGTCACTGAAGGACTGTCTGGATATATGGACTCTCTACTCAGACCCTATGCCACCAGCACTCCTAGCTATCTCCGTGACACCACTGATTTCCTGAGGAAACTACAATGCATTGGTCACCTCCCAGAAAACACCATCCTAGCCACCATGGATGTAGAGGCTCTCTACACAAACATCCCACACACAGATGGAATACAAGCTGTCAGGAACACTATCCCTGACGATGCCACAGCACAACTGGCTGCTGAGCTCTGTGCCTTTATACTTACACACAACTATTTCAAATTTGATGACAATATATATCTCCAGATCAGTGGCACTGCTATGGGCACCCGCATGGCCCCACAATATGCCAATATCTTTATGGCCGACCTGGAACAACGCTTCCTCAGCTCTCGTCCACTCACGCCCCTTCTCTACCTATGCTACATTGATGACATCTTCATCATCTGGACCCATGGGAAGGAGACTCTGGAAAAATTCCACCACGATTTCAACAGCTTCCACCCCACCATCAACCTCAGCCTGGACCAATCTACACGGGAGGTCCACTTTCTTGACACCACGGTGCAAATAAGTGATGGTCACATTAACACCACCCTATATCGAAAACCTACCAACCGCTATGCCTACCTTCATGCCTCCAGCTTCCATCCCGGACACATCACACGATCCATTGTCTATAGCCAAGCACTGAGGTACAACCGCATCTGCTCTAACCCCTCAGACAGAGACCAACACCTACAAAATCTCCACCAAGCATTCTCAAAACTACAATACCCGCATGAGGAAATAAGGAAACAGATCAACAGAGCCAGACGTGTACCCAGAAGCCTCCTACTGCAAGACAAACCCAAGAAAGAAACCAACAGGACTCCACTGGCCATCACATACAGCCCCCAGCTAAAACCCCTCCAACGCATCATCACGGATCTACAACCCATCCTGGACAATGATCCCACACTTTCACAGGCCTTGGGTGGCAGGCCAGTCCTTGCCCACAGACAACCTGCCAACCTGAACATATTCTCACCAGTAACTGCACACCGCACCATAATAACTCTAGCTCAGGAACCAATCCATGAAACAAACCTCGATGCCAACTCTGCCCACATATCTACACAAGCGACACCATCACAGGACCTAACCAGATCAGCCACACCATCACCGGTTCATTCACCTGCACATCCACCAATGTAATATACGCCATCATATGCCAGCAATGCCCCTCTGCTATGTACATTGGCCAAACTGGACAGTCTCTACGGAAAAGGATAAATGGACACAAATCAGACATTAGGAATGGCAATATACAAAAACCTGTAGGGGAGCACTTCAACCTCCCTGGCCACACTATAGCAGACCTTAAGGTGGCCATCCTGCAGCAAAAAAACTTCAGGACCAGACTTCAAAGAGAAACTGCTGAGCTTCAGTTCATCTGCAAATTTGACACCATCAGCTCAGGATTGAACAAAGACTGTGAATGGCTTGCCAACTACAGAACCAGTTTCTCCTCTCTTGGTTTTCACACCTCAACTGCTAGAACAGGGCCTCATCCTCCCTGATTGAACTGACCTTGTTATCTCTAGCTTTCTTGCTAGCATATATATACTGCCCCTGGAAATTTCCACCACATGCATCTGAAGAAGTGGGTATTCACCCACGAAAGCTCATGCTCCAAAACGTCTGTTAGTCTATAAGGTGCCACAGGATTCTTTGCTGCTTTTATAGATCCAGACTAACACGGCTACCCCTCTGATACATTATTTCCTTGTTTACTTCTTCAGCGGTGACCTGGCTAGGGAAAACCAAAGTGCCTTTGTGCCTTTTTTGCTTCTTTATGATGGAGAAAGAAGGCCTGAGAAGTTGAGTTTGGTCATTTTTATTTTATTTTTTAAATTTCTTTCTTGTTTTGTTTACTTCAGAAATAGATGGGGAAACAGAGACAGCGTGTCGAATCCAAGGGCACCCAGTAGGGTTGCCAGGCATCTGGTTTTTGACTGAACACCCAGCTGAAAAGGACCCTGGCAGCTCTGGTCAGCACAGGTGACCGGGCCACTGAAAGTCCGTTGGTTGAAGCAGCCGGCTCCACGCGGCTCCCAGAAGCAACAGCATGTCTCTCCGGCTCCTAGGCAGAGGGGCAGCCAGGGGGACTCTGTGCACTACCCCCAGCCGCAGGCGCCACCCCAAGCTGGAAATGGCTACCAATAGGAGCTCTCGGGGTGGCACTTGAGAGTGTGGGCAGCGCATGGTGCCCCCTGACCACCCCTGCACCTAAAAGCCACCTGGAGGGACATGTTGACGCTTCCTGGGAGCCTCCTGAGGTCAGCACTGCCTGGAGACCACACTTTGAACCTCCTCCCACACCCTACACCCCTGACCCTCCTAGAGCCTGCACCCCCTCCCACAGCCCAACCTCCCACACTCTGAACCTCTCAGCCCCACCCTTCAGCCTGGAGCCCCCCATCTTGCACCCCAAACCCCTCTTCCCTGGCTCCATCCCAGAGCCCACACCCCCAGCCAGACCCCTCACCCCCTTGCGCACCCAAACCCCCTGCCCCAGCCCAGAGCCCCCACCCACAATCCGAACCCCTCAGCCCCACACCCCAGTCTGGATCCCCTCATCCCTGGCCCCACCCCAGAGCCCTCCTGTATCCCAACTCCCTGCCCCAGCCCAGTGAAAATGAGCGAGTAAGCGAGAGTGGAGGAGAACAAGCAACAGAGGGAGGGAGATAGAGTGAGGGAGGTGGGCCCTTGGAGAAGGGGCAGGGCCTCAGGGAAGGGTGCAGGGCAAGGAGGTTTGCTTTTCAGAAATCAGAAAGTTGGCAACCCTAGCACAGTGGCAGAGGCAGGACTGGAACCCAAGTCCCTTGAGGACACATTCAGTCTTGAGCCACCACTCACAGCTCCCTGAGCATGAGGTGAGGACAGCAGAAGAGAAGGGAGAGAGGGGCCTCCCTTGGCTTAACCAGCTGCTGCTGTGGGGGGGGCAGCATTGTCTGGAGTTAAGAGCGCAGAGCTGGAGTCTCTGGCTCACACTCCTTTGTGTCTCACCCTGGGCAAGTCACAACCCCTCCCTGCCTCCCTTTCCCCATGTGTAGTTGGGAGACCTGCTTGCCTGCCCGTGGGCCCATTGGCTGGGAAGTGCTATGCGCTGCAGGCCGGCCCAGCGTCACTGCAGCCGGTGTGCTGAGGGCTGGGGAGGGGATGCTGGTTTGGAGCAGCTATGGGCTGCGCATGCACTGGGTGTGTTGTCTTCATTGGCTCATGTAGGCAGAGTCGGTAAACAAGGCGAGTCCCCCTTTCCCAACCCTGTCTCCTGGGCCTGGCATGGGAGCGGAGCAGCAGCCAGCCCTGGGAAGGGGCCGTGGGTGCTGCTCTTTGAGTTCTCATTCGTTATTCCCTGCAATCCCCTGGGGGCAGTTTACTGCAGCTGGGGCCTAGCGCACTTGCTGGAGGGCAGAGGGTGAGGTGGGTTCTGAGGGCTGGGATGGTATCTGCAGGATCCACAGCCGGCCCCCGGTTGCCCGAGCGGAGGGGCCCTGTGGTGGGCTGGTGGGCCCTGTAGCAGTGCCCTTGGCATCAGCTGCAGCAGAGTGGTAGGAGGAGCAGTGGCTCAGGAAGCCCAGGCGCGGTAGGAGCTGGGGTGGTGGTCAGCCTTGGCAGCTGTCATGTTCCTTGGTGACATCCCCGGGACCCCTCTGGAGTTACAGCATTGGAATTCCCAGTTGCCTGGGGCATTTTCCCTCCTGGTCTCAGGGCACGCATAGCATGGTCCCTGCATCGTCGCTGGCCTGGCCCCACTCTCCCCAATCTCAGTGTAGGCAGGGCTCTGCACTCACTGGCCTGCCGCTCCCAGCAGCACCTGGGGATTGCAGCCCTGATAACAGCAAGAGGGAATCGTATTTGTGAAATCCCAGGGGGACCTAAATCTCCCCTACTCAAGGTGTGGCCCTGAGCCAGCCACTTCAATGACAACTCAGCCCTGAGGGAAGCACGGTATCGGTGACACAAACCCTGTCCCTGGAAGGGAGAACAGCTCCAGGTGGGCAGGCTGCCAGCCACAGAACCTGGAGCCAGCTGCTAACCTTTAATACAGCTGCACTGTGCAATTTGTCAGCTGCTCTTCTCAGCATGGCCAGTGGAAAGAGGGAACGGCCGCTCTCCTCCTGCCTTTCACTCCCAGCGGAGGCAGACTTCTCCCTGCTCTCTCCCTGCCAGCAACTGGCTCCTTGCTGAGCTCTGTCCCATCTCCCTGCTCAGAGGGTGGTTTGTCTTTCATAGCAAGGAGACTTTTAAAGCTTTTCCATAGATAATTTGCCCTTGAAGTGGTGGATCCACCCTGAAAAGCACATACCACTGGCAGTGATCTGCTCCTGCATGTACCAGCGTTAGGTCACGGCAAAACTAAGTGTGTACCGCTGCTCATGTCTATCACTCTGCACTACTAGCATAGCTAAGGCAGAGGGAATTGGATCCATCGTCAGAGGGCCTGTGTCACGAAGTCCCTGGGAGATGCTCTGGAACTGCTCCCTAAGAAGCCAGTCAGGATACTGGTGAAGTCTCCGCTCTGTGAGCAAACTGTCTTCAGGGCAAGAAGCTCACATGGCTTCCACTCTCCTGGGTCTGACCTTGGAGCATTCAGCATCCTCTGCCCCTCCGTGTGCTTCCCACAGCAAATCCACCCAGGCAGAGTCCTGGGGAAGCCACAGGGTCCTGCACCCAGGGCCGGCGCTACCATTTAGGCAGCCTAGGCAATCGCCTAGGGCGCCAGAATAATTGGTGGGTGCCGTTTTGCCGGAGGGGGCGGCAGGCGCCTCCGGTGGAGCTGCCGCAGTGGTGCCTGCGGAGGGTCCGCTGATCCGCGGCTCCGGTGGAGCTGCCGCAGTGGTGCCCGCGGGCGGTCGGCTGTGTGCGCGGCTCCGGTGGACCGCCCGCAGGCATGACTGCGGCAGCTCCACCGGAGCAGCGGAGCACTGGACCCTCCGCAGGCACCACTGCGGCAGCTCCACCGGAGCCGCGGGACCAGCGCGCGGGGCGGCAAAATTGCCATGCGCCTAGGGCGCTCAAACCCCTAGCGCCGGTCCTGCCTACACCCCCACTTCGCAGTCAGACGTGACTCTTAGTCTGCCATTAAAACAGAGGTTTATTCGATGACAGGAACATGGTCTAAAACAGAGCTTGTAGGTACAGAGAACAGGACCCCTCAGCCGGGTCCATCCTGGGGGGCAGCAAGCCAGACACCCACATCTGCGCTCACTCCTCGTCCCCAGCCAACTCCAAAACTGAAACCTTCTCCATCCCCTCCTTCTCTGCTGAGTTCCTTTTGTGGGCCAGGAGGTCACCTGACCTCCTTGTTCTCCCACATCTTTAACATCTGCTTGCAGGGGGGAAGGGCCCAGGCCATTAGTTGCCAGGAGACAGAGTGTCGGCCAGTAACTGAGGCACCCACACAATATTCAGAGGAAACATTAAGAACAGTCCCATTTCATTGCAGCCTATCACTTCCACCTGGGAGACAATGGGCTGTCCTGGTGGTTTTGACCCCCAGAGTGTGGGTGAGGATGGACTCCAGTGTTAGCCCATTTACGCCCACTGGCCAGTGTGTGAGAAGGAAAGGCCCTGGGCTGACTCAGGTCCCAGGCTGGCTTGGCAGGGCTGGCAGGTACAAAAGCATCTTTTGTAAGCTGAGCACATTCGCTCTAGAGACAGACCATGCGCTAGAGTCCCAGTTTTATAGGATTGCTCTGATGGAGCCAGTGCGGGGAGCAGCGCCCATCAGCGAGTGAATCATTCACAACAAGGAGAGGTGCTGCTGGGCTCTCCTGGTGCCTGCTGGCTGGGCTGCTCTCATCCACTCCCATGCTCTGGGGTGTCCCTGCCCATCTCCATCTCCTTCTAGGTAATCTCATTTTCGACAATCCCGTTAACTCAACATCCTTCCTGCAGGATGATCTCATTAACAGCAGCTCTCCCCTCCACTGATCCCCAGAGTCACAGAAATACATCTGTCGTCGCACTGTGGTTCCTATCAGATGGAGGTGGCTGCAACCCCTGGCTCTCAAAAATGCTTTTAAGAAAGTCTCGTCGGCCCAGACAGTCATGCAGGGAAGTGCAGGTGGCTCCTGGGAAGGACTGATTTTTCAGTCCACTGACAGTTCTGAAAAATTGAAAACAAACACAACTATTTTGGGTCAACTCAGAACCAGAATTGTTTGGGGTTTTCAATCAATTGAAAAGTCGAATAAAACTTTGTTTACATAGAGTTTTTTTCAATTTTTAATTTTTTTTCAAATACACTTGCAGGACATTTCGAAATGAAAAGTGGTTTCAAATTAAAAAAAAGGAAACATTTTGTTTCAAAAATGTCAGAACAAAATATTTTGGGAATTTTTTTGTTTTTGTTTTTTCCAGCATGAACAATTCAGCGAAACTGTCACAAATTCACCAAACCTTTGGCTGTCGCCAAATCTGCATTTATGGCTGAAAAATGTTGCCTCGCTTTAGTTTGACCCCCACCACTATCCTGAGCCACACTCTTCTCTCACTGTAAATCTAAAGTAACTCTTGTGATCTCAGTGGAGTTACTATGGATCAAGAGAACCCCTCACTACAGAGAGCTACCCTTTTATAGTAATCCGATTGCCCTTCCAAAGAGCCTTGCTGTGTAGTTATCATCTGGGAGGAGCCTAAAGCCACCAGTGCTGAAATCCCAGGACTGACACCTATTCTGAACCCCGTGGCTTCCCTTGAGGACTCTTGTTTTCGAGAGGAAGTCTAAGGAAATAGCACTTTGCTCACAAGTTTAAAGGTCTTTCCTAAAGCGTCAAGGATTTTCGTGAAGGCTGATATGGTTTGGCAAAGACCCACAATTCCTTGGATTTTCCCAACTCCTGTTTGACCTAGATTCAGTGAGGTCTGGACAGTTTGAGGTTGAGGCTGAGTGCAGGTGGAGGAGGATGGGAAGGTCCCCCGTATCATATTCATAATTTGAGCCACTGCTAGATTATTAAGCAAGACATTTCCATACCCAAATCATAGCTTGTTTGGTGCTCAGTCATTGCTGTATTCTAGCCCAAGTCTCAGAAAGACGTAGGGTAGGAAAGGTCCTTCATTTATTTCTAATTTCCCAGGAACGTATCAGTGTTTATTACAAAAATTAGAAAATGGGTGAAAATCAGTGCAAAAAGTTAACAGCAGAGTTTCCTGGGTAAATATCAGGGTTGATCCTGGGGAACACGGGCACAGAAAAAAGTAACAATAGAGAAAAGTAAGAGTATTGGAAATACAAGCAGTTTAATGCTGCAGTTTGTTTCATGAATTGTACAGGACGTACACGTGTCTTCTACTACATTGCCGTACTTTAACAGACACCTTCACATTTACACTTAGACTCTCTGACTGTTAACATAAACACATCTTCCTAATGTCAGGGAGTAGATTTTCTTACATAAACAGTATTTTCATGTACCTGCGTGGTCCAAAATTCAGGTGAATATTGGTAAAGCCTGAATACTGGCTTTTGTAAAACCTAGGGATTTTTCAGTACAAGTTGGTAAGAGCTGAAAAGGCAGGGTCTTAACAGACCTTTCACAGGAGAGCATTAATATGTGACAGTCTAGTGTGATAAAGTAGACAAGGTGCAGCCTTGCGGTACGTGCCTCTGGAGCTGTACTTTAACAGCGTGCTGGCATTTGGATTGAATAGGTGATAGCAACTTGGTTCGACCTGTGATGCCCAGCTGGCCTCCCTGGAGTTTCAAAGTAGATTCATGTCAAAGCTGGTGAATGTGCATTGGCATGTCAGAGTCAGAAGCAGAGATTCACAGTCACAGAGAGGAAGGCTGGGCTAGTCGTTAGTGAAGCAGCCTAGGGCTTGGGAGATCCAGGCTCAGTTCCCTGTTCTGTCACAGGTTTACTGTGTGACCGTGGGCAAATCCAGAGTTTCTGTGGCTCAGTTCCCCATCGGATAACAGCCCCACTCACCTCAGAGGGAAGTTTTTGAAAAGAAAAGTCGTTTCGAACTGAAAAACTGAAACTTCATTTTGAAATGTCCAGTTTTGACCCTTTATTTTTTTCCCAACCTTTATTCGAATCAGAAAAGTCACTGAAAGTGACCCTTTTCCATGAACAGCTGTGCTGCTGAAGAACCAGCACTGAGTGTTGAAAAAATGCTTTGTCAAAACTCCCCTCCCAGTTCTAGTGTTCCCTTGATATTGCAGACGCGATGGGAATGGGCAGTGGTTAGAGCGTGCTGCAGGGACGGTGCTGGGTCCGGGGAGATGAGGCTGAGTGAAAGGGAGTTGGGGCAGGGTAACAGGACACGTTGCTCTGGAAAGGGGAGGGGGGTCGGGGGGCTGGTGAGTGTGGAACCCTCCGGTGACGCCAGCTCTAAGTGGTCATGGGGTGACGTGTGTCAGGGGTGCTTCAGCCACTGCAGTTCCCCACGTGTGCTTCTGCTTCTGCCACGGTGTCACTGGCTCCTCAGTGGCCATGTGGCTGGGCTTGCAAGGTGGCCTAGTGATTAGCACACAGTGCTTGGCCATCAGGAGAGGTGACTTCTAGTTCCAACCACAATTGGGCCTGATCCTGGGGGGTGCTGAGTGCTTCGAGGGAAAAGGGCACTCAGCACCTTGCACAGGTGGGTCCTACACGACTGAAGATGAGTCTCTTAAAGTCTCTGCCCGGGCCTCAGTTTCCTCTGATGTGGGGAGAGTGGCACTTGTCCATCTCTCTTCAGCCCTTGGGGATACCTTGGCGCAAGGCCAGGTATTGCAGGGAGCGTGAGCCATCTGCAAAGCCTGTCAGCCTCCTGCTTGCAAACCAAGGCACCTTGAAGTGGGGCGCCCCCTGCGCCGATCCGTTGCTGGGCGACGCTCTGCATAATGTCCATCCGCCGGCCCCACCAGAATATCCTGTTTTGTCGCGAGGCCCTTCCTGCGAATGCTGAATGGAGATTAGCGGCACCTCAGCGGCTCTGCCGAGCGGGCTAATGCAAACTATAAACAAACAGCGTAATTACTACCCAGAGCTGGAGAGAAAGGATGCTCAGCAGCCAGTGCGCTGCCGGCCCCTCCCCTCCGTGCACACGAGGAGCAGGGAAGCTGCTGTGCTTTTTTATTCTAAAGCCACTGGAAAGTGACAGGTCCCCTGTAGCTGCTCAAGCCCAGCTTTACATACAGCGCCAGGGCCCTTCTGGCAGACAAGGCCTGTTGGAGGCAGAACCATCGCTCACACATACTGGCTTTGTGCACGGCGGAAATGCCCTGCCCCTAAAACAGCTGTGGCCAGACAGGTGTGTGCTGCCTGATGGCGAATCCACTCAAAGCTCGTGGGCTCATAAGGGCGGCTTGAATGCGATTGGGCACTGCTTCCACTCCTCGGAGGCTCTGCAAACGGAGCAGAGAGGGAAGTTGCAATGGGAACCAAAAGGCTGGACTGGAAATCATCTCCGTGCTTCCAAGCATAAGCCAATCTCTAACTAATGGGGGTTGAGAGGAAACATCCCCCAGGGGCATGTCGCTGCCTCCTGTAGGTGCTCTTGTAACTTCTTCTGAAGCAGCTGGTAAACTGGTCACCAGCCGGCCCCATTGATCTCAGCCAATGTGCAGATGCTGGCTCTCAGGGTTTTCTAGCTGGATGGCACCTGTCCTTTGTAGAGGGGTAGGAGAAGCCTCATCTCCAAGCTGGGTTGGTCCAGGCCGGCTCCCTGGGCAGCACGCTGCGTCTGTGTTGACAGTGGAATTTTTCTCTCCCTTTCACTCCACTCCAAGGTCACCCTCTTTTGCTTTCATTCTCTGGTTTCTCTCTCTCTCTCCCCTGCTATACATGGCACAAGCTGATCTGCAGCAGCATTTTCCCTTTAAATTGAAAAATATGCATCAATTGCAATTACAGGATAAAAAGGGGAGTGACCTTGGCTAGTCTGATGAACCCTAGAACTCTCCCCAAATACTCTCACAAGCCTGGATGCCAGGAGTCTCCTCCACTCTCTCAGAATGAGATGTAAACTGTGTTTAAAACACAGTGCAGCCATGTTGGCTTTGGCTGCCATGGTATTTTTAGAAATATGTAAGGTATGTTTGAAGGGTCCTGCAGTATAGACTGGTCTTGCATCTTTATAGTTCATCCCATCCAAAAGATCCGAAAGCATTCCACAAATTGATATGCAAACTGTATATATTTCATCAAGTAGTGAAATGCAGCTGCCTCTGGAACGCAGCAGCTATTGAACACACAACACTACACAAAGAAGCTGTGGCCTCATACACTTCACAGTCACCAGCGGGGATTGAACCCAGAAGATTCAACATCAAAAGCACAAGCCCCATCACTTGGGCTAAGGAGAAATGCCAGTGGTTAAATAGCAGGCTGTTAGAGTTGCAAGGGCCAGCCACTAGATGGAGACAAAATCATTTGTACTAATCTGGCACATTGCAGCTACGCACCAGCATGGGAAAGGAAGTGGATAGCAAGGCGTTTTAATGAATCTGTAAACTCAGGCACAGGCAACGTGTAGACGGAGCATGTGGGATCAAGTGCCCACCCCATCCCGATTTCTGCTTGGCCTGCCCTGGGGCGGGAGGGAGACGGGAGCTCTGTCCTTCTCCCGCTGAACCTGCCCCCAGCATGCTCGGCCTCTGTCCCTGGCAGCCAGGCCCGGGTGGGGAGCAGAAGGGGTGGGACCACCCGCTTCTCATGCCATCTGCTCTGGGTCGCTGCACTGTGCACCGATTTTCTACACAACAGAAATGCAGTAGATCTAATCTACCTGGATTTCAGTAAGGCATTTGATACAGTTTCAAATGGGAAAATATTAGTTGCATTGGAGAGGATGAGGATTAATATGAGAATCGAAAGACGGCTAAGGAACTGATAAACGGGGAGACTGCCTGGGTCATAGTGAAAGGTGAACTATCAGGAGGGAGGGAGGTTACTAGTAGAGTTCCTAAAGGATCAGTCCTGAGACTACTTTATTTAACATTTTTATTAATGACCTTGGCACAAAAAGTGGGAGTGTGCTATGGATGACACAGAGTTGGGAGGTATTATCAACATGGAGGAGGACTGGAATATCATGCAAGAAGATCTGGACAACCTTGAAAACTGGAGTAATAGAAATGGGATGAAATTAAATAGTGCAGGGTCATGCATTTAGAGACGAACAACAAGAATTTTTTCTGTAAGCTGGGGATGTATCAGTTGGAAATGGCAAAGGAGGAGAAAGACCTGGCTGTGTTGGTCAATTACAGGATGACTGTAGGGCACTAAAGAGATGTTGCCATGAAAAAAGGCAAATGCAGACCTATGACTCAGGCAAGGTATTTCCAGTAGAGATAAGGAAGTGTTTAGTACCATTATACAAAGCACTGGTGAGACATCATCTGGAATCCTGTGTGCAGTTCTGGTCTCCCATGTTTAAGAAAGATTAATTCAAATTGGAACAGGTGCAGAGAAGGGCTGCTAGGATGATCTGAGTAATGGAAAACCTGCCTTATGAGAGGAGAGTTAAGGAGCTTGGCTTGTTTAGTCTAACAAAATGAAGGCTGAGGGGAGATAGGATTGCTCTCTATAAATACATTAGAGGGCTAAATACCAGGGAGGGAGAGGAGTTATTTAAGTTAACAACCAGTGTTGGCACAGGAACAAATGGATATAAATTGGCCATCAAGTTTTCAAGTGTAGGCCTGAAATTAGATGAAGGTTTCTAACCATCTGACGAGTGAAATTCTGCAACAACCTTCCAAGGGGAGCACTGGGGGCAAAAAACCTAACTGGCTTCAAGACTGAGCTTGATAAGTTTATGGAGAGGATGGGATGATGAGGTCGCCTAAAATGGCATGCGGCCCATCCACGACTGCTATTAGCGAATATCCCCAACGGCCAGAGATGGGAAACTAGATGGGGAGAATTCTTTCCCAGGTGTCTGTCCAGTGGATCTCATCCATGTGCTCACGGTCTAACTGACTGCTGTATTTGGGGTTGAGAAGGAATTTTCCCCAGGTCAGATCGGCAGAGATCATGAGGGGTTTTCATCTTCCAGTGAAGTGTTCGGCGTGGCCCACTTGCTGGTTTGAACTAGAGTAAATAGTGGATTCTCTGTAACCTGGAGCCTTTAAATCAGGATTCGAGGACTTCAGTAACTCAGTCAGAGGTTGGGGTCTGTTACAGGAGTTGCTGGGTGAGGTTCTGTGGCCATCGATGTGACCATGATGGTTCCTTCTGGCATTAAAGCCTATGAGCCTGTGAGCACATTACAGCCACACAGCAGCCTGGGACAGGAAGTGGATGGTACCACATGTGGCTGAAAAGGCCTGGGGATTTGTCATGTTTATAATATAATCACCGTTTCACCATTCACCATTTCACCAATGCTGAAAGGACATCGGAAAAGAGCGAGATGAACGAAATATGTACAGAATTCCACAGTGACCTCTGCTCCTTGCATGTCAATGTCCAGTGTACACCATCAAGGCAGCAGAAGAAGTTCCTGACATTATGTGGGAAGAAACTGAATACGCAGTTCATAACATAAAGAGAGGGAAGAGTCTGAGAGTGGATGATGTTTGGCTGGAATATCTCAAAGCAGGGAAAGATACTCTCTTCAAAGCACTGGCGCAACGATTCACCATCTACATCAATAGCAATGTGTTCCAGATGCATGGAGGAAATTGAAAACAATACTATTGATGAAGAAAGGTGATCCAGAAGAACTGAGCAACTGCTGTCTGATCACACTCCTCTCACAAGTGTATAAAGTCTTCATCCGCGTCATGCTCAATCAGATTAAGACGGATCTTGAAATGCACAAAAGCAGAGAACAAGCTGGTTTCTGCAAAGGGTATTCGACAATTGATCACATCCACTCAGTTTGGCAGTTCATTGAAAAATGCAAGGAATACGAAGTACCATTGTGTATTGCATTTGTTGGCTACAAAATGGCATTTGACTCAGTAGAGATTAACGCTGTACTCAGCGCACTCATTGAAATCAGGATTGACCTGAGGTACCTTGATCTGCTGGAAGAAATTAACTGCAAATGCTCAACAGAGATAACATTATTCAGTGTCCCCTGCATTATTACTATACACAGAGGAGTTAGACAAGGTGACACAATCTCACTGAAGCTGTTTGCAGCAGTACTGGAGTTGCTTGTTCAAGAAATTGAATTGGGAAGAAGGAATCGGAATTGACGGAGAACAGTTAATGCATCTTCTCTTCACTGATAACTGTGTAATACTGACAAAGAACACAGCAGAACTGGAGAACAAAATGCGGCAACTGCAAACACTTTCACATGATATCGGGTTGGAAGTGAACACGTCGAAGACAAATGGATGCAGGATGAGCATTGTGCCGAAGGAATCATCATTGTAAAAGGGAAAGAAATTGAGGAGGTCAACAAATATAGTTACTTGGGTCAGCATCTGAGCAGAGACAGCTCATTCGAAGGGGAATGCAGTAGGAGGTGAAAGGCAGGGTGGGCAAGTTTCAGCAAAATAAAGACGTCTCTCATGGATGATGAACTGCCCATGAAGAAAAGGAACGAACTGTTTAACTCCCTGTTCTGCGAGCAATGATATAAGGAGCAGAAAGCTGGTCAATGACGAAAGTGGAGGAGGCAAAATTTGCCGTCACCCGGAGAGCAATGGAAAGGCAAATGTGTAAGATATCGCTCTGCGATCATATACCGAACGAGAAGATCAGAAGGCGTACAGAGGTGACAGATGTAGTGCAGGCGATGTACGATGCAAAACGAAGATGGGTGGGTCATGTAGTCCGCAGGCAACCCACATCAGTGACTGGATCCACAGTGACCACGAGCTGGGTGGACTGAAAACGCGCTGGGCCAATTCCATGACAAAACTCTTTGGCCAGAAATGGAAAGAACGTGCTCGCAACAAAATAGAATGGTGTGGTGTTGACTTGGTTTGTGAAGGGAGGGACGAAGACAAGCCTGACAATGGTGATAATGTAATCACAGCCAGTCTGTTATAGAATTTAGCCTAACAAAACCTTTCCACTGGCCAAAAGAGCCGCAGCCTCTTTAATGACTGCGCCACTCATGGCCTCAGTTTACCATCAGATCTAGTAGAGGGCAGCTCCAGCATCCTCATGCCTGGCACAGGCTAGCTTCAGAGAGAAGAGCGCCACCTACTGGATTTTGTGCCCCTTTTGTCAGAAAGACCTTCTGTGTTGGTTCATGGTTCTTCTCCAAGGGCTGACCAAGCCTTGCGCTGCTTCGCTTGCTTTTCAGTTGGAATATTGAAGAGGCTACAACATGGGTGTGGGGAGCAGCAGGAAAGAAGCATCTGATATTAGAGGCGAGCTATTCATGGGGACTTCGGGGTCCAACTCCTGCTGAAAGTGCTTTGTTCCTTTTCCCGAAAGTTTCCCCCTGTATATTCTAGAGGAGGGCAAAGAGTGACAGGGGAGCTTTCTCCGTCCTAGGGAGTGGTACCAGACAGGAGGGAAGATTGGTTGGACCCATTATCTGGTGCCAGACTGGAGGGACCATTGGTTGGACCCAGTATCCAGTGCCAGACTGGGTGGACTATTGGTTGGACCCAGTATCCTGTCCCAGACTGGGTGGACCATTGGTTGGACCTGGTATCCGATCCCAGACTGGGTGGACCATTGGTTGGACCTGGTATCTGATCCCAGACTGGACGGACCATTGGTTGGATGGGGTCATTTTGTTCTCATAGCATGGGCCATGCACTGCCAGGAGAACAATCCATCTGACACTCTCCAAGCATGGCAGGGCCACAGTGTCCTTGAGCTAGGATGCAGCAGTGAATGCCATGTCCCTGCCCCATGCAGACCCCCTCTGGGAGGAGCTCTCAGAGCCCTGCAGGGAGTGGGGATCACATACACCACTCATTCGCCTTGGGGAGGGAGCATCGCACTGTCCACATTGAGGACCCGTCCTCCGATAGCAGCTGTGCTGTCAGCCAGATGTACACGTGTCATGGCAATGCACCGACTGTCACAGTGCAATCATCCATCTCAGAGATGTCTGCCCGCAGATAGACCCCACTCTCAATTCTGAGCACAGCCTGGCTCAGCAGCACACAGTTCACCTTGGGTGAGAACACGAGAGAGCAATCCTAATGCATCCTCTCCCCTCCAGCCTCTCCTCCCACCACACAGCCGGCTCTGCCCTCCTGCCAGCGGCCCCTGAGCCTTGGCCATGATACTCGCCCGTGTGTGCTTCAGTCCCCAGCCAAAGGTGTGAGTGGGCTGTGCTCTTAGTAAACTCTGGTCACCGGGAAAATGAGCTTCTGGATAAGGTGGAGATGAAGGATGCTCTGGCCTGGCCTGGCCCACCTGAGTAGCCTGGTGTTGTGTTGCCACAGAGGGTGCAGCTGAGAATCCCGAACTTCTTGTGCTGGTGAGCAAAGCCAGATTCGAACCTGGTGTCCAGCTGGTGAAAGGCAAATGGGTGGCTCACTGCCCCCTGCTGCGTAACATGCTGTCGGGCCCATGCTGCATGCATGCAGCTTTCATAGCTGTCACAGCAGCTCAGACCCAGACTTAACAGCATTGCAGCAGGGTTTCAACTTATCTCCCCACTGAGCTCAAAACCTGCACTGGTACATGGGACCACAGCCTCACCGATGCTGGGTCCAGTGCCCAGAGTACACCTGCTTTACTGGCCAGGTCCTCTTTTAAATGCAGCAGTGCTCACTGAGATTGGACAAATCTATATTCTCCCACCACCACCACCATGGGTACACAGACCTCTAGGCCCTGCCATTGACCACATAGCAAAGCAAAGGTCAGGTTGGGGCTGAAGCAGGTGTGTCAGCTGCTGTTGCACATCCAGGGTGGGCAAGTCCAATGGCTTCTGCAAAAGAAAACATTTTGCTGCCCCGAGCTAATGGCAAAAGGAGGATTGTCAGGACATGGCCTCTTGTCCGGGGGCTTTTCCAGACTCCAGGGCCGGGTGCCCTGCTGGTATCCAGCGCAGCTCCAGAGATGCCAACAGAGGTCGCTAAGGATCTGGCCCACGATGCCCAAAGCTATAGTATGTGTGTCACCACAGGAGAGGGGGCCTAGACCCACATACAGACCGCTCACGGGGATTTGGATGGTTGGCACGGTGCTCAGCTACCAGGCAGATGGGTGGGGGGATAGACGGACGATGCCCCAGCCTGTCTCAGTTCTTCCCCTTCGCGCTCGCTCCTCTTTTTCTTCTCCCTCTGATGACTGCGAGGAGAGGCCGAGGTCCCATGTGGTTCATGAGTGAAGCAGGCAGCTCAGGGATGGAGGGGAGGGAGCCATCAGCACGTCTTTTCCTGAGGCTAAATATGCACTCTGCCTCAAGTGGAGAACCTAAGGCTGCTGGCACCTTCTGCACGCAGCTGGCTGCATTGGCTCTCTCAGGGCCTGGAGAAACCACTGAGAAGAGTGCATGCTCTTGCCTTTCTGTCCGGACAATGCCCCCCAACCCACCAGAACTGGGGAGTGTCTGGGTTTGTGACATTCCCCATGGTACAGTCTGGACTGCTAGACAGCTGTGTCCCCTCAGTTCTCCAAGCTGGAGTGCCTTTTACACGGCTTCACTGGGAGAGTCCCCATTCCTGATCTGCTCTCACGCAGCCTCCAGCATGCAAATAACCCCCGGCTATGCTGCAAGGGTGCTTCTGCCAGCCAGCCTGACACCCTTAAATTACACTGCAGAGCGACGCCAGAAAATTCCCTATCCCAGACTTGTCCCCAGAAATGTGCATCTTGTACTGCCCAGCCCTCTCCTGGACAATACAAACTCATAGAAAGTCTGTCATTTCATTAATAGAAAATGTTATGCCCAAATCTTGTTATCTCCATGGAGTTCCCAAACACTTCACTCCAAACATGCTGGCTTAGCTAAAACAATAAAAGAAGTTTATTAACCACAAATGATAGATTTTAAGTGATTGCAAGTAATGAGGTGTAAAAGTCCGAATTTGGTTACAAGAAAATAAAAAGTAAAACACAAACTAAAACCTAGGACCACATCTGCACCAGCGAGCTCACAGCAGCACAGCTGTACCAATGCAAGCTCGCTCGTGTAGCCACTCTGTGCTGACGGGAGAGACCTCTCACCCCCACGAGCAGCAGTCACTATGTCGGCAGGAAAAACTCTCCCATGGACATAGCACTGTGCACACTACCACTTATGCCAGCAAAACGTATGTCGCTCACGGGGGCGTTTTTTCACACCCCTGCATGAGATAAATTATACAGACCAATGTTGTAGTGGAGACATGGCCTAACTCAACAAGCGAAGTGAACTTACAGCAAAAGGGTCTCTCTCACCTAGGGTGACCAGACGTCCTGATTTTTGCTTGTTTGTGCCACGTCCCGACCAATGTTAGGTCGGGACACTGGACAAACAAGCAAAGGCTCCGGAGCCTGGAAGGGCTCGCGCCCTCCTCCTCCCTGACTTCACCCCCTCCTTCCCCCATTGGATCTCTCCCCAAATCCCCGCCCCCCATCCCCGCCCCCTCACTGCCCCATTGGCTCCCTCCCCAAATCCCCACCTCTTGCCAAGCACGCCTTGCCCAGGAGATGCAGGAGAGCATGGGGCCAGGGTGAGTGTGAGTCCAGCCTGGCCCCAAGCAGGCAGGACTCGGGCAGGGCGGTACCTGGAGGGACAGTAGGGGGCAGCCCGCAGGGGCAGGTGGTGGCTGTTCTCTCCACCTGGGCAGCAGGATTTGGGAGCAGCCACTGCTGCAGCTCCCACTGCCACGGGGGAAGGAAGTGGCCAAGCACATGGTGCTCGGCGGCTGCGGCTTTGGCGCCTAGGCCCGAACCCCCCGAGCCCGGGCCTGCTGCAGGGACCCAGCAGCACGCACGCCGCCCCCAGCCGCTGGCCAGTCGCATCTGGGCTGGCTGCCCAGCTCGTGCAATCCCGTGGCGGAGGCATCGGCAGCCCAGCCCCGTTCGTTCCCCTGCGGTACCCAAGCGGGATGGGGGGACTGGGGCCTGCTGCTCCCACCCCAGGGCCGCCCACGGGATTGCACCAGCTGGGCAGCCAGCCCAGATGCGACTGGCCAGGGCCTGGGTGCGCGCAGCGTGCGTGCTGGGTCCCCGCAGCAGGCCCGGGCTCGAGGGGTTCGTGGGCGCCAGAGCCACTGCCGCCGAGGTTGGCCAGTGGCCACTTCCTCCCCTCACGGCAGTGGAAGCTGCAGCAGTGGCTGCTCCCACGTCCTGCTGCCCAGGTGGGGAGAACAGTCGCCGCCTGGCCAGGCAGGCCGCCCCCTACTCTCCCTCCAGGTACCGCGCCCAAGTCCTGCCTGCTCGGGGCCAGGCCAGACTCAGACTCACCACGGCCCCGCACTCCCCTGAGTCTCCTGGGCCTCCCTCCAGCACTTGCGGAGGGAGGAGGAATCGGGGGTGGGGGATTTTTTTTTTTTTGCTCTGCCACCATTTTTTTCCCCTCTGTCCCTGCCCTGCCCCCCTGCTTCCCGATATTTGACCTGGGTGATCTGGTCACCCTACTCTCACCATATGTTCTTTGCAGTCTTATTGGTTGGATGCTGTTCAGTCAGGACCCCTTCTCTACTCCAATGCTCCTTTCCTCATCCTCCAGGCATTGTAGATGTCATGGGCAGAGAGAAGGGGAGGAGAGAGGTGATTTGGAGCCTCTGTTCCTTATTTTTATTTTCTTCTCCTCTTTGAGAATCATTGTCAGCTAGGGTTCGGGTGGCAGCCAGTCTCTTTGCACAGGAAGCCCCAGCTGCTCCATTACCAAGATATAAATTCTTCTCTCACATCCTTTTTCCTGCCAAAGAATGGCTGCTTAACCAGGTGATGGTCCATTTGATTGTGCTGACACCTGGCTGAGGTGCTGGCTAGCCATTTAGCTCAAGGGAACTTATTTGAAGTTGTTTCCCTAGACTTGGAACGTGTCTTATAGAATAGAATTTTATGATTTTACATATGATGTTGCCACACATATTTTATCAGGGCAATAATGTTCAGCAGATTATGAGCTTTCCAGTGATACCTCACAAGGCATACTTTGTACAAAATGTATTATAGTCTTGTAAAAAGGATTGAACATAAGGATATAGACTGTCACAAGGTTTAAATGCCAAAGTATAGGGCTTTATGGGAAATCACCTCTGACCCATCAGGAATCCTACTGTGTTTGCTGGCTGCACTCAGCACAGAAGGGGAGAGCTCCCTGTCTGTGTGCAGTGCTCAATGCAATGGGGAAAGCGCCTCATCTGTGTGCAGTGCTCAGTGCAATGGGGGAGAGACACCCATCTATGTGCAGTGCTCAGTGCAGTGGGAAGAGCCCCCTATCTGTGTGCAGTGCTCAGTACAATGGGAGAAAGCTCCCCGTCTGTGTGCAGTGCTCAGTGCAGTGAGGGAGAGCACCTCATCTGTGGCCAGTGCTCAGTGTTATGCGGGAGAGACCTCTGTTGGTGTGAGCACTCAGTGTAACAGGGGAGAGCACCCCGTCTGTGTGCAGTGATCAGTGCAGTGGGGGAGAGCCCCCTGTCTGTGTGCAGTGCTCAGTGCAGTGGTGAGAGCCCCCTGTCTGTGTGCAGTGCTCAGTGCAGTGGGGGAGAGTACCCCGTCTTTGTGCAGTGATCAGTGCAATGGGAGAGAGCTCCCCGTCTGTGTGCAGTGCTCAGTGTTATGTGGGAAAGACCTCTGTCGGTGTGAGCACTCAGTGTAACGGGGGAGAGCACCCCATCTGTGTGCAGTGATCAGTGCAATGGAAGAGAGCTCCCTGTCTGTGTGCAGTGCTCAGTACAATGCGGGAGAGCCGCCTGTCTGTGTGCAGTGCTCAGTGCAGTGGGTAGAGCACCCCATCGGTGGGAGCTCTCAGTGTAATGGGGGATGAGCCCCCCGGTCTCTGCCATGCTCACTGTGCTGGGATATGTGACACTAAAGTGGCTGGGCATAGCTGGGGCCCGGTGCAGTGTCCTCCCGTCACAGGGAGCCGGACTTTCCTGACATGATGTGGTATGTTGCGCAGCAAATGTCCTAGCGACCTGAGACAACAGGTTGGTTCTGCAGAAAAGCCTGTTGAGAGCTGCAGGCCTGGCTTAGAGCGCACTGGGCCGGGGGCTGCTCTCTGCGCCTGCCACACGCTGTGGGATGGGGAAGAGAAAGGGCGGCTCACTCACACGGAGGCCAGCGCTGGCCCAGAGGAATCATGCCCGTGGAGGGCAGCAGAGGGAAGTCACACTACAGGACTTGGGGGGAAAAGTAGCTCCAAGCAGGCAGAGCTCCACGCTGCAGAGCTGGAATCCAGAGCCACCCAGGGCACATCTTGGGGTGCTCAGATCTGGGGACCCGTCTAAATTCTAGGGGCCCCGTTCTGGCCCCCATGTGATGTGACGAGCTCCACTGGCCTTGGTGGCTGTTACTTGGATGCTGCTGGGCCGAGGGAGTGGCTGGGCCCCAGGCTCCGAGCAGCCTGTGTGTGAGCAGTGGGCAGGGAGTGGGAGCTGTTAATGTGATGGATTGAGGCTTTCCTCACTTGCCCCTTGATACGCGGAGATAATTGGACCTCCCTAATGACAGCCCGAAATCAATACAGCCATTGATCAAGGTGGTTCTAATCATGGCCGCGTGTGGCTGATATCGACGCACACTGAGCCGGGCTGTGCTCCAGGCCAGCCCAGTGTAAATCCGGGCTGATGTGATGGAGTTACTCCACCAGGGCAAGGAGCGAGTGATGTCTCTTGCTTGGGGGGGCAGAGGCTAGAGGTGCCGGGGCAGAGCCAGGAATCCGAGTACCAACGTTCCTGTGCAAAGCAGAGCCAGGCCATCTGTGGGTCGGGGCATTTAGTCTCCATAGGGGCTTGCTGGTGTTGCGGGAGGGGGCTGGTTGCAGTTCCTTTCGCTTTCCTAAGGTCACATTGACCCTGTGAAGAGCGACGCTGCAGCTCGCTCTGGGGAGGGGTGAGAGCTTGGGTGTGATTTGTGCTGATAAGAGGGAACTGGCAGGAGTCAGGCCTGCAGGGTGCAGGTAACCTTACCTGTCCCAAGCGCCTCCCTGGCCACATGTCCCAGAGCCAGAGCAAACGCAGCTTGGAGGGGTGTGTATGTGTATGCGTGTGCGCATCTGTTTCTGTATGGGTGTTTGTGTGCATATGGAGGTGTGTATGTGTGGGTGTCTCTGTGAATGTGTAAGGGTGTCTGTTTCTGGGGGTGTGTGTGTTTGCATCTGTGTATGTAATGGTGTCTGTATGTGTATGTGTATGAGGGTATTTGTGTGTCTCGGGGTGTCTGTGAGTGTTTGTGTTTGGGGGTCTCTGTGTCAGGGTATTTGTGTGGGGGGGGTCTGTGTGTGTGTGTGTGTCTGGGGGGGTCTATTTCTGTATATGGGGATTGTGTGTGTGTCTGGATGTGGGGCTATGTGTGTGCATGGGGAGGTGATTTCCCTGCAGCTCTGAAGTCACCAGGATCACACAAGGGCAGGGGTAGGGGGATGCTCTGACAGCTGGAGTACAGCCTGCCGGCCCTGGACATGCACTGAAGACCCTGCTTCCCTCCCCTGTTTATCTCGCAGGCAGAGGCCTGGCACTTATCAGGGTACACCAGGGTCCAGGCTCTCTGCGGGGCCTGCCTGCCTGCAAAGACAGCTGGGGCCTGG
Organism: Gopherus flavomarginatus; assembly: GCF_025201925.1. NCBI lineage: Eukaryota > Metazoa > Chordata > Testudines > Testudinidae > Gopherus > Gopherus flavomarginatus. The sequence continues at coordinate 30,486,946 of NC_066628.1, forward strand.
TTATGGGTGCATGAGAGGGTGCCAGAAACAGCTGCCCTCCGTACAGAGCCCAGCTGGTCCCAGTCCCTCTGCTCTCCTGGGCCCAGAACCTGCTCCCTAGAAATGGGGGTAGGGTTACCACCTTTGAAATGCAAAGAAACCAGCATCACTCCCCAAGGTGGCCCACCCCAACCCTCCTCCCCCTTCAACAGCCACATATAAGCTCTAGAGCAAGAACATGTATAGATACGCTCAGTAACATCACATGTCTCCTCCTTCCCATGGGACTCAAACTCTCTCACCCACATGTGCAGGCTGCTTGCCTGTTGGTGAGCAGGCAGCTGCTGTATTTTTGATAGGTCATCGCTTAAACCGTGGCAATCAGAACACAGCAGCATCGTTAGCTGGACACAAATGGTTACCATTTGCTATTCCAGTGTAGTGTTAGAACCATGCAAGTCTGTAGACCTACGTAAAAAACCCAGGAGATTCAATTATTTTTCAGGCAACTGGCAAATCCATAAAAAACCCGGCCAGGCCAGTCACATACCAGCTAGGTGGTTACCCTAGATGGGGTGGGGCTGGAGCCTTGTCCCCCTGCACGTTAGCCGACTTTCCTGGGCAGTGGATCAGCACTCTCTGTACAGGGAGGAGCTTGGCAGGCCTCATGCCCCCCAAGGCTGCTCCTGGGAAGTGTGTCTGTGCCCTGCCCTCGAGGCGGGGCTGGCGCTGAAACCTCTGGGCGTAGAAAGGGCCACGAGGGGGCTGGGTACTGGGGGTGAGCATTAGTCCATGCCCGCCGTGCGTTGTGCACGGCACCAGGCAGCTGTGTGCTAGGGGAGCTATTCCTGGCCAGCTGCAGATTGTAAGGCTCCTGGGGATGGAAAGTGTGCTGTGTTGGCAGTGTATGGGGCAGGGGGAAGGATAGCTCAGTGGTTTGAGCATTGGCCTGCTAAACCTGCGGTTATGAGTTCAGTCCTTGAGGGGGGCCATTTAGGGACCTGGGGCAAAAATCTGTCTAGCGATTGGTCCTGCTTTGAGCAGGGGGTTGGACTAGATGACCTCCTAAGGTCCCTTCCAACCCTGATATTCTATGATTCTGTAGAAGCAGTGGGAGCCTAGCACTGTGTTGCCAGGAAGCAGAAATTCTCATTGTTCCCATGGTTAGAGCTCAGAGCTGCTAGCAAGCCAGGGAGGTTAAACTGGTGGCAGCAGAGTCTGCAAGAGCATCTCTAGCCCAGGACAAGGGCACTAAAAGGGGGGACCCTCATGATCTTCAGAGCTTTGAGGAGAAGCTAGACAGACGTTTCTCTGTACTGGCCAAGCCCCTGGAAGACTGATCTGGGGATCTCCTGGGAGCAGACCAGAGGCCCTGGAACAGCCTCTGAGCAAAGGCTTGGATCTTCCCCAGCTCTGCTACAGACTCCATGGGCAAATCACTCAGTCTCTGGACCCATTGGAGGGTGAGCCTTGCACAGCATCGCACGCTTCCTGTGGCGCTACATGCCTTCCCCCTCCTTTTACACCTTGCCTCACACTTGAAAAGCCGGTGTGGCACAAGCAGAGAGTTGGGCAACTGGTCCCCCTCTTCACCAGCCCTGCTCTCTCAGAGGGACCACCCTGGTCCCCAGTGGGAATGGAGCGCATGTGCTGGCCTTTGCTTTGCTGGCTAACCTTCCTCTCAGGTCAGCCCAGCGAGGCAGAGTATGCTACGGCCTCTCTGCTCATTGCACGGCCCTCTGAGAAGGGACCCAGCGGAGCTCTTCCCTGACAAAGCCACAGCTCTGGCCCGAGGGGGTTCCACCAGCTCCGAGCACAACAACATTGGAGACCCTTGGACACAGGGACCTTCAGTCCCCAAACATCATTGTTTTCGGAATCACAGGCCCAAAGCTGCTTTGGGGCAGAGTCGGCAATCTGCGGATGCCGGCACTGACAGTGACGGGTGCCCCGACTCAGGGACCCCAGCAGGGGGACGAGGCTGGACGGTGGAAGATTGCCACTGGCTAAAGGTCCGATCCCAGAGATGGAGAACAAGGACCCTGCTCTGGAGAAGCATCTGGGAAGGGCAGTCAAAGGCTTTGCTCATCTCCATCAGCTGCTGGTGCTTCCCAGTGGTGTGACGTTATTGATATAAACTGGGACCATATAGAACGTGGTTTGCAACCAAGGTCCTGTAGTGGCACCAAATCTTATGTAAAGGGGTCATATAAGATGTCTAAGACCAGGTTATAGGTTGCTGGTTATGATTATGCTGTCTATATGTATGTATCATTTTGTAGTTGAAATTATGAGTATTAGCTCTATACTGTCTGTACTTCAACTTTGTGCTGTAATTCTGGGAAACATCCCAGATAAGCTGGTGTTAGCTCTGCATAGCCTGCTTGATGGCCCATTAAGGACCATCAGCTACACAATTGATCCATTGAGAGGAGGCAGATATGCCTTGTAACTCAGCAGGGTGTGCAGGAACTTGCCCATGTGACTGCAGACTCCATTTTGCTGTAATTTTCCACAGTAAGAACAAAGAAGTGTTCTTACCCCTGGAAGAGCCTATATAAGGCAAAGGCCTCATCTCCATCTGGTCTTCAATCCTGCTTCTTACCTCTGGAGGGACTTTGCTACAAACTGAAGCTCTGACCAAAGGACTGATGACCCATCCCAGCAGGGGACGTTCTCCAGAGACTTGATTTGAACCTGCAGTTTATTCCATCAGTGCTACAAGCCTGAACTAAAAACTTTGTCATTACTGTATGTAATTGATTCGATTTAACCAATTCTAGCTCTCATCTATGTCTTTTTCCTTTTATGAATAAACCTTTAGATTTTAGATTCTAAAGGATTGGCAACAGCATGATTTGTGGGCAAGATCTGATGTGTATATTGACCTGGGTCTGAGGCTTGGTCCTTTGGGATTGAGGGAACCGTTTTCTTTTATTGGGGTGTTGTTTTTCGTAACTATTCATCCTCAGGACGTGTGGCACTGGTGATGATACTGGGAGACTGGAGTGTCTAAGGAAATTGCTTGTATGACTTATGGTTAGCCAGTGGGGTAAAACCGAAGTCCTCTTTGGCTGGCTGGTTTGGTTTGCCTTAGAGGTGGAGAAACCCCAGCTTTGGGCTGTAACTGCCCTGTGTTAAGCAATTGGTCCTGAATTGGCACTCTCAGTTGGGTCCCGCCAGAACTGCATCGTCACACCCCGCTCTGGAGAAGCGTCTGGGAAGGGCAGTCAAAGGCTTTGCTCGTCTCCATCAGCCGCTGGTGCTTCCCAGTGGTACAGCGAGACTGAGTGCACCTGAGCTAATGAACTAGAGAGGCAGGTCATTGATCACTGGCCAGTGCTGGGGGCAGGGGGTTCTGTAAGGACCACCCCTGCCCCCTTGTTGCAGTCCCAGCCAGTTCTGGCATGGCCTCCCAACCCCATGGCACAGGGTGAGAAGGGCAGGCTTGACCCAGGGGGTCTCTCCTACATGCTGGGCTTGCCAGTGATCCTTCCCCTACACTCCATTTGTGCGATGAGACCGAAGTTTCCCCATGGCTCAGAGTGCCCGAGCCAAGGACGCCAGGCTGGGTCCAGGAAGGGTCACTTCTGCTTCTTGCTGCGTCTCTACAGCCCTGTGACTGGGGCGGGGTGGTGGGGGGAGGAGCAGGCATCCTCTCCTCCCATTGACTCTCTGCTGTCCCAACCCACCATCAGCCGCCAGCTTCCTGGGCCCCCACCTGATTGGGCTCAGCGACCTCCCTCCGTGGTTCCCAACTGGCTCTGCCTTTTGAGTTATTGCTCTCCCTACGTTTGCCCCAGCCCATGCAGGCTCACACAGCGCCACTCCCTGGTCTTTGGAGCCCCCCTTCACCATCCCTTCAGCCCCCCTTTTGTCCAGAGCTGTGAGTTTGTTACCCAGCATTCCCAGTGAGGGCCTGGGCCAGCGCACCAAAGAAAACGCACCGAAGCCAGAGGTTTCCAGCTCCCCGTGAGGAGTCAGGCATCTGAGTCCCTCTCCACCCCAGCACTGTACGCCCTGGATCAGCCCCAAGCCCCGCACCTTGCTTTGTCACCGGTGCTGCCCGTGGAAGGGAGTGTGTAGTGGGCAGGAACCCTCCCCCTAGAGGGAATGGGGAGCCAGGTCTGAGCTCTCTCTCCCTAGGGTCCTTATGGAGCAAGATTCTGCAGCCTTGCCCAGTCCCTTTACTACCCTTGACTGGCTTTTCCTGGCAAGCCTTACAGGGAAACCCAGCTTCTGTGGCAGGCCCTGGACCTCTGCTCTTCCAGCCAGCCTCTGGCAGGTGCTGTACGCCCCCTTGCACACGTGCAGGCTCTAGGGTGTGGCTGCGCTGTGCACGGGGGTCCCCATCAGCACTGGCTTGTTGCTGGCATTTACAGAGCACAGCCCATCCCCTACCCCTGGCCCAGGGTGCACCCTCGACGTGAAGCCCCCCACCCATTTCAGACCCAAGTGCTTGCTGGCGAGATCAGTGCACAGAGCCTCCTGGGCCCCCCGCCTAGGAGCCGGACCTGCTGGCCACTTCCTGGGTGCAGTGCGGAGTCAGGACAAGCAGAGAGCCTGCCTTAGCCCCCCGTGCTGCACCGCTGACTGGGAGCTGCCAACTCTCTGCCCCAATCCTGAGTCCTCCCAAACCTGGAACCCCCTCCTGCACCTCAAGCCCTTCATCCCCAGCCCAACCCCAGTGCCTGCACCCTCAGCCGGAGCCAGCCCCCCAACTCTCTGCCCCAGCCCAGAGCCCCATCCCGCATCCTGAACCCTTCATCCCTGGCCCCACCTCAGAGCCCACAGCCCCAGCCCAGAGTCTGTACCCCCTCCCACAGTCCAACCCCCTGCCTCAACCTGCAGACCTCTCCCACCTTCCAAATCCCTCAGCCCCACCCCCCAGCCGGGAGCCTCCTCCTGCACCTCAAACCCCTCATCTGCAGCCCCACCCCAGATCCCACACCCCCAGCCGGATCCCTCACCTCCTCCTGCACCCCAACTCCCTGCCCCAGTCTGGAGCTGCCCCTTCACTCCAAACCCCTCATCTGCAGCCCCACCCCAGATCCCACACCCCCAGCCGGATCCCTCACCTCCTCCTGCACCCCAACTCCCTGCCCCAGTCTGGAGCTGCCCCTTCACTCCAAACTCCTCATCCCCAACCTCATCCCAGAGCCTGCACCCCCAGACGCAGCCCTCACCCTCCCGCCTCAGCCCAGAGCCCCCTTCCACACTATGAACCCTCTGCCCCACCCCCCAGCCTGGAGCCCTCTCCTGCACCCCAAACCCCTCATCCCTGGCCTCCCCCCAGAGCCCACACTTCCAGCTGGATCCCTCACCCCCGCCTTCACTCCAATCCACTGCCCCAGCCTGGAGCCCTCTCCTGCACCCCAAACCCCTCATCCCTGGCCCCACCCCAGAGCCCACACCTCCAGCCGGATCCCTCATCCCCTCCTTCACTCCAACCCACTGCCCCAGCCCGGAGCCCCTCTTGCACCCTGAACCCCTCATTTCTGGCCTCACCCTGGAGCCCTCACCCCCTCCCACACCCTACCCTCCTGCCTCAGCCCAGTGAAAGTGAGTGAGGGTGGGGGACAGCGAGCCACCGAGGGAGGGGGAATGTGGTAAGCAGGGGGTGAGGCCTCGGGGAAGGGATGGGGCTAGAGTGTTCGGTTTTGTGCAATTAGAAAGTTGGCAATCCTACCCTGGTCCCTCAGAGGGATCTAGGGCGACATGCTTTCAAACTGCAAAAATGGGATACATGCGGGAGCCACGCCCCATCTGTGGGCCCATCTCCTCCTCAGCGCCCCCAGATGGGGCCTTTGTGGTGGAGAGGAGGAGCAGGGGGTAGGGCCTCAGGCCCATCTCACCCTAGAGGGACCCCCCCACTGTTCCCGGAACAAATGAAGCGCCTGTGCTGGGCCTGGCTTTGCTGGCTGCCATTCCTCCCAGCTCAGCGCTGCGCAGCATAGTGGTGTGCTACAGCCCTGCTGCTCATTGCATGGCCCTCTGTGAAGGGACTCAGCCGAGGGGTTGCTCCTTCCTCTGTCTGCTCTGGAGCCGTGCGCAGATCTCCCAGCACCAGCCGCTCTTACGGAGCCAGGCTCTTTTGTTCTGTGACCCGATTCCAACTTTTAACAAATGATGTGAACAATCACTGGCCCGGCGCTAATTTCTCAGCTGTCTCCAGGGGCAGCCGGGGGCCTGGGAGACAAGTGAGACGGGAGTTCATTAACTGGGGACCTGACAAAGCCGTCAGCGCCACCGTGGGAAGGCTGGGCCAGGGTTCAATGAGGTGACACGTGGGGCAGGAAAGCTTGTTTCAGGGCGGTCCCAGGCTGTAACAGGTCTGGTCGGTGGAACTGCGATGCAGGAAGCGGCGTACACTGATTGCCTGCAGGCAAGGGGGCCTCAGAATGGGGGTTACCCTCTTGTCTCTGCACCAGGGAACCACGGCTGCTGTCATGGGCTAGGGCACGGGAGAACTGGATTCAGTCCTTAGCTGTGGGCCATCACTTCGTCTCTTACCCCACAGGGCCTGGGCTTCTCAGTCCAGCTGCACAAGGAAGGGGCTTGGCTGCTACAGGATAGGAGCCCCCTCGAAAGTCCTGGGCAACAATGCCCACCTGTCTGTGGCTGGCACTCTTGCCACACACAGAAGAACTCAGGGTCACACCCTTCCCTTCTCAGCCAGAGGGTTAGCAGCTGCGTCTACCGGTCTGGGCAGCCCCCGTCACTTTTGTATCTTCACGTCTGAGTAGCAGGCCCGATTGTTACTACTCCAGGTCCTGGGCTCAGCGAGCGCCACATCAGACAGGCTGTATAAACGGAGACAGCGGGAGCCGGGTTCCTGCAGCTCAGGTGCCGTCCCCTGGGCCCGTCTGGGAGGACTCCGAACAGGGGAGCCCAGGCACTTAGCAGCCAGAGAGCTAGTCCAGGCACCGTGAGCCCCAGGCTCTGTTCCTGGCTCTGCCTGCGTGTCCTTAGGGCTCATCTGCACTTAAAATGCTGTTGCTGCACCCTTGTAGCACTTCGTTTGCTACAGAGATGGGAGGAATTCGTCTGTTGACCTAGCACTGTTTGCACAGAGCCTTGGGTCAGTGTAACTGCGCTGCTCAGGGTGAGGGTTTTTCAGAGCCCAGAGCGATGGCTGGCCTGATTTAATTTTAGTTTTGCTGCATTCGTTATCCTGTCAGCATGGACTAGTGCATGGCAGCTCCTGTATGATCACTGGTAACTGTCTGTTCCTACTAATAGTAACACACAGTCCTTAGCACTCTCTATCTATGGATCTCAAAGCAGAGCAGTGTCATCGGTCCTGTTTTACAGATGGGAAAACTAAGGCACAGAGCGGGGCAGTGATGTGCCCAAGGTCACCCAGCAGGCCAGTGGCAGAGTCAGGAATAGGACACAGGTCTCCTGAGTCCCAGTCCAGTGTTCTATCCACTAGGCCATACTGCTAGCAAGGAGGCTAGAAGTAAGCAGGGGCTGGCCACTGTGTGGGGACCCAAGAGGAGGTAAGGTGTCATACACCCTCCTGGCTCCATGCAGAGGCAAGCCACAGTCCACCCTCTGAGACCGACTTATCTGAAGGCACAATCTGGTTCTGGGGTGGATGCTGAAGATGGAGAGTTTGCTGCAGAATCATTCATGTGCTGCCTGCCCCTCAGCTCTGCTGCTATGTGGGGCATTCAGCACATGCCTGTCGGGTGGTCTCGCTTTCAGCCCGCGCCCCCTTTAGCTTCTCCATTCCTTCGCCGCCTTTTTTTTAATTGGCTTCCTGCCCCCCAGACCCACTGGTGGTCTAGCGAGCCACCAGCCCCACAGGCTGCCTCCGTGCCTGTGCTGCATTTCCAGGCTATTTCATGATTTGTTCTGTGTGTTGTTAGCAGCTGACAAAGCGCCCCACACTCTGTGCTCAGTGGGAAGCAGAAAGCAGCTGCCTTTGCTTTGGTCACCAAAGACAGCCGCCCTGTAGCTCTCGATTGTGCTGGGGGTATTGAAGCCGTCGTCCTTGCTCTGATTTCCTGCCCGGTTCCTAGCAAGAAAGGCTGAGATGTTCCTTCTTTTCATGTATGCTGAAGAGCTGATGCACTAAAATATCCAGGGGCAGTGGCATTCATTTACCTCCCCTTTGCATTTTCTTTTTTAAAACAACTCTACAGTGTGCGGGAAAGACGCTGGATGGACTCTCTGAAAACAGATTGTCAGCCATGGGGCAGGGACCATCTGCTTGTTAGTTCTGTGTGTCTAGCACCTAGCGCGGAGGGGTCTTGACTCCCACCTGGGCTCCTGGGTGCCGATACCACAAATAGTAAATAATAATAATAATAGCCCAGGTAGAGTAGCAGTGCAAGCTTCCCCCACCACACCCCTCAGCCCAGACTCAAGGCAGCCACCACTGGGAGGAGACAGCAGCTCACAGGAATTGCTATGCTGGCTCAAACTGTCTAGTCCAGTATTTTGTCTCTGAAAGAGGCCGGCACCAGCTGCCTCAGAGGAACAAACCCCGTAGTGGGTAGTTGTGGGGTAATGGACCCCCAGGGGATGTTTCCTCTGACTGCCCCCTGTCAGTGACCGGTTAGTCTGTGCCCTGAAGCAAACGGATGTTGTCATTGTCTGTACATGTGTCAGCTCCTGTTTGAAACCCTGCTGAGATCGTGGCTTCCCTCACATCCAGGGGCAGGGAGTTCCGCAGGCTGTTGGGTGATCAAGCATTTCCAGGCATCGGTTCCGCACGTGCTGCCTTTCAATCTCAATTGCTGCCCCCTCTGGGTTGTGCTGGTGTCGATAACTTTGAAGGCAGCCCACAGGGTATGGGGTCCGTTTGGACCAGAGCCAGCAGAGGGGGTTGAAGTACGAGGTGGGAGCACTACCTGCTCATGCTAAGAGATGACCAAGAGGGGATCTGGCCGCATACAGGCAGTGGAAGAGTGTGAATGTGCAGCTGGAGGGGGATACTGAAGGCAATGCAGGGGGCTAGAGCCAGTAGTAAGGGGATGAAAGCCAGGGTTCTCCCCGGCCTCCTGGACCCTTGCCCGGCAGGAGCACTGCTGAGTGCCCCCCTGCAAAATAAAGGGGCGACAAGCTGTCTGGTGCTCCCCTGGCACACTGTGGCGAACTGGGAATGTTCTTAATGTTTTCTCTGAATACTGTGTTGGTGCCTCAGTGTCCCCTATGCAGTTCTTAAGTATCTAGGTGGCGGAATAAGGGTGTGTGATTGCTACAGAGCAAAGGGCCAGTGCACCTAAATGCCTGGCACTCTGTGTCCTAGCAGCTGATGGCCTGGGCCCCTCTCCTGCAAAGGTGTCAACTGAAGGTGTTGGAGACAAAGAGGTCGGGTGACCACCTGGCCCAGGAAAGGAACTGAGCAGAAGAGGAGGGACTGGAGAGGTTTTCAGTCTGGAGTTGGCTGGGGATGAGGAGTGAGAGCAGACGTGGGGGTCTGACTCTCTGGGCCCCAGAATGGACCCGACCGAGGGGTCCGGTTCGCAGTACCTACAAGCTCTGTTTTAAACCGTGTTCCTGTCATCAAATAAACCTCTGTTACTGGCTGGCTGAGACTCACGTCTAACTGCGAGGTGGGGGTGCAGGACCCTGTGGCTTCCCCAGGACCCCACCTGGGTGAGCTCGCTGTGGGAAGCGCACGGAGGGGCAGAGGATGTTGAATGCTCCAAGGAGAGACCCAGGAGGTGAAGCCGTGTGAGCTTCTTTCCCTGAAAAAGTCTGCTCCAAGGGAGAGGAGGCTCCCCAAAGTCCTGATGGGCTTTGTGGGGAGCAGTTCCAGAGCATCACCCAGGGACTCAGTGACACACACCCCTTCCTGGTTTCTTTGTTCCCAATGCTCAGCAGCACATGCTAAACCTGGACGGACCCCTGCTGTGTAGACCTTCCCTTTTCACCTTCCTGGCATCTTCTTGCCCCACACTGCACCACTTCTCTCTCTCTACAGCTAAGTCATGCAACCTTTTTGCTTGGGGCATTTAATCAGACTGGGAGACATGCTGAAGCAGGCAGGGTAAGGGGCTAAGAGTCTGGGTTAGATGAGCACAAAGCTCTGTCCCTCTCTGGCGTGAGGATCCAGACGTGTCCTGGCAAACCACCGTACGTTCCCTGGTACACACTGTGCTGGGGAGAGCACTTGTTCGGACAGATGGTCGCATGGCGCCATGATGCAGCTTTGTCCTAATGGCAGCGTGGCAGAGTTAGCGAATTGGCAGGGCCTTCCCCATCAGACATTTTCGGGCATGTCCAGCGTGCGTCGCAGGTCCTCGGCAGGTGTGTGCACTGCAGGGTAACACGTGAAGGCTGCCGTCCGTGCAGAAGCCAACATCTGCACCTCGTTCCCGGCACGTCTGTCTGGAAATTCGCCACTGAGTATTAGGGGGAAATCACATCTACCTTGGTTTTTGGATTGAACATCTGTGCATGGCTACCTCCGGCTTGTCGCTGTGCAACAAACTGGCTCTCGGTGCACAGAGAACATCTGGATACAAGGAAGATCCACAGATGGCATGTGATGATCAGGTCTTGACCTGTTCTCTCCTCCCTATAACTTAACCCCATCCTCACACACGTGCCGTAGCGCATGCAGAGCTAGTCAGTTGTGGCACTTTGGAGAGAGACGTCTTTTTGATGTGAGGCTTCGTTTTAACCTGTGGAAAGGCTGAGGTTGAAGCCAGGTTAAATAAATAAAAAATGGAGAAAAACAAAGCTCTGGAAGCTTGAAGACCTGGAGATGTGAAGTTCCCATGACTCTTCTGCAAAATGTCTCATGGAAGAAGCAACACACATCAAGCTCAGCCAGCCCAGGTCATCCCACACCGAGCCTCTCTGCCCTGCCACAACTATGCCCTGTGCCTTTCTGGCAGGGTCCTGCCTAGCACCAGGAACCATGCCTTGCAAATGGCCAGAATAACTGTATCAAGCCTGACTGCAGTGTGGGCCCATTCCCCAGCTCCGGCCCTGCAGCCCTGGCCTGTACAGAGATCTCCAGGCTCTGTGGCAGTGATATACCTCTCACAGGATCAGAGATGTGTAAATCCAGAGAGCCTGTGTAGCATTAACGAGCAGCTGGCGGAGATAAGCCATTGGCCTGAGCTGGTGGGGTCACTCTGATGTTTCCACGGCGTGTTCCATGGATCGGATGCAGATGGGTGGCGGAGCCTCTCTGCCATTTGCAGCTGTAGAGGGAGCCAGCTGGTGCCTGGTCCAGCTTTGGCTCCAGGTAAATAACCAGTAAGCATCACCTGATGGAGCGGAGCAGCCAGCTGGTGCCTCTTCACAGGTGGTTTGCTAACGAGAGATGAATGGAGCAGCCAAGTGCAGAAGACACTGAAGGGAGCCCCTGTAGGGTGACCAGATGTCCCGATTTTATAGAGACAGTCCTGATTTTTGGGTCTTTTTCTTATATAGGCTCCTATTGCTCTCCACCCCCATCCCAATTTTTCACACTTGCTGTCTGGTCACTCTAAGCCCCTGTGATGGCTGAACTGGAGAGCAGAGCTCGGGGGAACGCGGGAGCCGGGACTCCTGTAATGCGGGGCTGCTGCTGCACAACAGTGAAGTGCCTCCACAAAGAGGTACAGGGACACACAGCATGCTCTGGGCCTGCAGCATTTCTGTCCCCTAAGGCAGAGTTATCACTGATCCCTTCTCCAGCTCCCTCCCCCGCCCTCCACCCAAACAGCAAGAGGCACATGGTAAAGGGCCCGAAGCAGGCTGGCTGGGATCCAAGCCGTGATCAGCAGCGAGCGCCTTCACACTGGGACCCCGAGCCAAACATACCCGGGCGCAGAGGAGAGAAGTAATCGCAGCGAGGGGAGATCGCTGAGCCTCGGGTCACTGCCCTTCACGCAGAACGCTCGGTCATCGGTGGTGATCATACGGAAAAGCAAAGCACTGCTGGGCAGGTTTCGCTGCAGCGATTCCAGGAAAGGGGGGTGGGGACTGTGTGGCTGAAATTCTCTGCAGCTGACTGCCAAAGAAGCAGATAGGGTAGCCGGCTGGACTGCAGATTTACCAGGCAGGTAAATGTAGGTTTAGGCTGAGCCTCATAAACATGCAGAGCCATTCTACCTCCAGTGGAAACCCGCTGCCATACAGCCTCAGGCATACTGTATGCACACAGGTACACGCACACACACCCTTCTCCCTCCCTGCACAACACCTGAATGCTTAGGCCATCTCACACACCACACACACACGTTCACCCACACCCAGTGTTGCCATTCCATCTCCTGGGCCCATTCATCAGTGAGTTATTGTTGCATTGATTCTGTGCCAGGGCACTCTATGGGCATACAGAAAGTTTGCTGCCTTTCTGGGCCTCCTTGTAAGCTCAGGGCCCTACATTCTGCATTTCTACATGGCCCCATCACTTCCCAGTCCCATGGGCTCCTCCCTCTGAGCTCAGGATGCCACCTCCACAGAGGTGAAGGCTGAGCCCTGCCTCTCAGACAGGATAGCCACAGCCTCCACCAGCCCCTGAGTGGCAAGTGCTTCAGCAGGCCACTCATTAAAACATCCCTCGGGTGTTGGATAGGCCATGCAGAGGAGAAGGGAGGGCAGCCGGGTAGGGGGCACCTGAGTCTCTTGGGGAGGCATGGGAGGCAGTTTGGCATTGTAGATTAAACACGTCTGGTGCTTCTTTGGCTAAAATGATCAGCAGTGAATAGCTAACGCGAATGGTGTTCCATTAGGTTTCAGAGTTAACGGTCATTTGGGATGAATGGGCAGTTTTTACCGCTTGAGCCTATGGTGTCAGGCTCTCTGCAGACTCAGGAGCACAGTGCCGTACTGGTTACATTTTGAAGTATTTTTCTCAACCATGAGGGTTAGAAAGATTTTTTTAAGTGTGAAAACTTAAGATTCTGGAATCTGGGGAGGTTGGGGAGGATACTGCTGCGAATTCTGAAGCCCGGGCTTCCCAGAATCCCTGGGGCTTGACCCTCATCTGATTTGTAACGAACGTTTGTAAAAATGATAGCTGTGTTGAGGAATGTAAGGTTGGGATAGCAGGGGGCTGCAGGTCAGGAGTGAGGAGCAGCAGAAGAGCGTGTGACTGTCTCAGGACTGGAATAGCAGAGGGCTGTAGCCCAGACTGAGGGAGCCCAGCACAGCTGCATTTGGAGAGCGCAGGACAGGAGATGCAGGGGTGCTGAAGTCGTCCTTGGGGAGTTCTAGCAAAGCTGCATAGGGAAGCTACAGCCCACTTGGCGCTCACACGAGACAGGGCAGGGCTCTGTCACACAAGCTCACATACGTGGACCATGGAAGGAAAGCCAGCGATGGTTTGATGTTATTGGCTGGGATTTCCTGGAGTCCCTTAGAGCAACGTGTCAGGGAGCCGGTGATGACCCCTGGCACTGATGTCCAGATGTTGCTGCTGTCGTTTCTCGGAAGCTGCGGAGTGTGAAGCTCCGGGGTGGCACTGACCCTTTGAGAAATGATCTAACTCCTCCCTGTCGGGGAGAGAAGTGAAAGGAGCTGGATCTCCCTCTACCCCCATTGTTGTATTGTGGGCCTGGAGGCTTCCTCTGTAGGCTTTGTTCACCTGAGCCAGTTGGAGCTCTGCAGGCTCCCACGCGATCCCAGTGGCCTAATATTCTGCCCTCTGCCATCTAGAGTCTGCTGAGCGCCCGGGGAGGGCGTGACCAGTCTGGCATCCCGCTGGGGTAGATAGTGGCCCGCAGGGAGACAATCTGGCATGGGATCTGAGTCAGGCTTCAAGAGGCAGGACAGAAAGCCCAGTGCCTCGGATTTGTTTGTATCTATGGCCATCTCAAGCCAGCTGGGCCTTTGCGGCCTGGTCTCAGGCAGTGAGACAGCGCCGGGATTTGGGAAGAGAGGGATAGAAAAGCAGCAGAAGTTAAAGGAAACCAGCCCGTTGTGTGGCAAGGCTTTGTGTCCAGGCCTCAGCGTGGTTGGGGCCTAGTATGGTTGCTAATGGGAGCAGAAGGGGAGAGAGCTATTACACACCAGGGGATGAATCGGACCAAAGTCGAGGGTGGGCTGGTTATCAGGAGAAACTTCCTCATGCTCAGATCTACAGCTGTGGAAGGGGTGGAAGCCCGATTGCCTAGATGGTTTCAGTGGAGACTGGGCTGGAGAACACAGTGTGCACCGTGATAGTCCTACACTGGAAGTGAATCACAGCCGGGAATCTCAGGATCGGAGCAATGCCCTCACCTAGGCAGAGGGATGCTGCCCCTGTTTGCTTTTTGCCCTGGGTGGGGTGCACCCTGGGTCAGAGCCGCACATGTTTAATTTGACTGTGGTTTCTTGTTTCATTTTCAGGTCCTCCTTGACCTGCCCACACTGTCTGAAGCAGAGTAACACCTTTGACCCCTTCCTGTGTGTCTCATTACCCATCCCCCTGCGCCAGACCAGGTACGTGAAGCAGCACCGCTGCCTCTGCTCTGAGCTTGCACCCACATTGGCCCCCGGGAAACGTCTTCCATCCGCACTCTGTCCCTCTCATCCCCGCCCCATCTCCTGCTCCCCTGGCAGGGTGAGGCCTCTGGCTAGCCTGTGAGCCCACCCAGCGCAGTGCGTGGTGTGAACCACGTGCGGCTTGCCTGTCCCTGGCAGGGGGCCCTGCTGCAGAAGGCATAAGTGCTGGAACTACGGGTGTTGGAGGTGCTTCTGCATCCCTTGGTTTGAAGTGGTTTCCATTATAAACAGGGTTTACAGTTGGAGTCAATGGCTCTCAGCATCCCCACATACAAATTGTTCCAGTGCCCCTGGCTGAAGGTGGGGCTGCTCGCTGAGGGGGAAAAGGGTTAGTGTGGATGGGGTGTCAGGGGTGGGTCTCTGGGTTCCAATCACAGTAAGCTGGGCTGGTCCCATCGCAGTTGCTGTTGGTCAGTCCACAGCCCAGACGCACCATGCTACTTGTCAATGTGGTGACCTAGGACTCGCAGAATGGGACAGCCGGGCTGGGGGAGGATGAGCAGAGCTGTGTGTGTGGGGAGCCCAGGGCTGGGATACCAGGGGGCTGCGAGTCGGGATTGAGGGGCACGGATACAGCTGTGTGGGAGGAGCCCAGGGCTGGGATACCAGGGGGCTGCGAGTCGGGATTGAGGGGCACGGATACAGCTCTGTGGGAGGAGCCCAGGGCTGGGATACCAGAAGGCTGTGAGTCGGGATTGAAGGGCACTGATACAGCTGTGTGGGAGGAGCCCGGGGCTGGGATAACAGGGGACTGCGAGTCAGGATTGAGGGGCACTGATACAACTGTGTGGGAGGAGCCCGGGGCTGGGATAGCAAGAGGGTGTGGGATGGGAGTGAGGGGCACCAGCAGAGCTGTCTGGGGGGAGGTCAGGACTGGGAGTTCGGAGGGTGATGACTGACGTGCTGACAAAGCTGCAGGGCAGACTGGTGGGTCCTTGGCTGGAGCAGCAGCAGCTTATTTTCAGTCAGGACCGAGGTGCATCGGCTGTAGCTGGGCCAGGGAAACACTTGCAAAGCTGCCCTCCCTTCACTGCTCCGCACTCCCACTCTGCCACCCGATGGGGACACGGCAACAGCTGTGCTCTCCCCGGGCCCCAGCGTGGGGGTGGGACTTCCAACTATAGCCGTTAGCCAATGAAACACCCTGAAACAAACAAACAAAAAGTACTTGGTGTTTATCCAATGAACACCGGAAATGGCTACTTGTAGTTACAGGTGGTGGGTGATGCACTCTGCAGGGGAGATTCCTGAAGTGCACTAACTTGCTGCATGTTAACAGGTCTGCTCAGACCCTGCTGGTGCTCTCTAAAGGTTGCCTAGTGCGCTTTAACCCAGCACCAGTTGAAACAGTCCTACGTTAACGTGCACCAGGGAATGTTACCAAAAGATACTCAGTCCAGCACGTACAAAGGAAAACCCTCCCCCTCATTTTTGGACAGCAGCATAAAACTAAACATTTGCTAAAAAATACCCCTCAAAATGAAATGAATAAACCCTAAAAACCAGACGCCCTCCATGGGGGGCAGAGGAAGCTCAGCAGTTGCCATTCTGCCCCCTGCATTAGCCAGTACTGGGTGCTGCAACCTCTAATAGAAAGGTTCTGTTACGGGAGGTCAGCCCACTATTCTCACAGGGCTGCTTTCGCTCCAGTTCCTTCATCTGGATTTCTAGAAACTCAGCTGCTCTTTCTCCAGCTTGGGCAGCGCCAAGCAAGGCGCAGCTGCGAGGGTGTTGAAAAGGCGCAAACCTGCCAAGGAAGGAAGAAAAGAAAATGAGATTTTTTATTGATATTGGTGAGAGCAAAACAACCATTTTCTTACCAGTCAAATCCTCCTTTGCGTGCTGAACTAGCAGCCGTTTCCTACATATCTGCTGCCCTCACACTGGCCCATTAGGACACAGATTACCGGCTCCTGTGATATCATTGCTGAGACCCCAGATCTTACAGGCAAGAGCCGAGGACTTCCACCCCACAGGATTGACTCTTCCAAAAAGCCGTTTTCACATGTTGCAATCGATAATAGATGCAGGTGCTAACAGCAATGTCAGCGCTGAACTGATAGACGTGACTAGTAACAATTCCCGCGGCAGCAAGTGTGTTTGGCAAGCATCTCGTTGGAGCTGTGAAGTTAACGTGCGATTAGTCGCAAAAACCGACAGTGAGAGAAAAAACTTGTCCCTGCGTGTCTGGGAGTCGGCTCCACCGAGCGTCCCGACCTTGACATGACATCTGCTCCCGTTAGTTCCACGGAGCCCTCACTGCTGGCAGGTTCTGTCTGTCTCTGGTTGCACAACACCCAGCACAACAGGGTTCCCAGTGCATGCCGGCAGCCCCTGGTGCTAGCATGGTGCACTCCAGGGTGAGAGTTCTGCTCTGCGCCCACAACCCTGCCCTCCAGCCCTGTCTGACGGACATTTACGGGATGATGGGGGAAGAGGCAGAAGGAAAATGAAGCAGCTGAGCACCAGCTCAGGGCAAGGGGCATCGTGGAGTCGTAATGTGATCATTGGTTCCCCTCTAACGCCTGGGGCAGTCATCCTGTACCAGGCGCAGATTCCTTTCCCCTCCACACTGGATCTGCTGCGCTGGCCAGTGTGTGTGTGTGTGTGTGTGCGTGCATGCATGCATGTGCGTGCTTGTGTGGGTGGCAGGGTGACCAGATGGCAAGTGTGAAAAATTGAGACAGGGGGTAGGGGGGTAATAGGAGCCTATACAAGAAAAAGACCCCAAAATTGGGACTGTCCCTATAAAATCAGGACATCTGGTCACCATGTGTGTATGTGCATGCATGTGTGCATGTGGGTGTGTGGGTGCATGTGCATGCGTGTGTGTGCATGTGTGCATGTGTGCACCTGTGTGGGTTGGTGTGTGTGTGCATGCATATGTGCATGTGCATGCGGGTGTGCGGGTGTATGTGTGTGCTTGCGTGCATATGTGCACTTGTGTGGGTGTGTGTGTATGCGGTGCATGCGCCTGAGCACACTTGTGCAGTCAAGTCTCCACCCAGCTGTGTTGGGGGTGGAGTAGTGGCTACCTTTGCACGGGGGGAGAAGGGGCCACAGATGCTTTCCTACTAGCCTGTGTGGATGCGTAGCCAAGGTCCTGGCTGGCTCCCCAGTGCCCAGCCCCACCTCTGCAGAGAAGCCTAGAGGCAGTTGTTCAGGTCTGTCCCAGTCTAACCCCTCAGGAGCACCATGCAGGACGGGTGCAGCAGCTGGAGGATGACTACCCAGAGACTTAGCAGCTGTTTGGAGTTATTTGTCCCGTCCCTGCACCCATAAGAGCAGCCTGCAAGGTCCTGTCATAGGGCAGAAGGGACCATGAGACCCTGGTCTGACCTCTGCAGAGCACACGCCACAGGATTTCACCATTACCTCTGCAGTTAGCCCAGTCACTTGCCTCTGCCCAGTGCATCTCTTCCAGAACAGCGGCCAGCCTTCCTGTGGAGACCGCAAGAGATGGAGAATTCACCTCTTCCCTCGGCACTGGAGTCCAGTGGGAAATCACCTCACTCTGCTCACAATGATTTCTGATGAGATCAGGAGCTTTGCCTACCCCAGATGGCACCAAGTCATGAGTCAGCCCCCCAAAAATCATGAGATAGGTTTCAAAAGCTTGAGTGTGTAACCAGGAATACGTCTGGGGGTTGTTTGTGACCGACTGGCTTTGGAGCCATGAAGTCACATCTGGGCCATGTTTCCAGCTTTTCTCCACAATCACAAAGGCCAAGGACTTTTTTTTTTAAATCCAAGATGAGATTCTCCTCCATCCCCAGGTCTCCAGGAGCTGGGGCTTTAAGAAAACCTCTGTTAGTGAGAGAAATTGCAACATGGCGTCAGAGGAAAGATTTAAAATAGGAACTAAGGGCACTGTTTTAATGGCTGCTACCACAGGCCCTCTCAGGCTTAGAAAGAAAGATTGTAGGGCCCCGAAACACAGACAAGTTCCCGTCTGCAGCAACCCAAAGCTCCCGTTGCTTGCGCTGTGGATCCCTGAGACAGCATTAATTAACAGAACTTGTATCACAGCCGCATCTGGAGGCTTCAGAGAAGATCAGAACCTCATGTGCTGGGCACCGTGCAGACCCAGAGCAAGACAGTGTGTGCTCCAAAGAGCTCTGATAAGACACAGAGAGGCTGAGAGGGGAAACTGAGGCACAGAGACTTGTTTAAGGTCACACAGTGGGTCACTGGCAGTCCCATGTCTCCGGACTCCTGCCCCATTAGCTCACCCTGCCTCTTAAACCAGAAGCTCTCCCCAGTCAGGACAGCACGGCCCACCCTGGGGCCTGGGAGGTTAGCGGGCAAATGTCTACTGGTTCGATCCAAGTTCTGCAGAACGTGGTGGCCTTGTGAAGCTGCCCTGAGCTTAGGGGGTCGGGGCAGTCCTGTGCCAGGTGGGTTAGTGGGCCCAGTCCCAGCACCAGTGGGCAGCCCCAGCTGGCAAGGAACTTGGTGTATCAATAATGCCAGCTGGGTCTTGCGCAAACTTACCTGATGCAGGTGTAAATGGCAGCAGGGTTGTGGGTGTACAGCAGAGCTGTGTGTGTGCGCATGCGCAGGCAGAGAAGCGTGGGTGTGCAGTAGGTGTGTGCACACACGCAGCAGGGCTCTGTGTGTGCGCGCATGCGCAGGCAGAGAAGCGTGGGTGTGCAGTAGGTGTGTACACACACTCAGCAGGGCTCTGTGTGTGTGCGCAGGCAGAGAAGTGTGGGTGTGCAGTAGGTGTGTGCACACACGCAGCAGGGCTCTGTGTGTGTGCGCGCATGTGCAGGCAGAGAAGCGTGGGTGTGCAGTAGGTGTGTGCACACACGCAGCAGAGCTCTGTGTGTGTGCGCATGCGCAGGCAGAGAAACGTGGGTGTGCAGTAGGTATGTGCACACACGCAGCAGAGCTCTGTGTGTGTGCGCATGCGCAGGCAGAGAAGCGTGGGTGTGCAGTAGGTGTGTGCACACACGCAGCAGGGCTCTGTGTGTGCACATGCACAGGCAGAGAAGTGTGGGTGTGCAGTAGGTGTGTGCACACACGCAGCAGAGCTCTGTGTGTGTGCGCATGCACAGGCAGAGAAGCGTGGGTGTGCAGGTGTGTGCACACGCAGCAGGGCTCTGTGTGTGTGCGCATGCGCAGGCAGAGAAGCGTGGGTGTGCAGTAGGTGTGTGCACACACGCAGCAGGGCTCTGTGTGTGCGCGCATGCGCAGGCAGAGAAGCGTGGGTGTGCAGTAGGTGTGTACACACACTCAGCAGGGCTCTGTGTGTGTGCGCAGGCAGAGAAGTGTGGGTGTGCAGTAGGTGTGTGCACACACGCAGCAGGGCTCTGTGTGTGTGCGCGCATGTGCAGGCAGAGAAGCGTGGGTGTGCAGTAGGTGTGTGCACACACGCAGCAGAGCTCTGTGTGTGTGCGCATGCGCAGGCAGAGAAACGTGGGTGTGCAGTAGGTATGTGCACACACGCAGCAGAGCTCTGTGTGTGTGCGCATGCGCAGGCAGAGAAGCGTGGGTGTGCAGTAGGTGTGTGCACACACGCAGCAGGGCTCTGTGTGTGCACATGCACAGGCAGAGAAGTGTGGGTGTGCAGTAGGTGTGTGCACACACGCAGCAGAGCTCTGTGTGTGTGCGCATGCACAGGCAGAGAAGCGTGGGTGTGCAGGTGTGTGCACACGCAGCAGGGCTCTGTGTGTGTGCGCATGCGCAGGCAGAGAAGCGTGGGTGTGCAGTAGGTGTGTGCACACACGCAGCAGGGCTCTGTGTGTGCGCATGCACAGGCAGAGAAGCGTGGGTGTGCAGTAAGTGTGTACACACACGCAGCAGGGCTCTGTGTGTGTGCGCATGCGCAGGCAGAGAAGCGTGGGTGTGCAGTAGGTGTGTGCACACACGCAGCAGGGCTCTGTGTGTGTGCGCATGCGCAGGCAGAGAAGCGTGGGTGTGCAGTAGGTGTGCACACACGCAGCAGGGCTCTGTGTGTGCGTGCATGCGCAGGCAGAGAAGCGTGGGTGTGCAGTAGGTGTGTGCACACACACAGCAGGGCTCTGTGTGTGTGCGCATGCGCAGGCAGAGAAGCGTGGGTGTGCAGTAGGTGTGTGCACACGCAGCAGGGCTCTCTGTGTGCGTGCATGCGCAGGCAGAGAAGCGTGGGTGTGCAGTAGGTGTGTACACACATGCAGCAGGGCTCTGTGTGTGTGTGCAGGAGAGGGGATGGAATGTGGAAAGTGCTTGTAATTTACTTTGGCGAATCCCAGTCCTGTGGCTGCCAGCTTCTCAAACCGGCTGTTTCTGGGGAGAGAGTCTGTCAGCTCCTTCCGCTGGGCACTGGGACGCTGCACTGTACAGGCTAAGCCACTGCCTGCTTAGGCTGGGGTTCCTTTAAGACCCACAGTCGCCTGGTCTTTTATCCACTGTTTGCTTGCTCTGCTACCATTCCTTGATGCAGTAAATCTCCCGTGCTCCGCTGCACAGCTTGGCTTCTGCAAATTGATACTATCATTGTTCCTCTAGGGCCTTCACTGACAGATTTAAATACTTTATAAACCTCTGTGGTGGAATGTGCAGGGCCCAGCCTGATCCCTCATTGCCCAACAGCGTCGCCGTGCTAAGTGATTAATTTCCTTGGCTCAATAAATATTGCTCATTGGCTACGAGTCCTGAGGTCTGACATTTTGGAGGAGGGGTGGGGGAATCCCACCGGAGGGTCTGATCCAAAAGCTAAAAGGATTTGTTCCTGCGGAATACAACATCCTGCATTCCGGGATGGGAACTCAGGTGCTGTGAGTGGCGACCTCCCAGCCCAGCACTGAATAGGGGGAGCAAGAACTCCTAGGGTGTGGGGTGGTCTGAACACTACCGAAATATGTAGATGGCTGGATGGGGAGAGATGTATACTGAGATAGACAAGTAGGTGGGGTATAAATAGATAAATATATGGGGAGCAGTGTGTGTATTGGGATGGATAGAGGGGAGGGAGGTGTATTGGGATGGAGAGATGGGTGGAGGGGGTGTACTGAGATGGATAGATGGGGTGGGAGTGTATTGGGATGGATAACTAGCTAGATGTTTCTGGGGAAAGATGGACAGGTGGATGGGTGTTTGTGTGGATAGATAGATAGGTGAGACCACGTTACAGAACCTAGACCAGTGGTTCTCAAACTTTTGTACTGGTGACCCCTTTCACATAGGAAGCCTCTGAGTGAAACCCCCCCTTATAAATTAAAAACACTTTTTTATATGTTTAATACCATTATAAATGCTGGAGGCAAAGTGGATTTTGGGGTGGAGGCTGACAGTTCGCAACCCCCCATGTAATAATCTCGCAACCCCCTGAGGGATCCCGACCCCCAGTTTGAACCCCTGACCTAGACCATCTTTGTGCTCCCCTCTGCCCTGCCCACCTAGCTCTGTTCAGGGGATCAGCCTGGGTATCAGAATGGGCAACCCCTGCTACCTGGGGCACTCCCTGGGCACCACTGGCAGCCAGAGGCAACTGCCTGGCTCGAGGGATATGGGGCCTGTCAGCTCTGGGGAGTGGGCTCCCCTGGGGACTCCCAGCCCCCACCATTCGGAGCAGGAGACTTAAAGCCTGGTCTCAGAGCAGGGGCAGAGCACAGGGCATAGGTAGCTGGTGTCCCGGGACAGGCTTGGGAGGTCAGTGGGAGAGGGAGGATAGGTTAGTGGTTAGGACATTAGCCAGGGATTTGGGAGACCTGGGTGCAAATCCCTGCTCTCTGCAACAGAACTTCTTTTGTTTGCTGGGGTAAGTCACCTGCTCTCGGTGCCTCTGTTCCACCATCTGCACAATGGGGATAGCAGGGCTGCAAGGCTGTGGGGAGGGTGAAGGATGCGAGGTGCTCTCAGGCTGTGGTAATGGGGGCCTGCGAACTGGATGTGCACACCTTGGATCACCCCAGGCTCTGGGCATTCCTGGCACCTGGGTCTCTGCCAGCGAAGCCCTCCCTTGAGTTCAGCCCCTGGCAGCTGGCTGCGTTTTGACCAGTTTGGCGCTGAACTTGTGGAGTGGATGGGAACAATCAATAGAGACTTAGGCTGTTTTATGCAGGCAGCCAGCACTGCCTGGGAGCCAAGAGCTGCCAGCGGGGTCGGGGGGCTGTCTGCCATGCTGAGTGCTGCCTCGAACATTATCTCCTGCCGCACGGTGAAGGCTCTGCCCACTGAGGGCTGTCCCCAGGAGCTGGCACTGGTCCTGTCAGGCCTCAGACAATAAACCTGCTCATTCAGCTTAAAGGGTAAGGAACAATGCAGCGGCAGCATGGCGCAGACAGGCAGCCGAGGGCATGGACGTGTCTCCTGGGGCACAGAGGGAGGGGACCCTCTATTTAACTGTTGACAGGCAAATGCCATGAGTGCTTCTGCACAGCAGTGCTATTATCAGCCTGCCTGGTGCCTCGGCTAAATGAAACGTAAGTGCTGCAATCAGGGGACGCGCTGGAGAGAAGCAGCTCACCTGCCTGCCAGGCTGGGCTGAGCCCGGGGACAGGGAGAGCTGGGAAGTGCATGAAAGGCAGGCTGGGAGAACGTGTGTGGTAAGAGCCAGCGCGGGCTCTGAGCGTGACCTCCTCCTGGGCACTGAACCTGCTCCATGCCTGGCACCAGCCTGCAGTGAAGAGCTGACCTGGCGTCTTCATTCCCTAGGGAGCAGGCCAAGCTGGGGGAGACATGGGGGCGCTTTGGCTTGGGGTGGAGCTTGGCAGTTGAGGGCTCCTGCCTTGGGGGTTCTGGGCAGGCCCTGGTCTGGCTGGCTTTGGCCTCAGGCAGGGCCTGTCTGCTGGTGCCTGTGTTGTGAAGCGTCCAGGCCGTGCTGTTCTGGCTCAGCCACCAGCAGCTTATGAGGTGTTAACAGAGTGGCTGCCACGACGGGTCTGTCTTCACTGTGGAGTTAGCCTGGGTGTTGCCCCTGAGCCCCCTTCACCCACACACAACCGCCTCTCACTCGTGTAGAAATGCTTCCAACCCAGGCTAGCTGGTCTGGCTGGGAGTGGGTGGGAGCCCACATGCTGCTTTCACTGGGGCTGGGAACCCCCTCCTCACTTTGCAGTGAGGACCCAGGTTAAATCCCTCAAGTGCCATCGGTGCCCCCCCATTCCCCAGGGGGGCCAGGACAGGCACGTTCTCCCACAAGCCCCTGGGAAAGACTCAGAGAGTGGCTCTGCTTGCTGCAGCCCAAAGGACCAGGGCACATGCCCCCAGAAGTCCTAGTGACACGCGCGGGTGACCGCAGTGCAATCAGAACACAGTAACTGGGGCAGGGCATTGCAGTGGGGCTGCTCCTCACCTCCGGGCTAGGCCAATCCAGGGGCTCCCGCCTGGTGCAGTGCAGACATCCCTCGGGGGAGTAGAGGAGATGGGGCTACCTGTGTGGACTCCTGGGGCATTTCTCTCTTACTTACAGGCACTACGCCCAGGAGGGGCCAAGTGCCTTGCAGAACAGGTCTAAGGCCATGTTGTCTCACTTCCAAGGCTGCAGCATGTCTGTGTGAGGAGGCACCTCAGAGAGCCAGGAAACGACAACAAGCGGTTCAGGGGCTGGGATTCTCCCAATGAGGGATGGCTTCCCCAGCCCGCGGCTCTTGCTGAGCTGAAGAATGGGCCTGGCTCAGTCCTTGGCTGGCCGCTGTAGTTCATGTGTCTCTCTCTGCTGGGCAGCAGAGCAAAGAGAACAGCACCAAAAGGGATGTGGTAGGACTCCTACCCATGTTGGCTCCTGGAGCACTGAGGGGGAGTCCGGGCACCCACCTCCACATCTCCCTTAGCAAAGGACAGGGCCTGGGCCTTGGGCCAAGGAGGCAGAGGGTGAGAAGCTCTCCTGGGACAGGGGGGATGGATCAGGTGACCTTTGGCATTGGAGGTGACCCTGGGGCTGGGTAGCTGAGAGGTGAGCTTGGCATGGGGTGGGGAGAGAGGTGAAGTTGGGTGATGCAATGGTGTGCTCAGAAAGTGCAGGGTGTGGGGGAATTGGGGCTGAACAATCTGTGGGTCTGAGCTGCGGGAGGCATAAGAGCTCAAGAAACACAGTGTGTGACTGCATTGGCATTTCTCCTTTGAAGGTCTGGGTTCAAACCCAGCTCAGCATCCCAGTGAAATGCATCTGGCTGTCTCAGCCCAACTCCAAGAGCCACTTGCCAGCCTCCCCTAGCCACGGGTCTCCCACCTAAGGAGACAAGTGACAAGGCTATTTCTAGCCACACTTCCCGGGGTCTCTGCCAGCCCCACATTTCTATGCTTTACCTTTGTTCGAGCTATTTTACCTATATTCTAGTTTCACCATGAAAGGGCCGGTGCTATCCCATGATGCTCTGCAGCTGCGGATACAGCAGGACTATTGAGCACTGGCTGCCCTGATGGGAGGCCTTTGCCATCCACACAGCCAGTGCATGTGGGAGCTACTGCTGGGTTGTAATAAACCACACCCTAAACCAGTGGTTCCCAAACTAGGGGCGCTGCTTCTTCAGGGAAAGCCCCTGGCGGGCCGGGCTGGTTTGTTTACCTGCCGCATCCGCAGGTTTGGCCGATCGCAGCTCCCAGTGGCCGCAGTTCGCCACTCCAGGCCAATGGGGGCTGCAGAAAGCGGTGGCCAGCATGTCCCTCGGCCTGCGCTACTTCCTGCAGCCCCCATTGGCTGAGAACGGTGAACTGCAGCCAGTGGGAGCTGCGATTGGCCAAACCTGTGGACGCGGCAGGTAAACAAACCGGCCCAGCCTGCCAGGGGCTTTTTCTGAAGAAGTGGCAGCCCACGTTTGGGAACCACTTCCCTAAACAGACCTACACAGTAGGGTGCCTCCCATAGCCCTTCACTGGTCAGAATTCCTAGTCTGATGCTCCCCTGTGTGCAGCTCTGACTCAGCGATAGAGCAACGGGAAATGCTTGTGATATGGGAAAAGTGTATCAGGTGCTGACCTGGAGCAGGCCCCTCATGGCACGGTGTGGCCCTGTGGGCGCGCCGCCCTCACCTTCTTTTGGCTGCTCCCAAGTCATGTGTCCATAGCAGCGCAGAGGTCCTACCTCAGTATCCCCCTAGCTGGGTCCAAGTTATTAAGCCTTAATAAAGCCCACAGACCTAAACCCTGCCCCTGAGTTAAGGGATTCCTCACCCCTCATGCCTGGGGCTGTGCAATGGGTCAAGCTTGCGTTGCCATGCCAGTCCACCAGCACCGGGTTCCGGCCCTGCTTCACAGCACCTCTTCCCTTTTCCAAAGCGGGGTGTATCCCATCCCCACCGTGTCTGCTACACCCTTAAACTCCTGTTTCCTTAAAGGGGCCATGTCATGGACTAGGCATGGCTGGCCCTGAGGCCCACCGCTCCTTAAAGTGACCGGACCACCAGACCATGGTGTTAAATGTTATGGGGTAATTCTGCCCTGGTTGCATGCTCCAGCAGCAAGGGAAGGCGCTCTGCGGAGGGCAGAGCTGAGCCCTGCATATTTGTGGCCCTTACAGTCAGTGCTGAGGTATGTTCCCGAGTCAGCGCTCAGCTGTCTGGGCTCATCACTTCCTGCACAGGGTCGGGAACACACGGCGTATCCTAATACCCAGCTGGAACAAGAGCTCGGGTGCCCTGGGGCACAGACAGACCAAGGGGAGGACCCCCCATTTGCTGCTTACTGGCTTTCTGGAACCCTCTGCTCCTCTGTTTTTCAGGCCCTTGAATGTCACCTTAGTCTTCCAGTCCAAGAGCCAGCGGTTCCTGCGGATAGGCTTAGCAGTGCCCCTCTTCAGCACCGTGGTGACCCTCAGGGCAATGGTGGCAGAAGAAGGCAAAATCGCCCCCAATCAGGTGAGTCAGGGCCAGACCCTCCGCCACACTGTCCCAAGCCTGGAGCAGCCAGGTGGCCAGCTACCCGCCCTGCTGAGCGCACTCCTGGCGGTACTGGGGTTGCCCACTCCAGCCAGGCAGGGCTCACATGGCAAGGAAGGGGCCCCGCGCTTTGTCTCAGCTGCTCTGGTGTAGGGACACACTGCGTCGTGCCACAAATGCCAGATGGCATCGCAGTACCAGGCGGTGGGGCGTGAATGGAACCCCCTGGTGAGTGTGTCTCACAGGTGGTACAGGCATGCTACAGCCCTGTCAGCCGGGCTCCCAGTTGCAGCAGCTCATGTCCACATTCACTGCACTGAGCTGCTGTGTGGAGGCTCCTGGCAGCCCAGGGACTCCTTAGTTGTTCTGCAAGTTTGAGGCTCTCCAGAGGCAAGAGAGATCGTGGCCACGGGATGGTTTTCTCCTCAACATCCTTATAGGAGGGAGCCGGGGTCGCTGACTGTTCCCCTATGCTGCAGGTGATCCTGGTGGAGCTGTCCCCCAGCGGGTTCCAGCGCTCTTTCCACGACGAGGAGGATCTGAACGCCATCGCGGAGGGCGACAGCGTCTATGCCTTCCAGGCCCCACTGCCCTTCAGCAGAGGCAGCTCATCCCGGCTCTCAGGTACCAAACTGCGTTCGGGTTTGTTCCTTGCAAGCAGGTGGGAACGTGCACGCGATAAAAGCCGGTCATGTCTCCTTCCCCAGCCTCCTGTTCTGAGCCTTGGCAGGAGGATGCCTAACAGCAGGCATTTTCCATCAGCGTCGGAGCATCTCCCTGCGTGCTTGGAACAGCTATCGCCCTGCAGCTTTAATGAGCAGAAATTGATGTGGGATTTACTCCACTCTCCCTGGGACTGAGTCCCCGGAGACAGCTCCCGCTGCCCCATATGCATCTGTCTCAGCTTCTGGGCATACCCAGGAAACAATTATACAGGCTAAGCCCAAACCACTTAGCTGAGAGAATGGCAGGGTACCTCGTCTGATGGCCTATTAGCAAAAGATGGCCCAGGTTTAAAGGCATGGGGCCTTTTAGACTGAACACGTGTGAAACAGAATCTCTTCTGACACAGCCGGATCAGCTGCCCATGAGGCTGTCTCACAATGTGTGAGACATAGGGAAGAAGTTGCGGCTACAGCTCTGGGCTGGGACAAAGGAGATCTGGGGTCAGTTCTAGCTCAGTCACAGGCTCCTTGGGGGAGTCACCCCATTTTCTGGGAATAACAATGCTTAATTCGGGGTGGGTGGGGAGGCAGGGCCCCTCGTCCTGCATGAGCAGCACCCAGTGCAAAGAGGCCCTCACCTGCCACATACTCAATGATTTTGCCCTGATCTTTAAAGCACTGCACTACCCACTCTCCGTGCTTTGATTCAGGGAGCACTCAGTGCTGGGGCCACAACCAGCTGAGCCTGTGCGATGCAGTGCCACGGCCTGTTCACAGCTTGCTTGTCCTTGCTTGTCCTTGTCCTCCTAATGCCACCTCCCCCCGGGCACTGCAGAGATGCCAGCTGAATGGGCCAGGGGCTTAGGGCCATCTCCCGCACCAGAGGGCACGGCTAAGGAGCCTTGGGGGTGGGGGAACAGGCTGTCACCACCTGATCTGTGTGCCTGCTGCAGGTGCAGCTTGAGGATGTCAGCTCCACAGACGTCCGAGATGTAGAAGACCTCTTGGGTCACTGGGTCCTGGGAGCCCGGCAGGATTCTGTGTCCGGCCCCTTTCACAGGCCCTGCATTGAGCTCATTCAGAAAGAGGAGGGTGCTAGTCAATGGGAATAAACGCATTCAAATCCCGCCCTCTGTGGGAGGGGCAAGTATCATTAGCCCTCCCCTGGGGGTCATAGAGCCCTGTCATTCCAGGTGCAAACACGATTCCAAACCTTGAAATGGGCACGTTGTTTTCCGGCCAGCCCGGTGAACCCACCTCTCCTGGGTGGAGGTGCCCAGCTGGGCTGGAGGGCATGGGGGTGGGGAGAAAAACCGGAGCGACCGAGCGGCATGCCCAGATTGCCTACGGAGCTGGAGAGGCAACAGCCTGCTTAATGCTGCTCTAAGAAAGATGCCCTCCGCCCCCCCTCGAGTGTCAATGCAACTGGACCCGCCTGTTTGCTCAGAGCCGCATCTGCGCCACGTCAGTCTGCTTGGAGACTGAGAAGAGAACTGGGCCCCTAACATTCCCTAACAGCAGCTCTCCAGAAGGCCAGACTGACAAGTCTTGGTGATGGTTCCAGGGGGAATCTCAGGGAGTTCTGGGCTTGGAGACTTCTCCAACCTCCTGGGAAGTATCAAGCCCTCGTTGCTCTGCAGTTGGCTTCCTTGTGGGATTTCCAGGTGGCATCGTGCTCAGCTGGTGCTTAGGTCCCTCAGCTCCGGGAAGTGCAGAGGAAGCCATGAAAGCGAAACGGAGCCGAAAGCGAAGTGAACGTTTTCAAACCCGGAGAGAGGTTCGGCTCGAGCTGTGGGTGGACGGTCAGCTCAGCCCTTGTGGGATTTGCCCTTCCTTGGTTAGGACGGGCCACAGGGCCAGGGGTGCAACATGCAGTGTGGCAGACTCTGGGGGAGCCTCTGTCTATGGGATGCATGGAGACAGCTCTCGGAAGGCAGGGAGAGATGGTGCTGAGACCTGGCACCCCTGGCAGGAAGAGGGCTCCTTGGTTGCTGTCTGGAGGAAGGTTTGGGATGCAGAGTTCTGTGGCTTAGCACAGAATCCCTGTGTTACAGCCATTCCCCCGAGAGCTGCAGAGAAATCCTGGGGCCACCTGCCACAGAGCTAACTTCATGATGCCCGGAGGTAAAGCAGTATCCCTCCAGCACAGCGCCAGCTTCAGGGGAATCCTGGGGGCGGAGGCCACTGCCCATTACACTGTTCCTCACCCAGTTTCACCCCTCCAGCTAACACTAATGGGAGTTTCAAAGGAAAGCGTCACATAAAGCATCCTAATGTCACGCTCATTGGCAAGGTTTGTGCTGGTAATCGGACCCCGGGACTCCCGTTAACGGTGACTTAATTAGATGCCAGCTGGTGTTCAGTAAATGTTTGCCTAAGTACACATGGCATCTGGGCAGGGTGTGTGGAACGTCTCCTCATGCGAACGCGTTCTGATTAGCTGCCGCCTGGGCAGCTGCTAACTGGGCTAATGTGGCTGCTTGGTGCCGGAATGAGCTGTGCTGCCGCTCGGCATGAGCCATGGGCATTCTGGGGCCTATGAAATAAGAACCATCCCAACTGTGGCATCAAATGAAATTTGATCGTTTGAAGTTCAGGAAACAGTTCCTCCCCCCCTGCCCAATTCTGTTTCACTTTCACTGTCCCTCTTTGATCCAAAACTCAGCAAGAAAGGAGCAGCTTGTGCTGCCCAGAAATCTCTGCAGGGAACATGTTTGGTTTTCCAGACTCCGGGGGGACCAGTGGCAGCCAGACTCCTGATTGCTTCTCCAGGCTCCATCCCCAGGCATGGGAGGTTCCTGCACCCCAGGCCCGGTGCATTGAGGTCCCCACCTTGGGCCTGGGCTGAGCCTGAGTCCAAACAGAAAGCTCCTAATACAAGTGGAAGTTGCTGTCCTAGGGAATGTTCCCTGAGTACTTGCCTCAAGCAAAGGCCTGAACAAAGCAATTCCTGCAGCAGCCCCATCAATAATAGATCTAGCCTAATGGAGCTTGTTGGTCTAATTCCTCCTTCCCCGGCAGCCCCCTGGGGAGCAATATTTTTAGATTCTCCAGGAAAGGGCCAGGCGTGTTTCAGAACTGTATGTGGCACATGACCAGCTGCAGCAGGGCATGGCATCTCTGGCGCCAGGCCTGGGCTGAGAAGGGACAGCACCCTCCTGGAGCTAGGAGTGTAAAAATACCAGAGCTCCTTCTCTGGCCAACGATGACACACACTGGGGCCAGTGAACAAGGCGGCCGAGGGGACGTGGCCTTGCAGCCTTTCATGCCGTGCAGCATAAACCGCTGAGCCGATTCTCTTTGAGCGGCACACTGGCGAGGTCTGAGACACGATGAGCAATCGTTCCCTTCCCTTGCTAGGGAGCTCAGCCCTGTGCAGCAGAAGGCACCAGGCCACGGGTCCAGGACAGCTTCAGGGCTTCATCTGTGCTGATAGCCTTTTCCAGAGGCCCCTCACTGTGCTATCGGGGCACCTTGTGTACATTTATAGAGCCGCCACCCTCCACCACCCCGTGAGGCAGGAGCAGGGGGCTACCACAGCCCCGTTTCACAGATAGGAACTGAGGCCCGGGGGACATGCCCAAGGCAGAGTCAGGAATTAGAACCCAGATCTCCTGAGGTGCCTCTCTGGCAGGCTTACTGGGCCTGTCCAAGGAGTGACAACAGGCGAATAGTGTGGGGACGCAGGAGACGCTGGGCTCTGCCCAAGCCAAGGCTGTGGGGAAGGCGGCCTGTTCCTCTCCCCAGGCTCTCAGGCATCACAAGGCAGCATGGAGTCCAGTCTGCGCCCCGCAGTGCGAGACCAGGACCCGTCCCCCTGGCAGTGCCATTTATCTGTGGTGAGGAGACGCCACCTGGTGCTGAAGGTTCGTGAGCAGTCCTGATATGGCCCCACCCCAGGCCGGGACGTTCCCCCAGTTACTCTCCCTCCTGTCCCAGTGCAGAATGACACAACGTCTCCCCTGGATCAGAAAGCGAAGCCATGGCCACAGCCTGCCCCCCATTGACTTGGGGGTGGGGCAGTGAGTGGGCAGGCATCAGCAGCACCCGGTCCTGCTACGGCCCCTCTCACCGAGGGTCTGCTCTTCTCCTGCGCTGGTCTCGGATATGCTGAACCTGCCAGCCAGCCATGCCGTCCCCAGCACGCTAGAGAGGGACTTGGTGTCCCTGCCAGTTGGTGGCAGGCAGGAGCTGTGGGTGGTTCTTTGCTCTGCTAGCGGCTGGGGGCACTTCCCAGTCACACTTGTTTGCCCCCTTCCATTTGCAGTTTGGCCCAGTCAGGCAGCTCCCTCAGCAGCCAGGCCTCCGGGGGTCTGAGTCCTCCCAACACTCGCTGCAGCTGGGCACGGTCCAGGGATTGGTGCCTGGTTTCCCCTCCCTTTCATCCCAGGGCAGCGCTGGTCAGAAATAACCCTTGGGTGGGCCAGGCCGCTGTGAGGAGGAATGGCCGTGGCTGGTGCTGGGAAGTGGGAGCTGAGACCATCTGTTCCTTTGATGAGCTCTTACCTAGGCTTACGACTCAATTGAAGGCTGTGGCCATCCATCACATCCCTCCTAGGTGGCGCGCGGCTGAGCCCGCCACCGAAAATAGCGGTAGGATGAGCGGCAGTAGGGGCAGTGAGGCTCCACCACTGTTCCAGCCTGTTATGAAGATCTATGACCCGGCCATCGCAGCATGATTCTGCTGAGAAATAAGACTTCTCTCCCACAGCCAAGCCTTCCCTTCCAGGCCAGCTGCATTCATTATCCCGGGCACCAAGCTCCTGGCAGTGAGGTGCCCGGCTGGGGGAAGGCAGCCATGGGGCACATCCCCTTCCAGCCATGGGGCACATCCCCTGGCAGCCGTGGGGTATATCCCCTGGCAGCTTTGGGTCAAGTGCGTGGAGCAGCTAGTGACAGGAGAGGTTTTGGATAGGACCAATCCTCCACGTTAGCCAACCTGCAGCAGCCGGTGAGCTCCCCATAGCAGATCCCCTACCCCCAGCTTCTCTCTTTCCTCCTGCTGCCCCCCACTGTACCAGGCCCCAGAGGTGTACCGAGCCCATTTCCTGCCAACGTACCCACTGGCACAATGCCCTCTAGTGGGCCTGCAGGCACCTCTGACCTTCCTCCCCCTCCCCCAGGCCTGCCTCCCCTTGGAGGACCGATATCCACTGCAGTGTGCCTCTGGCATCTGTCTGTGCCGAGCTGCAAGAGAGGGGGTGAGACAGACATTGCAAAGCTGGAGGTAGCAGGAGGAAGATTATTTGCTGTGGTCGTTCCTGGCAGCCCCAGTCACAGGCCAGTCCCCCGTGGCGCCAGGCACTGTACAAACAGAACAACCCCAAGCAGCTGACAATCTGAGTTTGAGAAAAGAGACACTGGGTGGACACGGGCAGATGGGAGCACAAGGAACCCAGAAGACATAGGGCAGCATGTCAGGCTGGGCTCTTCGAAAGTGGAATCCAAGTCCCAGTTCTTGTTTTTAAGCTCTTTTGACTTTATTCTGCTCACGTGAGTGATCTCCAACGATTGTGGGCAGGGAAGAGAGCCCCCGCAGGCCCCGGGGCTGTCCCAGTCCTGGGCTCCCGTCACACAGCTCTGCCGTGCCCCACCTCCCGCCCCCACAGGCCCCGGGGCTATCCCAGCCCTGGGCTTCCCTCACACAGCTCTGCCATGCCCTGCACTCCTGCCAGGGGGCCTCGCTGAATTAACTGAGCTTTGGCACAACATCGCAGTGTTCTGCACAATTCCGACGGCCCGACAGTGCCGGAGCACGGGTCAGTACATGGCATTTCAAAGTACAAGGCTTGGCATGGATTTCCCCAACGCAGGAGCAGCTTCTCCTGGCTCTCGATTGATATCCATAAATATTTAATGTCCAGAAGTTATGCATCAAGCCGTGATGCTGAGAGCTGGGCTCTGGCCGCAGTGTGATCCTGGTATTCCCCAGCATCAGCAACTGGCGAGCAAACGGAGCTGCCTTGGCCTCTGCAAAGCCCTCTGTACCAGGACCGGAAGGGCACCAGACAGACCGGCCAGCTCTGTGGAAATGGAAACGTTGCGCTGGGTGTTAAACATGTCGGAGTGTCTCCCCGATAAGTTTGCTTTACATGTGGTGCAGAGACACGTTGTCCTGAGTGATGTTTGCAGGCCCGGGGAGGGCAGGCAGGGTGTGAGCACTGTGGGGTTTGTGATTGGCAGGGTGATTGGGAATGACAAGTCAG
Source organism: Gopherus flavomarginatus (assembly GCF_025201925.1). NCBI lineage: Eukaryota > Metazoa > Chordata > Testudines > Testudinidae > Gopherus > Gopherus flavomarginatus. The sequence goes on from NC_066628.1 coordinate 30,520,036, forward strand.
TTGGCGGTGGCTAGAGAAACCCAAGAGTGCAACACACATGCTGGACCATTTACTTGCAGCTCTGCCGATTCCCCTCACGCCCGACCCGCAACCCTCCTGTTATTCCAGCTCTGGGCTCCCTAACTCCCAGCACTGCCTGCACCCACAAATCCTGACCCCACTGCCCCCCTTCCTGCCTTCAGTCCTGGGCTCCCCTCCCACCCAGCCAATACCTCTCCACACTGCAGAGATTTCTGACAGCCCAGAACGTGTCATGTCATTGTCCCTTCAGAAATGAGTCCGTGACACCAGGGGCCTTCCCCAGTGCGGGGCTGCTAGGACCCTGGTTAGGGAATGGAGCACGCCTGGTCCCTCTCACTTTGCCAGTACTTCTCAGCCCAGGCCTGGCTCTGCTTCGGTCTGTTGTGCTGTGTGGCGCATGAGGGACGGGGACAGAGCTACACAAAGGACCTGGCTGAAGCGACTGGATTAATTTCCCTTGAGGGCTGGATTCTCCTGAGTGGGTGCAGGAGGAATCGCTCCGCTGGGCTGGCGGGGGCAGCAGCAGAGCAGGGACATGTCGGTGGGATTGGCAAGGGAGCTGGCACTCAAGGGCAAAATGGAGCAGGGAGGGGATAAAAGGTGGAGTCTGGAGAAAGCAGCAACCCAGGAAAGTTTGCACCAGCGCATCCAGCCTTTAGGGGAGATGCCAGGGGCATGACGGTATAAGAGTGTGTGGGGCGGGGGAGCAGGTGGCATCCAATCTCCTGTTCTCTGCCAGGGTTGTGTGTGTGCCCAGGGTTAGTCTTCATTTTGCCTGGCGTCGCTCGGCCGAGTGTCGTCCTGTGGCGTGTGGTACAGGCGAGTTGGCATTCGGGTGACACCCAGGATGGGTCAGCTAGGTTCTTGTGCCTGTCCCTGATTTCCCCCACCCCACCAGCCCCCAAAGTCCTTGTGCTTTGTGCCCACCAGAGGAGAGCTGATTGCCTGCTGCATGACAAGTGCAAAAGGGGTGGTGGGTGAACCACGCGGCTAAACCACTGACCACCCCCACCCCTGCCATGGTCATTCCCCACCGTGGTTTCTAGTTTGTGGGGAGAGGCAGTCTAGTGGCTCTGCAGGGAGAAGCGGGAAAGAACAGCAAAGAGCTCAGGAAGGAGACAAATTCTGGGTGGCTAAAACTCCACCAGCAGTGATCAGACATCAGAACGGGAGCTAGCCTCATGCTTCAGGTGCCAGGCTATTGTGGGTGTGTGTGGGGTGGGGGTTTGAAACCACAGGCCGGCAGGAAATCTGGTTCCGCAGCTCCGCCAGTGTAATTCTGGGTGATGCGGTGTGCGGCCAGACAAGCCTGACAGTGATTAATTACCTCTCCAAGCTAATCGAGAGTCCCGACATCGGAAAGCGTCAGAGGAGACGGAGCGTACAGCTCTGGGAGCTGAGACACGTGGCAGTTCAGCTGCACAGAGCACCTCCTGCTGTCTCCCAACCATACAGATACTGAGGGGCCCTGGTTAATTGCCCAGCCCTGATTGTAAGAAGGTCGGGAGATGGCAGGTGCTCCATGGGCAGGGCCATGCCCTTCTCCTCACCAGCCGCGCACCCTGCAAATGGATCAGTGCTCAGCTCGGGACTCTCTGATTCCTCCTGCCCGCGATAGTACAGGAAAGCAGTCTTATTCAGTGGGATTTACCCATCAGGGCAGGAGAAGATTTACAGGCCCTAAGATGGTCACCGATGCCCTTGGCCCTGGGGGTGCCCATGCCTCACAGACTGGTGAGGAGAAGGGGAGCCCAGCGCACAGCCAGGCCGGGGGACTGGATCTCTCAAGCTTGAAGTCTTGGCAGGGGAAGGAGGAGCCACCGGAGGGCTCTTGAGTCATGAGGACTTCCTGAGATGGCATGTAATTGGCCTTCTATGGTCATCGGTCTGCCAGGAATTCACTGCCCCACATTCTTTGGGGTAACAAGTTGTGACGATGCGGTTCTGGCGGGACCCAACTGAGAGTGCCAATTCAGGACCAATTGCTTAAACAGGGCAGTTACAGCCCTAGACTGGGGTTTTTCCACCTCTAAGGCACCAAACCAGCCGGACAAAGAGGACTATGGTCTCACCCCACTGGCTAACCACAAGTCACACAAGCAATTCCCTCAGCCACTCCAGTCTCCCAGTATCACCACCAGTCCCACTCGTCCTGGGGATGAATGGTTATGAAAACCAACACCCCAATAAAAGAAAACGGTTCTCTCGATCCCAAAGAATCAAGCCCCAGACCCAGGTCAATATACACATCAGATCTTACCCACAAATCACGCTGTTGCCAATCCTTTAGAATCTAAAATCTAAAGGTTTATTCATGAAGGGAAAAAGGTAGAGATGAGAGCTAGAATTGGTTAAATGGAATCAATTACATCCAGTAATGGCAAAGTTCTTAGTTCAGGCTTGTAGCAGTGATGGAGTAAACTGCAGGTTCAAATCAAGTCTCTGGAACATCCCCAGCTGGGATGGGTCATAAGTCCTTTGTGCAGAGCTTCAGTTTGTAGCAAAGTCCCTCAGAGGTAAGAAGCAGGATTGAAGACCAGATGGAGATGAGGCATTTGCCTTATATAGGCTCTTCCAGGTGTAAGAACACTTCTTTGTTCTTCCTGTGGAAAATTACAGCACAATGGAGTCTGGAGTCACATGGACAAGTTCCTGCACTTTGCTGAGTTACAAGGCATATCTGCCTTCTCTCCATGGGTCAATTATGTAGCTGATGGTCCTTAAGGGGCCACCAAGCAGGGAAGGCTGAGTTAACACCAACTTGTCTGCGGTGTCTCCCAGAAGCACAGCACATTTTTGAAATACAGACAGTGTAGAGCCAATATTCATAACTTCAACTACAAAATGATACAGACATATAGACACCATAATTATAACCAGCAACCCATAACCTGGTCTTAGACACCTTATATGACCCCCTTTACATAAGATTTGGTGCCACTACAGGACCTTGGTTGCAACTATGTTCTATGTGGTCCCAGTTTATATCAATAACGTCACACAAGTTGGTAACTGACCCCTGATCAGTGCTTCCATACATGCCCACTGCAGCATGTGATGTCAGAGCCCTGACTCGGGGATTCATTCTCTGCCCTCTTGCTCTTGTATTTCTCCTCTACAGGCTGCCCCCTCAGCCTTCCATCTTCCCCCAACTCTTCCGATCCTGAAGGCCAGCGACTGCCCCATGCGGGGGCCATGTCCTCAGAGTTCTTGCACCATGGTGGAGGCGGGAGAGTGCTGCTTCTGCTCTGTAACACAGCAGGGATGGAGCAGCAGGCTGCCAGGTATGTTGCTTTGCCTCCATTATATGCCAGGGAATGTGCATATCATGCAATTTGGTGCATGCATTGTGCAGCCGGGAGTGCAAACCGGAGGGTGCAATTGCAAATTCATTATGGTTCAATGTGCACTTGCCCAAATTCACATGGAGAAGCTACTGCCGGCTTCTCCAGGATCCATTGTGTTACCACACAGGGTGCCTCATGGCGCCTGTCTCCTTGGAATGGAGCAGGCAAGCCATGGCCGAGTCTCTGAATCGCTTGTCTAGTGGTTAGAGCACTGTCCTGGGGCTCAGGAGACCTGGAATCTGTTCCTGGCTCTGCCACTGGCCTGCTGGGTGGCCTTGAGTAAGTCACAGCACCACTCTGTGCCTCAGTTTCCCCTTCTGTAATATGGGAACAATGCTACTGGCCTCCTTTGAGAGCTGCTGATGACAATGACTATATAAGAGCTAGCTGCTGCTGGTGATGGTGGTTTTATTCTTATTAAAGAAGCACTAGAAATGGTAGGTGCTTGATCGAACCTCTCGGGTCTGCAGAACTGACCTGGGAATCTTGTGCCAATGAGCTCACTTGCCCTTGTCCTAGCTGCTGCACCCCCTTCTTGCCCTTAAGCCATTGCCCCGCGTAGCCCCCATGGCTGGGCTGGGCTCCCAGCACTTACAGGCAGGGGAAGCAGAGTAGACAGGCTGCCTGCGCAGGCCGAGCCTGGCTCAGGACAGGAGCCACAGGCTGCCTGAGGCCCTGGGCAGGGGGACAGCGTGCCAGGCCCTGGGTGGTGGGGCTGCAGACTGGGAATGGGGGTCAGCAGTGCCAGTCATTGCAGCTGGGACTCATCCTCAAAGAAGGGGGCTGAAGACTTTTTTTGCTATTTTCTATTAGAATTTGAGTGAAGGATTCAGGCCCGGGAGGGGGTGGAGGGCCAGGTCACTCTGATTGCCAAAGAAGAGAGTGGGGAAACTGAGGCAGAGCTGCTGCAATACACTATCTGGCCGCGAGGGGGCTCTGTGCCTCCTCTCACTCTGGGACAAGGACTTCGTCCCAGCCTCTCCTCTCCCAACAACACAAAGCCATTTACCGAGTACCTTGTCCAATCCCTCTGCTCCCTGTTCCGGGTCCAGCCATGCCGAGGCTCTGTTCTCCTTTCTCCATGCACAGAGGCAGGGATGCTCACAGATGCTGCCGGTTCAGGACTCTGCCTGGCCTCTCGATCCTCCGTCCAAAGCCAGCTCGGAGGAGGCGAGCTGCGGCCCCCTCCCAGTCTCCCCAGGACAGAGCTGTCACTGAGCACCCATCTGAGCTCTCGGAGGGCTGTGCCAGCCACAGGGCATCTCATGCTCTCCCTGCCCTGGCCATAGGTGGGGAGGGTTGGAGGAAAAGTCACAGCCCCCCCCCCGCCTCCACATCTCTGAGATGATGTCACGTTGTCTGTCGGTCGCATGGGGCATCGCTCCCTGGAATGGCCGAGAACCAGGATGGGGCAGAGGGCACGGGAGTGCAGCAGGGCACTCAGAGGGCAGACAAGCAGCAGCCCATGTCTCACTGGGGATCTTTCCCCCCGTTGTTGGCGGCTGTGGGTCAGGGATGTTAATGCCATCGGCAGCACTGGGCAAGCCCCTTTAGCGGAGCATCCCCACAAACCCCAAGCCTCGCACTGGTGGGAAGTCAGCCAGCTCACTGTGAAGGGAAGGAAACCGAGTCAGGGAGGGCTGGGGCCACGTGCACAAGGTCCCACAAGCAGCCTGTGGCAGAGCTGGGCGGCAGCCCGGGCCTCGCCTGCCCAGTCCTGAGAGTTAACCTCCCCACTGACAGGGACGGGGTGAGCCCGGTGCTTCCCCAATGCTTTTCACAGCCTGCATTTCAGTGTTGCTTCGCCTGGCCTCCGCAGGGGCCCTGTGTCCCAGAGGGCTGTATGGTAGGTCAGCATGGCCCCTGGCTAGCTGGGGACTTGCCAGCAGCAAGGCCGGTGAGCATTGCGGCAGCTGGAGCCATACAGCCGAGGAGGCTCATTGTAATAGCTCCCGTGCCTCTGCCTCTGGCAGCCCCTACACAGCCCCCGCGGAGCTGGGAGCTGCATGCTGTTCTGCACATGCCGGCTGCGTTCACAGACATGATGCGCTGACCACGCCCGCCCCGAGCCTTGGCCTTCCCAGCAGCTATGGCAGGCGTGTGCAGTGAACCACGGCGGGTACAGGCCTGGCTGTGTGCTCTTGGTGCTGTCCTGTCACACGTCACCCGCAGGTGGAGCTGATGGGGGCGCTGCGTGTGTGCGTGTCGGGGGGAAGGCTGCGTTGTCCTTCCTTGGATATCTTCTCTGTTTCATGCACCTGCTGGGCCCAACTCACTCTGGGCATAAGCATAGTGCCCCCCGCGGGCTTTCTTGGGCAGGAGCCAGCTCCTGGCAGGGCTGAACAGGAGCCAGGGGTTGTATGAATCCACGGGGATCCAGGAATTTGTTTCTCCCCTGGCTGGGTTATTCCTTCTCTTGCTCTTGCTCTCAACTTCCTGGGACTTTGGTTTTGCTCTGTCCTTTTCGCTGACTCTGCACCCGGCTGGTACTTTATCCCAGCGTCGGGTGTATCTCCTCTCGCGCACAGTGTCTGTTGTGAGGCACTCCCTCGGCCCATGTGTCAGGATAAAGGGCAGAGGGCATTGGCTGCACGCGTCTGGTTTCTCCTTGCTGCTCCTGCATTGTGGACTGTTTTTCGGGTGCAGCCTGGATTTGCTGACAAGCTTTAGTTATTTATTTGTTTATTTTGACATCTGAAATGGTGGCGTCTGTGTAAACGATCGAAGAATGCTCCAGAATTGGGATTTGTCTGGGCTGGATGAGTGTCATTTTAATAACCACACCTAGCTCTTGTTTAGCCCTCTACATCTGTAAGTGCCGTACATAGGAGAGTAAGTATCACTACACTCATTTTATGGATGGGGAAACTGAGGCACAGACTGGGGCGTGATTTGTACATGATCATGCAGTAAGTCATTGCTGGGAATGGGACCCAAGACTCCTGCATGCTACCCACGTGGCTATGCTGCCTTTTCAGAGAACTTAGCCTGACCCACAACCACCCACGTTTTAGGAAAGTTCAGGGGTCAGTCCACAATTTGTGACTGACCTCAGCCCTTAGAAGGGGTTGACCCAAACCTCTGGATCCGAAGTCTACAGCTCAACACCGTATCTGTGTTGTTTGGATCTATTCTGGACCCTTTCTGTGTGTTAGGGCTGGTCCACACTACGGGGGGGAAATCGATCTTAGATACGCAACTTCAGCTACGTGAATAACGTAGCTGAAGTCGAATATCTAAGATCGGATTACTCACCCGTCCACACCGCGCGGGATCGATGTTCGCGGCTCTCCCTGTCGATTCCGCAACTCCGTTGGGGTTGATGGCGTTCCGGAATCGATATAAGTGTGCTCGGGGTTCGATATATCGCATCTAGATTAGACGCGATATATCGATCCCCGAGCAATCGATTTTAACCCGCCGATACGGCGGGTAGTCTGGACGTAGCTTAAGATACATAGTGTGAGTGTCAGTAAAGAGACAATAGTGAGTCTTGTCAGAACGAGAGTTTTCGGTGCGTGTCCCTGGCTGTTCCGGGAGGTGGTTGACATGCAGGGCCAGGCATGTGCAGAGGAGTGATGGGGAGACAGAGGCAGATACGGTATATACAGCTCCTGGGATGTGTCTGTCCAGAGACACAAACAGAAGCATGGGTTTTGTGTGGCTCTGGCAGTATCAGCCCCTCCACACCTCCTCCTGTAACACTGAACGAATCGCCAAAGTTTGGTGAAGCCCCCAAAAGCATGCCTGCTTTTCTGATCTGAGAGTTCCCTGGGAACAGTGCAGGAAGCAGAGCCTTGTAACTGTTGTGACTCCTGTGGACTATACCTTGAATTATTCCCCAAGGACGCTGCTGAGACAGGCAGCCATTTTGTGTTCAGCTGGGTGCAGAGCATGCCAGAGGAGATACACACCATGCTCTTTGATGGGTTCTGTCCTCTCTTCGTTTGCTTTCCCCTTAATGGAAACTCAGAGTTGTTCTGACAACAGGCAGCTATTTGCTCATCACTGAGTCAGGATACTTGCAAAGGGGCTCGCTGGATTGCCAGAGTCAGTAGCTCCCACAAGAACAGTCTCAGTGCTTCTGCTCCAGGTTGCGAAACAGGAAACCTGGAGGAGCGTGGGCATAAGCAAGAGCTGAACTGGTCAATGGGGCCTCAGACAAGGTTGGGTTTGAGCCCTGGGCCAGGTTCCCCTCAGCTCCTGTCTGACCCACCCCTCTTTGCTCATCCTGAGTCTGGCAGGCAGGTGGGAAGCAACGTTGTCCAAAGTCCAAGCTGGGAGCTCAGCTATTCAGCGGGTCAGTCAGTGATGCAGTGGGGATGGGGGCCATAGCGCCTGTCCCCTCAATGCCTCCCCTCCTGTGCTGGCTGTGAATGTGACCAGGAAAGATTCCTTAGCACTAAAAATGGCCCAGCAACAAAAACATGGCCTAGCAGAGAATGGTCTCTTGGCCCTTCCCATCTCCAGCAGCCAGGATCCTACCCTGGCACCCTCCTGTTAGGGGCTGCCGGCCCTCCAGACACGTTAGCAACACCCTTGACTTTCAGAGGTCTCTCCTGCATGCACAGACTTCTCCATTGATTCACACCGTGTTGTTGCACCCACCCCATGCTGGGTGCGGTCTGTGAACAGGGCGTTCAGTCCCTGGGGCCAGGCCCAGTGCAGGAGTTTGGATCCATCGGTTGGTTCACCGCTTGATGGAGAACACAGTGACCCACTTCGGAACATGCCTCTGCCTCCCTCTTCCTGTGCCCCGGCTGAACCTGCTCAGCATCTCCAGAAAGGCAGGCGCCGAAACAAGTGGGCAATGAAGCAGAAGCTGAGGCTTGTTGGAAGTGATGTTTTTTCTGTTGCTTGGCCCAGCAACCGGGCTATCGTTAAGCCTGGAGAAAGCAGGCATTCTGCTGCATTGCTTGCCTCCTCTGGATGAGGCAGAGCTCCAGGGAGGGGAACAGAAGGTGGTGCTGCTCCCGGAATCCCTGTGCTAAGTCTTCTGGCCGCGCTGGGCCATTCGGACCCCAGCGACGCTAAGCCCAGACCATATTTCTTTTCCTTTGAAGCTGGTTCTCAGGCCGAGGGGGGGAGCCGCTCAGTGTGCCCCGCTAGGAGCGCTGACACAGACCGCTCGCTGGCGGGCTGCCATCGGCTGGTAATGAATTCGCATTTCACCTCACAAATCCCATTAAATACCATTCTCTGTGTGCTCGAAGCTGCTAGTAAAACATTATCGGCTGGGAAATGGCTTGTCATGCGCCACGCTTTATGGAGCGCTATTGAGTAGGAAGCACCTGGACTTCACCCAGACAGGCCCAGCGTGGGTGTGAGCCCTCCTGTCCCAGCAGCTGTGGCCAGGTGATCCACTTCCTACCCACTCCAGCCTAATCCTGGGGCTCTCCTCCTCTCGGCTGCTGCGCTGCGCTCATGCATCCTGTCCTGCACCGCTCAGAGCTTGCTGAAGTCCCCAGCTAGCCTGGGGCAGAGCAGTGGTCCCATGTAGCTGGGGAACCTCCCTCAGAGCGTGAATGGTGCCGAATGCTTAAAAAAAAATGCAAGAAACTCCCCAGTGGATGGCTGTGGGAACCCCAGAAATGCCCAATTTGTGCTACCTTTTCTTCAATGTTCCAGTGATCGCCAAGTAATGGGTAGTTTTCAGAAGATAGTGTAGTCTAATGGTTGGAGCGAAATAACAGGTCCCAGACTCCTGGGTTCCATTCCAGGATCTTCCATTGACACCTTGTGTGCCTGCTCTCGCTCTGTCTGCGTTTATCACTCTGACAAATGGAGGCAGTAATTCAGGGTACCAGGTGCTGTGCTCTGACTGCTAGGCAGTGCTTCCTCTCTGCATGGCTGTGTGCTTTGGAGCTCCCTTCTCCCACGCCAGCTAGAGCCCCTAGGACTTATCCTAGCACACCGTGGGCTTTCACCCCTGAACAGCAGAGGGGATGGCCAGAGACGCCTGAGAGGCTTAGCGAGGGGTGGGTGCCCATTAAGGAGATGGCTCCTGCCCGGATTGGCCAGTGATTCCTTTTCTAGCACTGTCTCCAACTCGCTGTCTGTGGCTTTCCAGGTTTGGCCCCCCGCTGCTGATGAGAGAAGACAGAGCCATCTCTTGGGAGCAGCTCCAGCAGTGTATCCTCGGCAAGATGCGCTACCTGATGAGGAGCGAGGTTCAGGTGCAGGTCAGTCCATTCCCCGGCTTTGGGTATGTTGGTGCCAGACAGGATGGGGAGAGTGTGGGACCTGCTCACACCAGGGCATTGCCTGGGTTAGCGTCTCAGGAGCAGTGCCCACCAGCAGCTCCCAGCATGCTGAAGGGAAAGAAAACCTGCCTGGGGAGAAGCGTTCCCAACCCCTTCTAATGAATCTCCTGTACTGCAATCCCAACTCTCCTCTCCGACGCGTCACTAGGGAGGAATTTGACTCACCAGGCCAGATTCTGCTCTTACGTTGGTGTAAATCCGGAGGAACCCATTGATAGCAGGAGAGTTTCTCTAGATTTACACAGGTAGAGATTCATGGATTCCAAGGCCAGAATAGACCGTCGTCATCCATCTAGTCTGACCCCCTGTGTCACAAGGGCCATGGGACTGCCCCAAATAATGCCCAGAGCACAGCTTAAAAACATCTACTGAGTGAAAAATGGTCAGGGATGGAGACTCCACCCTGATCCTTGGTAAATTGTTCCAGTGGGTAATTGCTCTCACCATTACAAATGTGGCCATGCGACTGTCAGAGCGTACTCTGCCATCGTGCATGCAATAGACCAGGGGTAGGCAACCTATGGCACGGGTGCCGAAGGTGGCACGCGAGCTGATTTTCAGTGGCACTCACACTGCCTGGGTCCTGGCCACCAGTCGGGGGGGGGGAGGGGGGACTCTACATTTTAATTTAGTTTTAAATGAAGCTTCTTAAATATTTTAAAAGCCTTATTTACTTTACATACAACAATAGTTTAGTTATATATTATAGACTTATAGAAAGACCTTCTAAAAAGGTTAAAATGTATTACTGGCACGCAAAACCTTAAATTACAGTGAATAAATGAAGATTCAGCACACCACTTCTGAAAGGTTGCTGATCCTTAGATAGATAGATGGAACAACAGAAGAGCAGGTGCCATTAGCCCTTTCTCCCCCGACCCTGCACACCAGTTTCTAAACCTGTTTTCGTAGCCCAAGAGCTTTCTGTGAGGGCTGAAATTTTCATCATTTGGGCAAAGTCCCTTGGCCATGTCTACATTCTGGGTGAGTGGGGGCTGGGAATGGGAGATGTCATTTTCTCATTTAGAAAAAAGAAGTGCAACCACACTTCCTGGCACAGGGTTGCAGGTCCGGCTGCTGAGGTTTGCAGTGTGAAATCCAGCACACGCGGCTGTCCTGAACACCAGGGCCCTTGCTCAGTTGGAAATCACAACAGTCAGGCTCGATTCAACAAAGATGGGGCTAGGTTGAAAATTGCACACTGAGCATGTGCAATAGAAAATTTCAGGGGGACTGATTTGCTGTCGCCTGATGTTGTCATTTCTGGCGGTGCAAAGGGAGTGGAAAAGGCCAGCAAATGAGCATGGCACGATGGAGGGAGAACAGGTCCAATGCATTTCTATGTGCAGCCAGCGGAGAACAGGTTCAGTGCACCTCTGTGTGCAGCCAGATAAGTACGTGTTCATTAAGTGAAGGAATTTACAAGCTGAAGGAACAAGGAGTTAATAGCCAAAGCCCCTTTGCAGCTCCACACGGTAAAATGCGGTGGGAGCTGAGACCAGGGAGAAATCGCCTGGTGCCTGAATTTATGGTGTAGAGAGGGGCAGTCTTTGCAGCTTCAGTGTGAAATCAGACGACACTGGGCAATTCTGGCTGAGTTTTGCTCTGAGAATTACAGGAGTTTAACCTGAAATTCAGTGCTTACAAATGGCAGAAAGGGACCTGGGGATTACAATGGACGAGAAGCTGGATATGAGTCAGCAGTGTGCCCTTGTTCCCAAGAAGGCTAATGGCATATTGGGCTGCATTAGTAGGAGCATTGTCAGCAGATCAAGGAAAGTGGTTATTCCCCTCTATTCGGCACTGGGGAGGCCACATCTGGAGTATTGCATCCAGTTTTGAGCCCCTACTACAGACAGGATGTGGATACATTGGAGAGAGTCCAGCGGAGGCCAACGAAAATGATTAGGGGGCTGGGGCACATGACTTATGAGAAGAGGCTGAGGGAACTGGGATTGTTTGGTCTGCAGAAGAGAAGAGTGAGGGAGGATTTGATAGCAGCCTTCAACTACCTTAGAGGGGTTCCAAAGAGGATGGATCTAGACTGTTCTCAGTGGTAGCAGATGACAGAACAAGGAGCAATGGCCTCAAGTTGCAGTGGGGGAGGTCTAGGTTGGATATTAGGAAAAACTATTTGACTAGGAGGGTGGTGAAGCACTGGAATGGGTTACCTAGTGAGGTGACTTCCACCCACATCTACTCCCCTGGCTTGTGAAACAGGAAGTGCGACATTACGTGCCGTGTAAGCTTTTATTAGCTGTGGAAACGCAGACACAATCTCTAAAGTGGCTGTGGCTAGATTATAAACTTTTGATCTATTTATTAAAGCATTAGAAACCCCCCCTCAAGGGGGAAGATGAATTTTAAATGTTACATTAATTTTTGTTCCTGTTAATCTCCTTTCATATTTGTTCCGAGTGGATAGCTTTTTAATTAAATTATAGCTTATTAAATCATCATTGGAATCCAGGAGGGACCAAACATTACATTCCTGTGCAAAATGAAGATTGATTATTGCATCCAACTCCAAAGTGGCCTGTAGATGCTCTGCTGAGTTTGATCCCAATGTGAAGAGGGCTGGGGAAGAGCTCAGAAGAAAATCTCTAAATCCAGCTTTGGGCCTTTTGCTCTGGGTAGTTTTTGAAGTTGGACTTATCAAAATAGTTTTATTTCCCCACAGACAAGCAAGAGACCTTTCCAGATCCATGCCCAAGAACTAACAAAGGAAGCCTTGATTTATTTCTTAGGCTTTGTACACACTGGACTGGAACCCTGGGCTGCTAGGGCAGAAAGGCAAAAGTGCCGTAAGCCACAATCTGCACTGGTGCAGTTTGAAATCAGGGTACACTGGACTGGTGCAAATTGTGGCACTGACAGAGCTCCCCACTCAGGGCAGGGCTGGGTGTCCTCCCCTCCACAGGTGCCTCCACCCCAGCACTAGCACTGCTGAGCTCTCCACTCTGAGGCTGAGTGATACTATACATGCACATGGGGCAGCTGGTCCCTCCTGTTGCTCATGCTGCATCCTGTTTTTAGCCCTCTATCTTGATGGGAGCCAGCGCCGGTTCTTCTCCTCACACTGGGAATTACCACCATCCCTGCCCCCAGTGTGGACATACCTGCATGCCCTGCCTGTGGGCTCATGGAGCAGGGCCACCGAAATGACAGACCTGAAAGTCCCTAGCGATGCAATCAACCAGTTCTGTGTTTGATCTGGGGAGAGCTCCTCTTGGGGTGTGGAACTGCTGGGGGTGCCTGGCCTCTCACAGCCTAGTCTAACACCAGAACAAGTCCAGGGACCTCAGTGGGCTGAGAAAGGGGGTTGCTCTCGTTGAATAGCTTTGGTTACCCATTGGCAGTGCACCAGATAGACTCAGAGAGTTTAAGGCCAGAAGGGTCCATCGTGATCACTTAGTCTCACCTCCTGCACATCGCAGGCCACAGAACGTCGCCCACCCACTCCTGTAACAGAGCCCAACCTCTGGCAGAGTTACTGAAGACTCCAAGTTACAGAGAATTCATCATTTACACTAGTTCAAACCAGTGAGTGACTCATGCCCCATGCTGCAGAGGAAGGTGAAACCCCCCCAGAGTCTCTGCCCATCTGATCCAGGGGAAAATTCCTTCCTGACCCTAATATGGCCATCAGTGCGGCCCCATTGTGACCCTGAGCAGGGCACAGACTGTATGCGAGCAGTGGAGATTTCCCGACGTGGAGGGGAATGCCCTGCTGATGTAAACCTGGGCAAGGCAGCTTCTGCACCAGTTGTCTCTCACCAGCCATGACACAGGAGGAATAGCCGAGGAGGGGTGTGGCAGGGGCATGGGGAAGTTCTGCTATGCTGACTCTTCACTGGCATATGTTGGAGCAGCACTTAGGCTGCTCTAACTCACGCTGGACTAGTGCAGAATCAAGGGGCTGTAACTGGGCCCTCCCCGTACCAGTAAACGCTCAGCAGCCATCACCCTAGTCACCAGTGGTAACCGCAGGTGCCACTACCTCTGTACTGAGCAGAACTCGGACACAAGTGAATTGAGCCCAGAGTCTATACGGTGCCTCTCATCTATCCTGAGCAGGTCTAGGTGTGATCAAACCAGATCCTAGGAGCCGCTAGCATTCCCCTCTGACTTTTTCAGCGTAGAGTGAGCGTTGCGCTTGCAAGCGGCAGCTGGAAATCCTCAGGCAGACAGCCTCCCAGATTAAACACAGCAAGTGTTAACATTTAAGAACCAGAGATACAGGAAAAATCAATGAAGACCTTGGCCAAACATTCTGTTTTCTGCCCATCAGCTCTATTAGCTTCCACTCCACTGGGACAGCACAGGGCTATGCCAGGGCTGTTTTGTCTCCCACCCAGCTACCAAGACCCTTCTAAAGAACAGGAAAAATGCATTGATTTTTCTGACTTTAGGATTTTCCATTGATCCATCATGCCTTCCGAAGAAAATAAAAACCTCCCATAATGCACCTAGCCTGGGGGGGGAGGCTGGGCGGGGAGATTTCCTTCCTGACCCCTGGAGCAATCAACTAGTGCCCTGAAGCATGAGATCAGCTTTCCCCTATCTTAGCACATAACCACAAATACTGATATATTGTCTATGAAATTTGCCAGGCCCTATCTGTCCAAACCAGCCGCTTTATTTGACTCTGATCTATAGCAGCAGTGAAGGCTTTTTATTAGTTCTAAACAGGACCGGCTACTAATTCCATCAAGTGGCTTCATATTATGGGGTAGCACAAACAGACAGGCGTGATTGCTTTCCTCTGTACCCCTCCTAGCTGTAAATACAGCACTTGAGTTCATTTCCTGCTCATCTCTTTCCTTTTCATTGCTCCGAGTGGCAGTGCAACTCAGCGGCCATCCCCCCAGCTGCAGTGTCTTCGCAAACGCCACAGGCCCTGGGCAGTGCTGCCTGCCCACCGCAGTGCTCTCCGAGTGGAAGCAAGTCTTTTCTGTGTGCAGACCTGACTTCCCCTGGAAACACTAGCAATTCCTCTCAGCCGGGTGATGGAGTGAACCGAGGGAGACATCCTGCCGCTGCTTGACATGAAATAGTCAAGGCATGTTCCCCACCAAGCCAGTGTCCGTGGGACACTGGCTGGGCCAAGCCAGGCTGGCTTGCCAGCTCCAGTGGTTAGGATTTCGGGTTTGTGGCTCACAAAGCATTAATGAACTGGTTTGCCCAGGCCTGCTCAGGCTGAAATGAACCAGTGAGCCACAGGACCGTGTCCTCCCCTTACAGGGCTTTCGACAGCCTTTCGTCTGGAGGTAATGAGACTTCTTGGGTGCATTCGAGGGATGGAGCTTGAAGTAATGGAAGGATTCATCTGGAAACAGCAGGCTCATGAGCCAGCAGTAGTGAGCAGAGCAGACCTACCCTGCTTTGAGAGGGGGCAAAGCAGGGGTGCCATTTAGCAGGGGCACCTGCCCCCCCAGTTTTGCACCACAGCAAAGTGTAAACAGTCCATGCTCTCCCCGGGGGCAACCTGAAGCCCTGAGTTGTGGTCTGAGAAGCTGCTGTTGGCACAGGGCTGTCCCAAAGGAGCTGGACCAGCACCTCCATCCTCTCCCCAGCTCTGGGAAATGTTTCCCTGGCTGTGTCGGCTGCTCTGTGCCCGGGAGCAGGAGAGCTGACCCCCCTGCCAGCCCCCACAGCCAGCAGGAAGCACTGGCAGCCCTGGGACCAGAGGGGCACTCTCAGCACTTCATGTGGGTAAATAGCTCCTTGTCGCCGAGCTGATACAGGATGAGCGCCAGGAGAGAGTTGCGTCTGGCTAGCCCTGGCGGAGAGGAGACCTGATGAGTCTCCCCCACAAAGCTGAGCTGTTTTATTTTCAGTGTAACAGCCAGTGCTGCCTTTAGACATTTCAGTTGCTCCTGGTGGAAATCAAAGGAAGTTATTGTACATAGTTCTGTGACTCAATCTGACAATCAAACGTTTTCTTTCTTGAATTAGTCTATGGACCTGTGGGTTTTTGTTTTTTTTTAACAATTCATGGAGAGCTCATAATCCTGCCAAGTTGTTACAGCCTTGGAACTTCCTTGGTACGTGAGTATGCCCTTGAAGTGACATTGTTCAGGGAGCACATTTTCTTCATAACATTTAAGATGTAGAGTGTCATATTATGGTTTTATTAAGGCACGGTTGAGAATCATCCGGTTGGGTCACTGTAGATACATACTGAGGATTTCTATAATACATTATTGAACTGAACGGTTTCCAGAAGCTAAAACAAGCTTTTAGATCAGTCGTTTGTAAATGCAAGTTAAATTTTTAAATTCATTTTTCTGTTTTGAATCTTTGCACCTTTGGTACCTTGCACTGAAGTGTGTTTTCATTTGTGTTGGAGAAATATCAGATAAATAGATTACAATGTTTAAGACTTTATTTCTAATTACTGAGAAACTTCATAGGAGAAGAAAACCACATCGCCATTGAAAAAAGGTGATAATATTTTTATCTACTGGAAATACACCTTCAGGTGTCTTAGAGCTGATAGGAAACCCATGTTGGCCAATCTGTTGTAATATTTTCTTTACAATTATCACTTTAAAAGGTTTTCATTTTTCCTTTTCTTTTTTAAATTAGTGCCAAAATGAAATTTTTTCTCTAATTCATTAATTATTCCATGTTTTAGAAGAATGTTTATGGGGAAACTCAACTACTTTAGACTTCATAACTTTTTAATGAGGAATGAGATACACAAATTAAGAGTGCATATATTTGCTTGCTTATAATTTTCCAGAAGGTAATATAAATGAAAACAAAAAAGTGTGTGGGTGTTTGAGGGTGATTGATGTGATGTTGTTAAGGACAATGATCTTGAGCAAATATTCTGCATGAATTTTACTTAATGGTTAAAGTAATTAGTTCTTGTATTAAGTTTCTGAAACTGATATAGGAAAGTAAATGCAAAGAATGCGCATTGGAAAACATAATCCCAACTATACATACAAAACGATGGGGTTTAAATTAGCTGTTACCACTCAAGAAAGAGATCTTGGAGTCATTGTGGATAGTGCTCTGGAAACATCCACTCAATGTGCAGCGGCAGTCAAAAAAGTGAACAGAATGTTGGGAACTATTAGGAAAGGGATAGATAACAAGACTGAAAATATCGGAATGTCTCTATATAAATCCATGATACTCCCACGTCTTGAATACTGTGTGCAGATCTGGTTGCCCCAACTCAAAAAAGAAATATTCAAACTGGAAAAGGTACAGAAAAGGGCAACAAAAAATGATTAAGGGTATAGAACAGATTCTGTGTGAGGAGAGATTAAAAATACTGGGACAGCTTGGAGAAGCGATGATGAGGGGGGTATGACAGAGGTCTATAAAATCTTTACTGGTGTGGAGAAAGTGGATAAGGAAATATGATTTACTCCTTCATATAACAGGAGCATCGGGTCAGCCAACTAAATTAGTAAGCAACAGGTTTAAAACAAACAAAAGGATTTATTCATACAGCGCATACTCAACCTGTGGAACTCATTGCCAGGGGATGTTGTGAAGGCCAAAACTATAACAGGGTTCAAAAAAGAACTAGATAAGTTCCTGGAGGATAGATACCCCCATCAATGCCTATTAGCCAGGATGGGCAAGGATGTAAACCCATGCTCTAGGTGTCCCTCACCTCTGTTTGTCAAAAGCTGGGAGTGGATGACAGGGCATGGATCATTCAATGACTGCCTGTTCTTTTCATTGCCTCTGAAGCACCTGGCATTGGCCACTGTGGGAAGACAGGATACTAGGCTAGATGGACCATTGGTCAGGCCCAGTATGTTCTTATGATACCTCAAGGTTTGGGATTGGGAATATCTTGCTGTATTATCTCCGGATTGTTCTAGATTTACATGTAAACTTAAAATATGGCATTATATGGTACTTGTATATATTTTTTATTTCTTTATATAGGAATTAGATACGATGTTCCCGCCAGCTAATTTCTAAGTTATTCTCTGGAAAAAAAACAACCGTAGAGTTTTCAGGTGCCTAAATAGCCTTTGGAATCATGGTTAAAATCCCACACTCCATCAAAAAAATCTGAAATGGCGCCCCGGGGCAGATAGCCACGCTGGGGGTCCTAGTCCCTTTTCACAGGAAGGAGTGGTGGATCCGTGAACTAACATACCCACTGGCCAGTGTGTGTTTTCTGCCCGCACTCTGTATCTGATCCAGTGAGGAGGTGAGGCTGCTATAGCTGGCTGCTATGCGACGTGATTCTTTAGCTCAAGCTGGGAGCTGACGCTTTTAGCTCTAGAGGTCACAACCAAGATGGCTGCCACCCAGTGCTCTAACGGCAGACGGGCTTGCAGAGGGGGCTACGCTGGGCTGCTGTGACCTTCTGAACTGCACTGAAGGGACAGAGTGCTGCAGAGAGGTAGCAGTAGCCTCCGTTTGCTTGTTAACAGAGGGCAGCTGATCCCAAGGCGGTGGAGAAACAAGTGCTCTGCCAGGACTCAGCCAGACTCCCACTCGGGATTCCAGAGATGCTACAAAGCAGAGATGGGGTCCCTCTTGCTAAGCGCTGCCCATGCACTTGTGATAGGGATACAGGTCTTATTGCTAAAATGAGGGACTGAGAGTTAGGACTCCTGGCTGTTCTCAGTTCAGATACTGACTTGCTTGGGCAACTCAATGCTCTGTGCCTCGGTTTCCCCATGTGAAATACGGGGATGGTAATACTTATCAGCCTCACAGCTTGAGTAGGCTGTAAGCGTTAATTAGTGCTGCTATAGCGCTTGGAGATCCTCTGATGAAAGGCCCCTAGATAGCAATGATATTGTTCTTGTGATGCATCTGTAGCCACCGAGAAATTTCACAAGCATCACTGTGTTGCTTGGAACTTCATGACAGCTACAGGGAGAAAACTCAGACCCTCCAAGAGCACAGTTCCTGCTACCACTTGAGCTAAAAGAGAATCTCCATTTGCAGTTATCAATACAGGGCCTATGGCACAGAGCAAGCAGTTCTGATCTCACCAAGTAGAGTGGGGGAGATGGCAGTACTTACCCCAACCCTAAATACACACACTAGCCAGTTCATTGCACTGCTGCTGGATGAGCTAGAGCAGACCCCAGTGCCCACAGGTAGCACATCCTTCCCTGAATAAATTCACACAAACCTATGTAAGATAAACTCTACTAATAAAACACTCCTAGTTCTGGCAGGCCAGGTGGGTGGCTGAGCAGGGAGCAATTACAGGAGCCTTCAGTAGATGATGGTCAGAGGTAAATGTTTGCAATAGCTTCCCCTGCTCTCTGAGAGCAGAGTCCTCCAGGGATGTCTCCTTATGAGCAGCAAAGCTAGCAAAAGACAGCCCGCAGCACTGCCCCAGCCTTGCCTAGTGAGGCCAATGTCTGCGGGAGATGGCAGGGCCTCTCCCTCCTGACTGGTGAAAGGAGGAGCTGGTATTGTTTTAAGGCAGGGTAATGTGCTTGGACCCACGCTGCAGCACTCCAGTCGCGATGGCCAGTCGCAGGATGCATTTCGATCTGGTGGGGTTGGTCCAGACCCATCCCTGGAGTCATAAATTTTAGGGCCAGAAGAGACCAGTGTGATCTCTGACCTCCTGCATAGTGCAGCCACCCAGTCATCTCCGCCTACAGGCCATTGTCAGAGACTGGGACATGGGCGGTTGTGCCTGGTGGTTGGGGCAGGAGTCAGGCCTAGTAGTTGGAGCAAGAGTTGGTAGCCAGGAATCAGAGCCCAAGGTCAGAGGCCGGTGCTAAGGGTCAGAACCTAAGTCAGAAAAGAGAGCCAAAGGTCAGAGCTGGGCATGGCAGGAGAAAGCCGGGGAACAAGCAGGAATTTTCACAGCCGTGGGCAGATTCTACGAGCAGCTGCTGAACTGCGGCTGGACTTGAGAGCCAGTCTGTTGACTCGATCCACCAGTCTGGCGGTGGAGCCGGTTGGGCAGCGTGCTGCAGGCCAGCTGCACGCGTTAGGTTGCTGGAGACCAGCTCTGTTGCACTTGATCCTTGCCACCCATTGCTCCTGGGTGAGCTATGCAGATCGTTTAGGAAGACACCCAGTGACAAAGGCCCCAAGTGACCAGGGGCTGCTCTATGTGTTTTGCTGCCCCAAGCACAGCAGTCAGGCAGCTTTCGGCGACGGGCCTGCGGGAGGTCACGAGTCCCGCACCTTCGCCTACCCCCCGCTGAATTACTGCAGGACCCGCGGACCTCCCACAGAAGGCAGCCTGACTGCCAACCTCGCAGCAACCAGCAGACTGCCCCAGGCATGCGCTAGTTGCACTGGTGCCTGAAGCCGCCCCTGCAAGTGACGGAGAACCCACCACATCCTGCAAACCACCAGGAATAGATCACCCTGATGGGGATGGGAGCATAGGAGACTCCTGAGCTGTCTCTCCCAGCTGCCAGAGCCAGGCCCTGCCTGCCTCAGGGATGTGCCAGGCACACACACATGCCTAATGTGAAATTGCACACCCTCCCGATGCAGCAGGCCTCTCAGCGGGAGCCTGAGACACGGATCCGTCTCTCTAGATTCTCATGCCTGCAGCGTCGTTACACGTGTTAACCTTGGTGGCTGTGGAAGGCTGGAGTCAGTGATGGCATAAAAACACGCAGCACATCAGTGGGTGCTGTGAGGCTGCCGTGTCCCAGGGTCTGATGTTAGACCCATTTATGAGGCGAGAGCTTACGGGAGGTTGTGCCTGCTGCACGCAGCAAGCGTCCCACTTTGCAGTAATTAGTAATGTCTTTAATAAATAATGTCTGGGATTTATAGAGCACCCTGCACCTGAGAGCGCCCATGGCCCTGTACTGCTGCTGTAGCTATTATTAGCATAGTCTGCAGTGAGCACCGTAATAGTAAAAACACTTTTCACATGGGAAGAGAGGATCCCTGTTGTGAGGGTATAACAATCAAAGAGCGCTGTAACAGGGATTGCCTCAAAACCTCCCCTCTAACAGGTAGTGCTGCTGGGAGATGGAACGTGGGTTCTGTTACACACCATTGCAGAAGGCAGGCTCTGGAAAGTGAGATGACCTAGGGTGTGGGCTGAGCTGTCCTGAAGGTGGAGCCACAGGAGCAGCCAAATATAGGGAGAAGGTTTGAGATGAAAATGACGTTGCCTAATTGCTAATTTTTATGTTGATGTAGACAACCCAAAGAGAGGGAGGGAGGTTTGACTCCGTACTGGGAGTGGTTTGTGTGTGTGCTGATCTCTAAAAGTCATTCCCACCTGTGTAAATCATTGAAGGCTGCCAGGGTCAGGCCAGAGTTAGCCATGTGGGTACACCAGAGAACCAGGGAATGTCTACACTGCAGGCGGAGGTGGGATTGCAGTACATGTGGGCCTACCCACGCTAGCTTTGATCTAGCTAGATTGAATAACAATAGTGAAGCCATGGCATTATGGTCTAGCCGGTCGAGTACTCAGGGTCTCAAGCAGGCTAGGCCTAGATCTCAAAGGTATTTAGGCAACTAACTCCCACTGAAATCAATAGGATACCTTTCAGGATCTGGGCCTAACTAACTCTCATAACAGCCGTGCAAGATGGGGAAACAGAGTGATGACGTTACTGGCCCAAGGCTACAGGTGGGACTTGGCTGGAGAGCTAGGATTAGGACTCGAGGGGTTAGGACTCATCTGCCTGTCAGAGGGAGAGTGTCATGGGTTCTAGTTAGAGCCTGGTGGTTTTCTAACGGCGTGCAAAAATGTCCAGGCCGAGATGGAACTTCTGCTTTGTCAAGATTGTCTGTCCCAGAAGCATCCATAGTACAGGGGGCCGAATCCTCACCGAGGAAATACAGACCTCTCCACCCGCAGCCAATCTTGGCTGGGTTAAAAACCTACTCTCTGCACAGGGACAGCTCTAGACATTTCGCCGCCCCAAGCACGGCAGCATGCCGCAGGGGGCGCTCTGTCGGTTGCTGGTCCCGCGGCTCTGGTGGACCTCCCACAGGCACGCCGCCGAAGGCACCCTGCCTGCCACCCTCCCAGCGACCGGCAGAGCACCCCCCGTGGCATGCCGCCCCAAGCACGCGCTTGGCGTGCTGGGGCCTGGAGCCACCCCGTCTCTGCAGTACATCCTTTCAAGGGTATTGGGTTCATTTCTAAATCGAGGGCAAAACTCTGACTTTGGTTACACCGCTGTCGCAGAGAGCAGAAGCTAGCTCCCACAGGGTTAATGATTTGGGCTCCCAAGCAGTTTAATTCTCTTTTCTTTTAGAGAGGCAGGGCTGCCTATAGAGAGAGCTTTGGGATTTCTGTGTACTATTCCTGGCTCGGGCTCTGGCCTGCTGGGTGGCCTTGTGTGAATCTCTACACGGCTCTGTGCCTCAGTTTATCCACCTGTCAGCTGTAATGAGAAACTCCTTTGCGAAGCACTTTCAGGTCGACCAGTGCAAAGCTCTGTATAAGAGGTCAGCATCATTTTCCTTTTGTTTAAAAAAAAAAAAATCTCATGAGTTCTCCATTCAGTTTAACCAGTGTTGTTTTTCTGGTTTTAAAAAAAAGAACCTGAGTGACTAGAGGTATCAGCTCAGCACAGACAGTTTTTTGGGGGAGGAGCGGGGCCTGAAGAGCCCCGTGTGGTTTCCTAAATGTGTTTATTTGACTCTGTAGTTTGGGTGGCTGCAGTTTTTCTGAGGTTCTCACATAAGGCCAGAAGCCCCATTTCAATCATTTTTGAGCCAGCCTGGGTATTTTTCAATTCTACCTTTGGGAGGCCAGCAAGGGAAGAGGTTTTGACTCCCACTGCACTTTCTGCTCTGCAGAATCATAACCCGCGGTGCATCAGACACAGGAGAGTAGTAATCACGGAGGGATTCCAGTGCTCAGGGGGCATTGATTCAGCAGCGGGTGCTGAATTAATGCCTGTTACCGTTGGTTACACTGTAGCTGGAGGTTAGTGCAGCTAGCTCAGGAATGCTAAGGGAAGAATGAAGCCAAAGAGCAGAGTTAGTAACCCGCATGTTTTAACCCCTCGGATGTGCTTTCTGTGCCATCAGCCTGGTCACACAGGCTAGTACATCAACTCCTCTGTCATCTCCCAAATGTTGCTAGCATCTGCAACTAGAGCTGGGTGACATTTTTCAACCCAGCAGTTGGTGGAAAACGCAGATTTGGTGTCACCAAAACTTTTCCTGAGTTTGTATCGATTTGACAAATGTTGCAGTGAAAAAAACCACCACCTAAAAATGATGAAAAAATCCAAACATTTCATTTTGACGTGTTCAAAACAAAACTGTTCAGTTTTTTGATGGAAACAGCTTTTCATTCCGAATTCCCTTTAATTTTATTTTTAAAACATTTTAAAATGTAAAGAAAAGCTGGAATCTCAAGGAGACCTTTAACCAAAAACAATCTTTTTTTACTTATTTATAATGTAAACAGACAAGACAGATAAATGGTGGGAGGAGAAACTGAGGCACAGATCACAGCAGTGACTTGCCCAAGGTCACCCAGCAGACCAGTGGCAGAGCTGGCAATAGAAGCCAGGTCTCCTGAGTCCCAGTCCAGGCTGGTGCTGGGAGTAACAGGAGAGTACCGGAGCGTAGGATCTGGGAGCCAGGCGGGGGCGGGAGCCCTGTCTGGTTGCTGGGGAGCCCTTGAGTGCAAGTAATTACATCAACACTGTCTAGCATCCATGGGCATGTGACAGCAAACCCGAGGGATGCCTGAGGAGAGCCCCAGCGTCTGCCTGCGGTGCAGCCCCTGGCTCCAGCAGGCCCAGCCTCAGCATCCTGGCCAGCAGGAGCCGGAGTGACCTTGCAACCATGGAGGGCTCGGGCTGGTAACACGGTCCTGTGTCACCCACTGCTTGTTACAGGGTGCGTGAGGCCTTTTCGGTTGAAGAGGATTTCGGCGAATGACAAGTCAGCCAGTGAAGGGGCAGTTTGCAAAAAGACACATCAGGGGTCTGCCTCCTGAGCCCATGCAGCTCGCTCACTGCACCCTGCAATGCCCCAACACAATGGCATGAAGGAGGGCAGCAAGCAGCACCACACTACCCTCCTGGGGTCCGCCAGGAAGGGCTGCCTCCTGTCCTCTGAGTCAGAGCCCCTCCGGACAAGGGCAGTGCTGTCCAGATGTATCCCCTGCTCCAAGCAATGGGAGGGTGTGATTGTGAGCACTTTGCTCCACTGCAGCTTCCCGAGTACTCCGGGTGGATGTGGCCCAGGGTCTCCACATGGCTCTTGTAACTCAAGGTGCCTCCCAGCTACTGCTGATGGCTCCATTGTTCCAGGCACAGAGGGATCCAGTCTTGTTGTAAAGCTCTCATGTGATGGGGCCTCCATCACTTCCCCGGGCAGACTCTGGCCAGCCGAGCTCACCTAGGAAGTGCTTTGCTGCCAGTCAGCTGAAATGCTCCTTAATGCCCCTCCCAGCTATTCATGGCAGTGCCGCCCAGACACACTTCACTGTCTCTCTGGTGTCAAATGGGGATCCTGGCATGGCCTCCCTGCATGGGGGGTTGGGAGGAGAAACACCCTCCAGAGGGTGAGAGGGGCTGCAGCAGTGCTGACGGCTGGCAGGGCTGAGGCCGGCGAGCCCTGATTTCAGAATGAACCACAGCTGGGAGCTGGGCTGCCCCGGGGGGGGGGGGGGGCAAGAGAGGCAATTTGCCCCAGGCCCCGGGCTCTGCAGGGGCCCCCATGAGAGTTTTTCGGGGCCCCTGGAGCGGGGTCCTTCACTCGCTCGGGGGCCCCAGAAAACTCTTGCAGGGCCGGGCCCCAGAGCTTCTTCCGCTCCCGGTCTTCGCTGGCGGGGGAGTCCTTCCGCTCCGGGGCGGAAGGACCCCCTGCCATCGCATTACCGCCGAAGCGGGACCTGCCGCCGAAGTGCAACCCGGTCTTCGGCGGTAATTCGGCGGCGGGGGGCCCTTCCATTCAGGGACCCGCCGCCGAAGTGCCCCGAAGACCCGCGGCTGGGGCCCCCCACCACCGAATTACCGCCGAAGAGCGGGCTGCACTTCGGCGGCAGGTCCCGCTTCGGCTGTAATTCGCCGGCGGGGGGCCCCCGCTGCGGGTCTTCAGGGCACTTCAGCAGCGGGTCCCAGAACGGAAGGGCCCCCCACCGCCGAACAGGGCCGGCTCTAGACATTTCGCCGCGTGGGGGCCCCGTGCCACTTGCCGGTCCCACGGCTCTGGTGGACCTCCCGCAGGCATGGCTGCGGAGGGTCCGCTGGTCCCGCAGCTCCGGTGGACCTCCCGCAGGCGTGCCTGCGGATGCTCCACCGGAGCCGCGGGGCCAGTGGACCCTCCGGAGGCATACCTGCGGGAGGTCCACCGGAGCCAACTGCCGCTGATGGCCCCAGGCCCCCGGAATCCTCTGGGCGGCCCTGGCTGGGAGAGATCAGGGCATCTGTCCTATAAAGGGCAGCAGGACGCTGCAGTGGGAGGCACATGAGAGCTGGCTGGCCCACTACAGGGGCTGGAGAAGCGCCCAGCAATGTGTTTATTAACACAACTCCTCCATCCCCTCCCCCCGGCCGAGTGAATAGCGAACTGCCTGCAATCAGTGCCAAGGGTAGGAATCCATCCCACAGTCTGGTATTCACCTGTCCACGCAAGGCAGGGACATCAGGGCTGTCTTTGAACAGTGTGTGGGGTTGGCATGATGTCATCTGGTCCTGCTACACAGCAGCTTTGCGGAGAGGACATGGGCCATTCGTCTTGGCCAGGATGAAGGAAAGGGTTAACCATGGGCCCACATCCCTAATCAGCTTCTGCTCCTTGGGAAGACAAGAGGAATTTCATGGAGTGTAAGGCCATAAGAGGTCATTAGATCATCTTTGACCTACTGTGCAGCGCAGGCCGGAGAATCTCACCCCATCCATCCCGACACGCTCCAGTGCACTCGCAAGTTCCCTTTTACATACGCAGCCCAGCTGGGTTGGCTTCCAAGCTGGTTTCAGGACAAGCCACCTAGCACTGATTTGAAACATGGCCCCGGGACTATTCTAGACCTCTACTTAAAAAGACAAAAGAAAAGCAGAGATGCAGGGAGAGGGGCTGATGCCAGGAGAGGTGCCCTAGAGGGAGAGGTGCAATGGGGCACAGTCATTTCCCCAGGGCCTCCGTGGGCTGAGATTTATCCATGTACCAATGCAGGGCCAGCCCAGGGAGCGGTGGGTGAACCCTCGAAGGCTGGACGCTTGTTCTGCATGGCAGGGCTGAATAGCTCATGGGATGAGGCTGTCTGGCTGTGTGGCTGCTTACGGACTGTGTGGTGGTCTCTCAAGAAGATCTCCTTTGTCGTGGTGTTTGGGCAGCTCTGTTTCCCATAGGAACCCGGAAGGGCATAGGCAGCTGAGGGAATGCAAGCTGATTTGGGAGATAATCCAGCCCCAGGAAAGGTTCCTGCGTGGCTGAAGATTGGGGCTGAGCGTCGACTGGACCCAAAACCCAGGGGAAAGCTGATTGTTCAGAGAACGGTGTAAAGCGCCATGAGCTGTGGGTCACCAGGAAGATTACTGGGGCCTCTGGGCAGTCCTCACCTGCCCCCTCCCTCTGCATCCTCTCTGAGTCTCTTCACACCCTTCTTCCCATCTCCCTCTTCCCTCCATTCTCCTTTGCTTCTGCTCCTCTCCCCTCAGCCATGCAATTGCTCTGGGCAGGCGCTTGTCAGACAGTACGCAAGGTCGATTAACCTTTGTAATTCGTCGTCCTCTCAGCAGCTTCCAGCCAGATGGAAGTCGGCAAGTGAGCGGCAGGAAAGGCGTATAAATGAAGTGCCAGTGAGCGGGCTGACAGCAAAGCTGTCAAAGCCTGCCAGCCGCACGCTGCTTTCGAGGGCTGGGAGCTGCATAGGGCTCACCACTGGGATTCAGCAGCACTCCTCAGACAGATGGCATGGAAGGGCGAGCAGGCATGCAAAGGGGATTGGCAGTAGGGCTGCGGGGATGCAGGAGGTGGGAAAGGGTAGGATCTGTCTCCTCACGCTTGGCTGACCTGCTGGTGACTGGTTAAAGGCCCTTTCAGACCACGCATCACATAAAGACTTGCTGCTTTAAGGCAGATTCCTCGCTCATCTGCTGTGGGAAAGGGGTTGTCTGCAGCTCAGGAGGCTGGGGCCAGCCGCAGTGACTTTGGTGCAGTCCCAGCCAGGCCAGAGGGACCCCAGCGACCTAGAACAATTAATTACTAGAGGGGAAGGAAGGCCTTGTAGTTAAGGTACTGAGCTGGGACTTGGGGGACTTTCCAGGCTGTCTGCCTGGCCCTTGTCGCATGTGACCATGGGCAAATCCCTTCAGCCCAGGGAGTTAGGTGCCTTCCCACTTCAAGGGTCTGGGCCTTAGTCTGTCTGTTCTCAATTTCCCATCTGTGTGATGGGAACAGTAACACCCCTTCTCTGGCCCTTGTCTCTGGGCCAGAGCCTCTCTCTTGCTGTGTGGCTGCCCAGTGCTGTGGGGTCCTGAACTCAGATGGAGCCTCAAGGTGCTACCGGACTAGAAATAACAGGGGAAAGTATGCACGAGGAGTCCTGGTTGGTGGCAGTGATGTAGCGGGCACTGCTGGGTGTGGGGCTCCTGGTGCTTGCCACGCACAGACTGTCCATGCAAACCAAGGGCTGGGGAACTGCAGTTTACCGCCCCTGCTGTTCTCAGTGCCCATTCAGATGAGCATGAGCGTCTGCCAGGGCTAAGTGTCCCCTGGGCCTCCAGCTTTGGGATATGGCTGGGGAGAGGGGAATTTCCCAGCAGCAATCCCAGTCTCCATCCTGAGGGGTTAGAGATCCGGATGTGCTTTCCGAGGTGCACCAGAAACCCCCTGTCCCATGGGGCAAGCAGCAGAAGATGGGGCAGAGGTGTGGGGCAGTGCCTTGGAGCCCAGGACAAGGCATTTCAGCTTGACTCACAAGGGCAGCAGGAAGCCAGTGAAGGGAGCAAAGGTGGGAGGGTGATGGCGGTGGTGAAGAAGACAATCTTGACGTGACATTTTGGGCAGCCTGGTGGGGGCTTGTGGTGGGTAGTGGGAAGAGCAGATAGGAGAAGGCTGCAGTAGCCCAGGAAGGAGCAACCGGGGGTCAGTGGCTTAGCCACCAAGACACTGGGGAGATGCCCGTTCCCTACCCACTGCTGGCGATTCACGTGTGGAAGCCGGTATGCAACCCCCACAGGTAAATACCACAAGGACCACAGTGCAATGGCTGGCAGGGGGCTGTGGCCTATGTAAAGTCATTGGGACTCATCTTGCAGGGGGTTGGGGTGCAAAAGATCATCCCGTATCTCTGAGGGTCTAGTCCCCCTAACTGCTGGGGTTTTGCCATCCTGTGGAAATCCATGCACTGCCCCCTCTGTCCAGGGCACTTCTCTGGCCCCATTGCCATAGCATCTGAGCTGCTCACAATCCTCAACGTACTTATCCTCACCCCCTGCTGTACGGCTGGACAGTGCAACTATCCCCGTCCTACAGGTGAGAAACTGAGGCACAGAGAGACTGAGTGACCTGGCTATAGTCAGACAGGAAATCTGGGGCAGGAAATTCAGCCCAGGTCCCCTCTGGTCCAGGCTAGTGCTCTAAGCACTGGACCATCCTTCCTCTGATCCCATTCCCCTACTATCGTTCCAGTGAAGCAGAGCTGTCTCCCCAGGCAGGAGCAGAGCAGTGTGCCCTGACGCAGGCCAAGTGCTGCATTCCTCGCTGGCTGTGCTGGGAAGTTAGCCAGCAGCATAGGTCCAGCCCATGTGCCCTTAGCTGGCTGACATCTGCTCTAATTACGGGCAGGGATTTGGGGAAAGCCGTGTATTTCTGAGTTGCACTATACTCTGCCTCCTGTCGGAGCCCTCTCTGCCTCAGGCTCGTACATATTCATACTGGCACTGCATGAGCCTTTGAATATTCACATCCTGGCCAGGGGAGGGGGAAGCTTCTTTCTTTCCGTGCAGTTTGCTTGTTGGGAGAACAGGACCTTCCTGGTGCCCACGATGAGGGCAGGGCAGCCTGGCCCAATCTACCAGCAACACATCAGCTGGCACCTGAGTTACAGTAACGTTCTCCCTAACTCAAGGGCCTTGTCATGCACAGGAACATAGCGCTGACGACAGGTGTCAGACTGAAGGCCTCTCGTCAGCCCCCAGCTCTGACACAGCACAGGCAGTGGCAGGGCCAAGAGCCACCCAACTCCACTGCTCGGTGCTCACGGGTGCCCCTTCGCCTGAGAGTCTCCTGGCTCATGCATTGCAGAGTCAGCAGCCAGTCCCATGGCTCCCAAACGTCAGGGCTGGTTAGAGCCTTCAGGGCCTGGCTCTCCTCTCCTACCAGTGCCACTCCGGATTTACACCGAGGTGGGCGAGCCAGACCTGTCA
Source organism: Gopherus flavomarginatus (assembly GCF_025201925.1). Classification (NCBI taxonomy): domain Eukaryota; kingdom Metazoa; phylum Chordata; order Testudines; family Testudinidae; genus Gopherus; species Gopherus flavomarginatus. Next base: position 30,548,953 of record NC_066628.1, read on the forward strand.
GCTCTGTTGACTTGGAAGCAGGTGAAGCTTGGCCATACCAGGACAGTCCAATCTGTTTCAAAGGCTTCCTGCCCATTAGTCAGGATTTAGCACAAGCCACATGGTCTTTAAGTGGTTGGGACTTTCCTAGCCATCTCATGAGATGTCCGAGCCAAAAGCATTCGGTACATTCAGAGACACGTGGAACATTTCGGTGTGTGTCCAGCACTAAGCCAGGTGGAGGGACCGCAGGCCGTGAATGAGCCGTCCGTCTCCTGGAGCATCCCCCCCAGGGGATGTTGGAAAAATTGAGAGGGGAGATCCCCACGAGAGGCTCCCGCTGCCCCAGCCAGAGCTGGCTAAACGATGGAAAAAGAGTCACTAATAAACAGGCTGACTTGGCCTCCCTGGCATCAGCTGGGTCATATTCACCATTATTCACTAGGACTTGGCCAATAGCCAGATCCTGGCTTTGTTCCTCTGCCATCCCTCAGAGGCCCTGGATTAGCCTGTCACACAGGAGATGAAGGCTGTTTCCCTCATGCCAGTTTCCCTCTGTCTTAGGGGTGGCTGGGCCTGGTGCTGATGGATGGTGGGTGTCTTTGACCATTTCTAATCCATGTCATTGCACTCGGGCTGTTTCATCTCCTCCTGTGGAGCTGGAGGACCGATCTGTCACACAGTGCCTCGAGGCTGCCTGGCTCTGGTAGTGCGTGTGCTGAAAATCAAGCCAGTGCCTGGCTGCCTGCTGCAGACTGGTGCATGCCAGGGAAACAAGCTGGGGTATTTTCTGAAGCGCCTGGATCCTCAGAGCGCCAAATAATGTCTTGGGGCAGGAGCATGGGTCATCATCATAGTAACCATGTGCCCTTCCCTGGTACAAGGATGAGTGAACCAGTCCGGCTGGAACAAGAACTTCCACCCAGCACTAGAGCCCACCCAGACCAGCATGCAAGACAGACTGAAGGGGTGATGACGCCAGCTGCCGCTTTTCATGTGCACATCGGCGCTCAGATTCCAAGGCCGGGGTCAGCAGCTCGCAGAGCCCTGTAGCACGGGTGCTTCTCAATGGGGACTCTCTCCACCGGAGTGAGAGAGGAAGGACTTGCCAGTGTGTAGGGTAACTCTCCCACCCCCATTTCTGACCAGATCTAATGAGTCGTTATTGGTATTACAATAGTGTCTGGAGGCTGCAGTCAGGATCAAGGCCGCATTGTGCTAGGTGCTGTACAAACACATATGCCCTGCCCTGAAGAGCTCCAATACTCAGCTGCACCAGCTGTTGGCCACTGGCCCAAAGGGGAATTACAGTTGGTGTGAGAGAGGCCCATTGGTGTATCTTCCCTCACTGGATCTCAGCTCATTTCCCCTTTCTTGGGCTGGTCTGATCCTTGGGTGCTAGGGACAATGGAATCATCAGAGAAATACGGCACCTTCTGAAGGGGTGGAGATGACCATCTCTCTGACCGAGGACAGAGCGCTCAAGCACAGCATTACTGGTTCTCAGCCTGTGCTGGGTCAATTCTAGGAGGAGCTTTGCTGTTTCCAGTCTAGACTTTCCCATCTTCCCTTTCCCTACGTGAAAGCCCCATGTATGTCTGTCCCTCTACAGCTTGTACTGTATGTCCTCAGGCCTTCTGCTGCCCCAGTCCTGACTTTCTTCCTCTGTCTCTGTCTCTGAGCCTTTCCTCCACAGAACCTTTTCTTTGCACCGTTGGCAGATGCCCTCTCCAATAGATCCAGAAACAAGGACTTTTTTGTGCTCTGTGAGGAAATATAGCAAGTGGCCTTGCTGGATCCAGGAGGGCCCAGCTTCAAATCCTCCTCAGTCTAGTCAGGAATGGCGCCTTTCACTCCTTACCCAGACCAGGGACAGATTCATTCCAGAAAATGCAGCTCAAGTCCCATTAACCTTATTTTGCTGGGTTTTCTGCATAGGTTCCTGCATCGCTTCATTTCTCTGTGCACCCATTTCTCTGTGTGTAAAATGGAGATGACACCAAGCCCCAGGAGATTCTTGATGGAAGGGGCTTGCAAAATCCTGGGTAGTAATATCGTCAGGGAAATGTTCCATTCTTTGGTGCAACCGTGAAGATTTGGCAGCTGTTTCTCTCTCCTGCCTCCCTCAGATTGGCACCCACATCCCGTGATTCCTGCTGCATACACCTGAGCCACAACTGCGCAGACCAAGGGAGACTCCAGCCTTCCCAGGGTGTGCACGGGACTGCTGAGGTGCCTTGGGCTTTGTTCAGAAGGGGGAATTTCAGCCTAGTGCCCTAGGCAGAAATGAAATTGGCACCTCTGGGAACTAGGCCATTTGATTAGGTGCCTAACTATGGACTTAGTTACCTGCCTCAGTGACTAGCCTGAGGTCACACCGGAAAAGGACAGAGCTTTCCTGTGCCTCTTCTGCAATCCCCTTAGCAGTGCCCCTCTAGATCTGCCTTGTCTCTGCACATTTCTCCTGGGGGCTAGGTAGAGGTAACTGGAAGAGGACGTGGTTCCGTTGCTGTCTACCCCACCTTTGCATGGGGACTTGTCCTCTGTTTAGTGCAGGTGCGGAGTGATAGACTGGGTAACACACTACTTGCTCTGCCAAGGAGACGGACTATTTGATCGCTTTCTGCTGGTTGGTTTCCTTCATCTAATAGAAAAGCTATTCAGATATTCAGACTGAAAGTACCAGGGGAAAGTGTAACACAGTCACTGCGTCCACACGGGACCATCCCATTCACAGCCTGCTTGGGCAGCAGGAACGCACTCCTCGGTTTTTTTGGACCTTGTTTAAAGTAGCTCCTAGTGCAAACCCGCAGTGCTTCTGTGAGCAGTGGGAGTCTGACGCCTTGTGCGCTGTTGTTGGGAGCTAGCTCTGTGGCATACATGCCCACGGGCTGCAAGAGTTCTTTGTGCATGACTGGGCATGCTAACCAGACTCTTCTTTTGCTGTCATTAGCTCCCATGTGCGGCTGTGCCTGTTAGGTATTCAGAGCAGCAACCACTAGCTGTGAGCCGACCTCAGCACCACCATAATCATGCCAGCTGATTCTTTGGGGCGCACGAGCTGCAGGCTCCAAACTGGTCTCACTGTGTCCTGTTCCCATCTTCCTGGGTGTTCTCTGCTTGCCAGAGTGACCTCTCCAGACACACACACATGCTGTGAGCCAGCAAGGACCTTCCACAATGGCTGTAGGCAACTTTGCCTTCTGGTGTTGGTCTATGGGGTTCCTCACGTATCCTGGAGGATGCTCTGCTAACTCACACGGCCCCTCCCGGTGCAAAGACGATCCAGTACAGCTTCTGTGAGATATGCCCATCCGCCAACTGGGGGATGTGATTGCTTTAATCAAGCTAGTGCCGAGAAATAGCAGCATGGGAGATGGCATGGGCTAGCCGCCCACGTACGCAACTAGGTTCTGGGATGGGATCATCCTTGGGTGGGTAGTCCAGGCCACCACAGCCATACTGCTCTTTTTAGTGCACTGGCTCAAAGCAGAGCTAGTGTGTGTCTGTCTGCCCAAGCTGGGAATGACATCGCCCAGCTGCTGTGTAGACGTGCCCCCAATTCCTGCAGGGAAGGTTTTTGGGGCTTGGAATGAACCGTGGAGCTTCTCTTGGGTTCTTTATGGTTTCTGGGGGACGCGTCTGTTGTAAAGAACCTTCTCCAGCCTGGTGAACTAAGCAGCATGTGCTGGAAGGATAGAGAGCCAGACCCTCCACCCTCTGCAATAGGCACAGCTCCACTGGAGTCAGTGGGTTAAGGAGGATTTGGCCCATGACATGTGTGGAGAATTTGGTCAGCTCAGTCCCATGTGTGCTGGAATAGAGCAGGCAACGTCCCTAAAATACGGCCGACCAGGTGTTTTCAGTGATAAAGGAGCCTTTACGTTTTCTATAAGCTCCTGGCTGGGTTCTGTGCAGGACCTTGAAAGCTATTAAAGGGTGAAAATTGGATTCTTTTCTCCCCTTCTGAAGCCTGTGGGGCTGCACTGGCGTCGCTGAGAGCAGACTGTGTCTCATACCATCTGAAGAATGGCTTTTGACCCTAGTGCATTGATTGTACTATGAGGCGCTATTTATACTGCAGCAAATCTGGGCGCGGGGGATGGAGCGGGAGGTCTCCAGCACCTGTTTCCAGAGGGAATGTGGGAGGCTATGAGATAACAGCACACACTGTTCATATTGTACGTGTCAGTGTCCAGTACAAATATTAACAAATTAACCCTCAGAACTACCTACTGAAGCAGGTAAATAGTGTCATTCTTGTCTCATTAATGGATAAACCGAGGAACCTGCAAACTGTGCCTCATTTTCCTCATCAATAAAGTGGGGAGTGTGAGCCCTGCCTCCCAGAGGGTTGTGAGAGAGAAATCCTTGAGTGGTTGCAAGTGCTTTGAGATCCTGGAAAGGAAGGTGTGGTTTGATTGCTCCCTGTTTTCGCACCCAGGAATGGCCGCGATGCTGCAGGGAGCTGGGCCGGGTAGCTGCTCTGTCTCTAATGCATGTTTAGAGGAACATGCCATTACAAGCTGAATATTGTCACCCTAATGGATTCGTTTTGTCCCCACTTCGGCTCTCATTACAGTCCCTGTCAGAAGGATGCGGGGCCGGCCGGTGGCGGGTAATGAAAGCTGGGATGGATTGGCTAATGAAACGCCGAGAGAGCTCATTCTCATGACAAAACATCATCACTGGGGGAGGGAGATGGCCACAGATGAATCCGCTCATGTGACAATGGGGAAACTGTAAGCAGCGCAGGGGGAAGGGCTGCGAAATACACCTCTGTGCCATGCCTGCCCCAAGACATCACGAGTGAGGGCGCTGTAGAGTCCATCCGGGGGCCCATCTAGCTGAGCAAATGGTTTGGGGCACTTACTTTGGCTTCGCTGTATGTGGGCCCCCGCCGGGTGATGGCTGTTCTAGCTGTAATCCGGTAGCATCCAGAGGTCCCAGCCGAGCCAGGTGCTTTACAGACACACGGCCACAGTCCTTGCCATGAGGAGCTTGCAGGGGAAACAGAGACACAGAGATCCCGTCCTAGTTCCTAGCCACCAGTCCCCACTGGGATGGGAGGAGCCACCTTGTGTTTGGCCCATTTTCCAAGTGACTTTAGGACTGAGGAGCAGTGCCAGGCTGGCCCAAAGCAGCGAGCGAGGTGGGAGAGACTGTGTCTCATTTGTCCAGTCCTTAGCTTTATCCGCTGCCACCTGGGCACTGCCGTTGCTTCGCCTTCTTACCCCACACCAGCTCAAGTTCACTTCCCTAGTCCAGCCCTGCCCGCGGCAAGGCTCCCACTGATTCCTGCAGGGCCAGAGACCGGAGTGAGAGCTGATGGTTCTGTCTCTGCTCAGCAGAGGCTCGGGTTGCCGCTGGGGGTCGGGAGTGAAGAGCATTGGCAGAGCTGACTGAGAGTGCTAGGGCGGGAGCAGTTCAGAGTGCCGGGGATTGTCTGAGAGGCACTGGCAGAGCTGTGTGTGGGGGCCCATGGCTCCTGTCGGCAGGAGTGCTGCAGCTCGGGACAGCAGCGCATTGGCAAATTTACAGGGGGGCCCAGGGGAGAAATCCTGCTCAGTGTTGAGGTGCACTGGCCCACATGTGTGGGGCCCTGGGCTGGACTAGCAAGTGGGGCTGCAGGGCAGCCAGGAGGGATGCTAGCAGAGAGGTGTGAGAAGCTTGCACAGAAGCTGCAAGTATCTACAACCTTTGCAGCACAGTACTGTTCAACCCCTGCCCTCCCCACAAGCACCTCCTGTTCCCACTTAGCTCCGTGGCCCTTTATCAGCCCCAGTGTCAGACGCTGGCCGCCTGGGGTCAGGGATCCACTCACCAGCTCAGGGATTCTGACCCTTGGGGCTTCTCTTTTGCAGGGCGTGGGGGACCTGTTCCGGGTGCGGGTTGCCGGGGGCTCCGTGGCATGCAGCTACCTCTCCCCTCAGGACAGCAGGCCGCTCTACCACCCCGCTGTCGACAGGTAAGAGACCTCCCTCGCCAGGACAGGGCATAGGAGCAGCTGACCAAGCAGGGATGGGTCTGGAGCCCTCACTGTCTCCTCCCTGCATAAGCCTGGCTGCTGATTTGTGAGCTGGATACTCCCAGCCCCAGCAGGGTCTCCTGGAGCGGGGTGCTGGGGTGCATGGCTACCCCCTGCCATGGGGGAAGCCACGGGCCTGCTTTCATTTTGAGAACCTGGGCTGTGGGGCCAAAGAGGCAGTAGCCAGGCCCAGGCCTAGGGGGCAGAGGGACCATAGCCAGGACCAGGTCTAGGGGACTGAGGGACCATAGCCAGGGCCAAGCCTAGGGGGCTGAGGGACAATGGCCTTGGCCAGGCCTAGGTTTCATATGAAGTGAGACATGCAGAATACATGCTGCTCCCCAACCAACGCTGGGCTTTCTCCTCCTGCATGCACTTGCTGCCACGTGCCTCCTCACCCGAGGTTTGTGCAGACGTCCTAGCAGGCCTCCAGGCTTCCGATGAGCAGTGTGTGAGTGTCACTAGTAGGCACTCCGTCAGGCAGTTCCTTCTTTCTGAGTGCCTCAGATGTATTTCCCACTGCGTAATGTCATCAGCTGTCCAGGGCGTTGGTGAGAGCGCTGCCCTCTGCTAGGCGCGATCAGAACTGCTCAGCTTTGTGTCATAGGCCCCGAACTGCTAGGCGCTCATAAAGATTCTCCTGTAGCTGGAATGCAGGGCCTGTGCTGCAGGAAGCAGCAGGATCCAACTTCTGTTCCTGCTGCCCCGTCAAGCTGCGAGTGCCCATAGCATGCAGCGTGGTGAGGCCCATGAAGGCCCCTCTGTGCGTGGATTTGTTGTGGTATTCATCTGGAAGCATTTCTTGCTGTCTTTGCTTTGTGGCAAGAAAATATTGCCTTTGGCTCCTTCCGCAGTCAGTGCCCAGCTGTATTTTACAGTCTGATGCCCTGGAGGCCACTGGCACTTTCAGCCTGGGCTCAGGACTTTAGTCTCCCACCATGGCTAGAGCTTGCCCTCAGTGGAAATCTCAGCTCTGCTCCTCGCCAGCCCCACCTGATGGGAGCAGCAGCAGGCCTGGGAGACCCACCGTCAGCCCCTCCAGCAACAGGATACTTGCCCCATGTGTCTGAAGAGGTTCATTGTGGCAGCACCAGCACACTCCCATCAGGCCATTGCATGCGCTGCACTCGCTGCCTGGGAGAGCCGGCACCATCACTATGCTGCGCGGGCCCTGGACTCCACAGGGCACCTCCTCACTGCCCCTGGCACTCTGCGCTGTACATATCGATCCTTGTCACCAGCTCCCGGCAGCTGGGGCCGATGGTTTTGCTGTCGTGCGGTTGCCATGGCTGTTCCATTGGCACTGGTTGCATCTCATTGGTGCATCCGTCAAGCAGAGTGTCCCTCAGAGCTGGGTGCAGGCTCCCAGGTGGGAGATGGAAAGAACATGAGCAATTTGTCTTTGCTGCCTGTTCGTGGTGACCCCATGTGGGGGTCAGCAGTCTCCGTCTGACGTGAGAGTGGCGTCACGGGGAGCTGTGGTAGCAAACGGGGGTCTAAAGGCTGATGTAGTGGAGTGGCAGTGTGCAGTAGGAGTTACACACCCAAACAGGGGTCAGGAGAGGGCCTTTCCCTAGGTTGGCCACTGTCTCCCCATGTGACTGCAAGCAAGTCACCCACCTCTCTGCCTCAGTTTCCTGTTCCATATGGGGGTTAATGATGCTGCTCCATATTTGCAAAGCACTCTTAGATCTACAGGCAGAAAACACCCTGTAAGTGATCAGCACTTTTGTAAACTGTTCCCATTCTGAGCTCAGGTAGGGCACTGGTCAGTTTCATGCTGTTTCTAGTCAGTTTCCTTTCCCAGTTCCCATGCCCTCCTGGGGCTGCTGGGTCCAGATCCCCGGCACGGCCGGGCGAGGCTCCAAACTCTGCTCCTTGGTATGTTGTGCTAACAATAATGTCACGGCCCCTGCCCTGCTCTTATCTGGCCTGGTTCCCCAGTGCTCGGCACCCACCCCTGGGCTTGGACGGCCAGCGGAGCTCAGTTCCCATTTAAGCACCTAAATAAGCAGCCAGGGTTTGGGAGCGCTCTGCACACTGCGTGTTGAGCTCTTTTGAGGACATGGCCATAAGTGTTGCCAGGGGAGCTGCTGGGTGCTGAACATGCCTGGAAATCTGGCTAGTCGCTTCCCCTGTCCCTTTTAGGTCCCTGGTGGTCGGCAGTGTCCTTTAGCAGATGGGGGAAAGGCAGCGTGAATTCTGTGACAGCGGGGAGGCAGCTTAGCACCCAGCACTGGCCAGCTCCCCCGCTGCCCCAGTACATTTTGGCAGCTGGTTTCTCTTATCTGCTTAGCTTTGCAAGAAATCTGGGGATGGAGGTAATTGGCCTCCACTCCATGTCCTGAAATCAGCGCCCACCTGGAAGTTCCTGTGTAACATTGCTGCCCAAGGCATGTACTGAATCAGCTGGCTGGCTGTTACTGATGATCCCTGCTAAACTGCAATAGGTTCTTGTCCTCTCTGCAGCCACTAATTAAGCAGGGAGAAATTGCTGCTGTGTCCTGTACCTGCCTCACTCTGCCTATAAATACACTGTGACGGGCATCAGCGTTCTGGGGAGGAGACGTCAGGCAGACGGCTGAGTTCAGCACAGCTCCTCCACTCCAGCACAGCTCTTTAGTTCTTCTAGGCAATGACTTGCTCATTCCAGGTAAACTTTTATACTCGGCCTGGCAGCTGGGATGGCCAGCCATGATTTGTGGTCCCAGTGGGGATCCCTCTGCAGCTACTGCAGCACACACAATAGGATACCAGCACTGACAGACAAGCTCTTCTCTAGCTAGCGTAGGGAGGGAGGCAACTATGATCCACTGGGCACAGGAATTAATGCTGCCACTGGGTCAGCATTGGTGGTGGTGTTGTACAGTATACAATGATCCTGTCACACTAGTGCCTTTGCACTGCTGTGTTCTCGAGGGATCCTGTTGCACTACTGCCTTTGCACGGCTGCATTCTCAACTAATCCTTTCACACTAGTGCCTTTGCACCACTATATTCTCGAGTGATCCTGTCGCACTAGTTCTCTCTCACCAGCATCCTCGTGAGCACCTCCCCCTGCAGCCCACAGAACATTTGGAAATGGGCCCAGGAATTATTAATGCCTCCCTCCTCCTAACTCAGGTTCTGTCCCTGATAAAGTTCGGCTGAAGTCTCTTCGGAAGCAGGGCGCAGATTCGGTGCTGGCAGCGTGTGCTGGTCGTGTGTGAGTGGCTTGGGGATTGTAATCACAGTTGCTAGCAGCCCAGCTGGGGGTTGCTGGCTGGCTGCAGGGTGGTGGAGCCACGCTCCGGGGAGATAGGATCAGAGGTGGAGGTGGGGGATGAGCCTTTCAGGGGAGAATTCAAATGAGGCAAAACTCAGTTCTCTGGCTAAGCTCCAGGGAGTGCAGTGCCAAGGGCCTTCTGCTGGCCATGCCGTGTGTCCAGTGCCCCCAAGCTGGGTCTGGCAATGCACACTGGTCTCCAGCAGCAAGAAAAGCAGGCAGGGTTGTGTGTATCAATGGAGATCAGGCCCCACGTGCTAGGAGCTGCACGTAAAACCTACTGAGAGACAGTCCCTGCCCCACAGTCTAAACTGGATGGGAAGACCCATGAAGGACCATTATCCTCATAGTACAGCTGCGGACAGGGACTCTGGGGAGCTGACATGACTTGCCCCAATTGAGATAGAGGCAGGAACTGGATCCTGTTCTCCTGAAGCCCAGCCCAGAGCCTCAGCCACGAGACCTGCCTTCCCCTCTGGACAAGTTGCCCGCTTTCCCCCACTATTCAGGTGGCTTCCTCCTCTGGCTCCCTGTGGCCGGTTAGAGTCATCTGACCTGTGGCTGCTCTCGCCTTGCAGGGCTGCATGGAATGGCTAACCTCCTTAGGCACTGCCAGGCACTGAGGCAAGCGGCTATTTTGCACTGGGGACAAGCCACTCTTCCTTGTCTGGCAGCCCTGTCTAGCTCTCCATGTCCAATGTGCCCATCACTGTGGCATCGGCACCTCGCCAGTGTCAGGCTAGGCTTCCCTCTGCATGCTGTGCCTCAGCGGCTCCACCAAGGAGACATGTGGTGTGCAGTCCCGTCCCCATGACAGAGCCAGGCGGGACTCGTGTGCGCTAGGGAGAGGCGTGCGCTCTCCAGGAGGTGGGGAGCAGGGGATTCATGCAGCAGGGCCATGTCTCGGGAGTTCTCGTGTCTGGGTCGCTGTTCTTAAGGGATTTCAGAGATCAGCCCACCCACACCCTGTGTCATGCTTGGCAGCAGAGCCAGGGTGTGCAGCCCGGGAGCAATGGGTGATGGGCTGGAGATCACCCAGCAGCAGCAGCAGCAGCAGCAGCAGCAGCTCCTGTCCCGTGGGGTTTGGCTCAGGTTTGGCCTGGCTCCCCGCCTCATGACAGAGAGCGGACGGGGCAAATTTGAGCGAGTGCTGTTCTCACCTAGCACACAGGGCCCAAGCACCACGCTCCCCATACGCTGTATCCCAACTCCCAGAGCAGGGAGCCAACCCCAGCCCCGTGGGACAGGAGTCACCCCTGGCAGCCTCGCTCTCCGGCTCCAGGTGAACATTCACGTCCTGTGTCTCCTGTTGTCAGCTGTGTAATATGCTCAGTAAAGTGCCGTGCGCGGACTAACAGCACCAGGGCCCCTGCCCTCTCCTGGCCCCGCCGCTGGCTCAGGACCGCTGGAGCGGCTGGCAGGTGTGAGGGGTGTCACTGTCGCTCATGGGGGCTGGGCATGGCTGAGGGGAGTGGATTTTAGAGGCTCCGCTCCCCTTTTCCATGTCAAACACCCTGCCTGCAAACTCCATCAGTCTCCTCCAAGTGCGGCCACGGGGTGCACAGGACCAGCCTGGCCACATGGGGCCTAGCACTTGGGCACCTGCTCGGTCTGCTCCTGACAACGGGATGTGGGAGCAAACCTCCATCACCCCCAGAGGACCCGCTCGCCCTGCCAGCTCCCTCTTGGATGATGGAGCAAGCGGCTTGTCTGGGAGGAGTCTGCCACCTACTGGCCCTTCTGGGGATTACACTGCAGCCTCTACTTCCCGGTCAGGGCTGCGTTGTGATGAGGGGGCCGTGGTAAACGGGGTTTCTCCACAACTCTGCTCCCCGTCTCCTGTCTGCCCCATCACAGCAGCTTGGAGCTTCTAGTGTGGGAGCCTGCCCTGTGCCTCCAGCTGTCCTGAGGACGGGGCACAGGCCTTTAGGTCACTGAGAACTAACATAGGCACGGACCAGGGCTCCCACACAGGCCCCCACATCCCCTGTGCTCCGGGCATTCTCGTCTGGTCGGTGACAGCAGCTGGTCACACAGCCGTGCCAGACCAGGGCCCAGTGGAGAAGGCAGGATGGCCGCCTGCTTACTCCGGCTCCTGTGCCCCATGGAAGTTGTCTCCCCAGCACATCACTCCCTGCCTGGACTTCGCGGAGACCCAGTAGAAGGGATCCAGCTGCATATTTATAAACCACTCTCCTTCCTGGTTCATCGCATCTGAGCCAGCGGGATAATAATTATTATTCATTATTATTGGTACCATGGGTGTGCTTAGGGGGCCCCCCGTCCCAGATCAGGACGCTATCATGCCAGGCGCTGCACAAAGGCACAACAAAAAGATGGTCCCCACCTCAGAGAGCTGACAGTGCAAGGAAGCTGTGCCTCTCACTGCCCACTCAAGAGCCTGTTTCTTCTCCCTCTTCATGTGTTTTTCCCTGGCACTTCATCTGAACGCATCCATCTCCCATGACTCTTCTTCACGTTACTGTACACTGATGCAGTGCTAGTAACTTACAAAGATGGTCCCTGCCTCCAAGCCCTGGCAGTCTGACAGCAGTCCAGGGGAAAGAGGGTTTGGGCATTGGCTACCCTGGTGGCGAATGCAGGATGGGTGGGGGGATGGATAGATGGATATGAACAGAAGGCAGGAAGGGTTGATTCGGGCAGGAGTTGGGAGCCGCATTGCAGGCGAGGAGAGCAGTGTGAGAGCAGGCACAAAACCAAGCCGACACACACACTGAGGGAAGAGGACTGGGCCCCATGGTGTGTTGTAATTGTATGCTATCACTTTAAGAGCTGGGTGGAGGTGACATTCCTTATCCTGCTTGCAGCCTACAGGGCTCTGCAGGGAAGTCAGCCATGCAAGTCAGTCTGGGAAGAGCTAGCCTAGAACAAGGTGGGTGAGCGGAGCCTCACTGTCTTCGGGAGCAGCCTGCTTTGTCTCTCTCTGGTTTTGGTCACTGGATGTTATTGGTCTGGATTCTAAGAAACACAGTCACTTTACAGTGCAACCCTCCAGCAGGGGCATTTGGTGTTTTTATCTAAAGTCTCTGTGTGTATGCTGGGACACCACAGGCAGGGCATAGGGAGTAGGAGGAGCCCAGGGGCCATGCAAGCGGTGACATCAGGCTACATGATACCCAGCATGCGTTCCCCTGCAGCACCATTGTGGTCCTGCAGTGCTACACTGGCTTGTGTGACGGATCTCTCTGAAGTGATGTAGGGTGGGGGCCAGGGAGAGAGGGACTCAGGAGACCTGGGTTCGAGTCCCAGCTCCAATCTGTTGGGTGAGCCTGGCCATAAAGTTGGAAGGATTAGATGGTTATCAGTAAATGTTGGCAACCATTGCGTTCGCTGGACACAGACAAACTGACAAATAAAAGATTGATTTGTACAGACGAGCAGAGAAAGAAAACACTGCTAGAGAATGTATTAGTGTTTGATCTAAGGAGTTTCCTTTGTATACCTTGACAGGTGATGTGTAAAGTGCCAAGGGGTCTGTAATGACCCCCCAGAAGTCAGGGTGTTGCTGGGATGGCTCCTTAAAGAGGCAGCACCTTGGAGATGATCATCTGTCTCTAAGCAGGCTGCGGGCTTGGCGTCTGTGGCTGGAAACCCGCCTTTCAGCTTCCCAGAGATGGTGCTGGCAGAGCAGAGGTCTGGGAGGTTGGCAGTGTATGGAACCCCTTTGCTGCAGCAGTCTCCAGGCTGCCACGGGGTGGGGATAGGGTGACCAGGTGTCCGGTTTTTGGCTGGAACATCTGGTCGAAAAGTGACCCTGGCGGCTCCGGTTGGCAGTGTTCAGGCAGGCTAGTCCCTACCTGTCCTGGCACCGCGCTGCGCCCTGGAAGCAGCCAGCAGGTCCGGCTCCTAGGCGGGGGTAGGGCCCATGCTGCCCCTGCCCAGAGCACCGGCTCTGCCAGCCAATGGGAGATGGTGGGGGGCTGTGCCTGAGGGTGAGAGCAAAGGGTGGAGCCTCCCCCCTCCCCCCAACTAGGACCCAGACCTGGTGACTACTTCTGGGATACGCGCAGCGCGGTGCCAGGACAGGGAGGCAGCCTGCCTTAGACCCACTGCACCTCTGACCACGAGCTGCTTGAGGTAAGCCCACACCCCAACCCCCAGCCCTCACCCCCCCTGCACTCCAACCCCCTCCCCCAGCCCAGGGCCCCCTCCCACACCCTGAACCCCTCATCCCAGCCCCACCCCAGAGCCCTCACCCCCTCCCGCAACCCAACTCCTTGCCCTAGCCCGGAGCCCACCCTGAACCCCTCATTTCTGGCCCCATTCTGGAGCCCACACCTCCAGCCGGAGCCCTCACCCCCTCCTGCACTTCAACCCCCTGCCCCAGCCTAGGGCCCCCTCCCACATCCTGAACCCCTTATCCCAGCCCCACCCCAAAGCCCTCACCCCTTCCTGCACCCCATCCCCCTGCCTCAACCCACAGTCCCCTCCCACACTCCAAATCCTTTGGCCACACCCCCCAGCCTGGAGTCCCCTCCTGCATTCCAAACCCCTCATCCCCAACCCCACTCCAGAGCCTGCACCCCCAGCCAGAGCCCTCACCCCCTCATGCACCCCAACTTCCAGCCCCAGCCCAGAGCCCACCCTGAACCCCTCATTTCTGGCCCCATTCTGGAGCCCACTCCTCCAGCCGGAGCCCTCACCCCCTCCTGCACTCCACTCCCTACCCCAGCCCAGCGCCCCTTCCTACACTCTGAACCCCTTATCCCAGCCCCACCCCAGAGCCCTCACTCCTTCCTGCACCCCCAACCCCCTGCTTCAACCCATAGTCCCCTCCCACACTCGGAATCCCTTGGCCCCACCCCCCAGCCTGGAGCCCCTTCCTGCCCCACCCCGGAACCCGCACCCCCAGCCAGCGCCCTCACCCCTTCATGCACCCCAACTCCCTGCCCCAGCCCAGAGCCCACCCTGAACCCCTCATTTCTGGTGCCGTCCTGGAACCCACACCTCCAGCTGTAGCCCTCGCCCCCTCCCGCACTCCAACATCCTGCCCCAGCCCAGTGAAAGTGAGGGAGGGTGGGGGAGAGTGAGCCACCGAGGGAGGGGGAATGTTGTGAGTAGAGGGCGGGGCCTGGGGAAGGGGCGGGGCCTCATGGAGGCGAGGGGCTAGGGTGTTCCGTTTTGTGTGACTAGAAAGTTGGCAACCCAAGATGCAGAAGGGACTTTGCAGAAGCCCCAGGCAGCTGCTAACAAGCCATGGTGCTGGTCAGGGCACGAGGGCTGACAGGGAAGGGAAGGGCAGCTCCATGCCATGCTCCGTGCCCTACGGAGCTGCCTGCAGGTTCTCACATGATGGCTGCAGGGCCTGGGGGAGGAACAGAGAACTTGCTGCCCGACAACACCTGTAGCTGCCTGAGCCCTGCCGGCCGGGCCCGTTTCCCTGCTTCATGCCCCACCAGTGCGGGGAAGACAGTGGGTGAGGGGTGGTGCCCTGGTCCTTCCCCTCCGGCACCCAAGGGGCTCTGGGAAGTCTCTGCTCTCTCATGGGGGATCAGCCCTTACTAGCAGGGTCAATACAGCAACCCTCAGGCTTCCCTTTGGGCCTGGGCTGGCAGCTACGACCCGGAGCAAGACCCCTCCCACTAATGCCTGGCCTTGTTCCAGCAGAGCGCTGCAGTTTGGCGGCCTGGGTGGCCCCCCCCATGTGAAGCTGGTGGTGGAGTGGGACCTAAATGCCAAAGAACGGTGAGTCCTCAGCGCCGTGGAGGCTGTTCCCAGCAGAGGCAGGGGCACAGAGGCAGTGGGTCCATCTCAGTGCCGCAGGCTGGGATCAGAGACTCAGGGTCAACACAGCTGGAAGAAAACATCTTGGTGCCCCTTACGTTTCTCATCAGTGTTTGGCCTGTAGCCACCTGGTGGCCTCAGGCCTTACTCCTGTGCCCACCCTCTGGTCAAGGACCTGGGCTCTGTATTTCACCCAACAGAATCAGAACCAACTCATTGGGCTCTTAAGTGTCTCTTATGTATTAACGGTCCAACCTTGACGGCCTCACTCGGAATACCCCCCATGGAAGGACAGAGTAAAGTCTGAGTGGGACCATCCCCATTGTCCTGCTGGGAATTCTGCCCGAGTGAGGACATCAGGATCTGGCCTGCTAAGAATCACTTGCCTGTGTCTCCCCCATTGGACAGCAGGGTTAGCTGTGAGCAGTTTGCACAGGACAGTGAGGGTCCATGCACTCTGCGTTTAACAGCAGCACCTTCAGTGGAGCAATGCTGGATTTGCACCAAAGAGCACAGAATAGGTGGCTCTAGGAACTGGGATGGCACTTCATCCTAATAGACGGCTGAGTGCCCAACAGCGCCCGTGGCACCAATGGGGTTGCCGGTGCTCAGCGCTTGTGAAGATCCAGCCACTTGATTAGGTGCCGAAATACAGAGTTTGAGCCAAGGTTTTCAAGCCTGGGGAGTGATTTTGGGGGGCCCAACTTGAGACACCTAAAAGGGGGCTGAGTTTCAGAGTGTGGCGGCTCAGTAGTGTCTGAAAATCAGGCCCCTTTAAGGCATCTCAGGTTGGGGCCCCCAAGTCGCTGGCACTTGTGAATATCTTAGCCTGGGCGCCTAACTTCAAGCCCCTGTACTGGACAGTATTGTCCACTAGGGAGAGAACTGCCCTGCCTTTAATAGAGGGCCACCTCCGCCAGGCAACCAACATGCCAATCCCTTAAGTGGTCACTTAAGACAGGTCTTACTATAACTCAACCTGTGGAACTCACTGCCTCAGGGTAGGGTGACAAATACCACAGGCTGGCTTGGGAAAAAGCAGGACAGTTGCTGTCTACTGTCATGCTGCGTCAAGGTGATTGGAGCCCCAGCCTGTGGATGGCACTGCCCAGATGCCATCGTGTGGGTACTGCCTCCCTCCAAGTTCCTCTCCCACCTTTGCAGTCTGTTTGGCAGCATCCAGGAGGAGGTGGTGCAGGACACCGAGAGCGTCCGGCTGCAGCAGCAGGCCCATCAGCAGCAGCACAGCTGCACCCTGGATGAGTGCTTCCAGCTCTACACCAAGGAGGAGCAGGTACGTGCCATGCAGGGCAGGGTCTGGTCGTGTACCCTGGGCCTGCTGTTGCCCTTTGTGCTGGGGCAATGGAGCTGACGGGGTAGGGACAGGTGCTGGGCTGACAGCAGAGAACCCCAGGGCATGGATCCAGCTGCCCAGCTGGGGCTGGCAGGAGGACAGGAACAAAGGGAAGGGAGAGCCCACCGCACGCTGCGAGGGGAACCCCAGCCTTCCTCTCTGAGCCCGAGCCAGGGCAGGCAAGGCACTGGGGACTGTGCTTCCCCCCAGCCCAGACTCAGGTTGCAGGCCCCACTGGACCTATCCTGCTGGAGGGATGGCGCAGCAGCACCAGGTGCCCAGTGCCCTCCCCATGGGCATGGGGGCATGGCCAGGCCAGTTGCTGGGGCCATGCTAACCCTAGCCTTGCCTGGGGCATGATGTCTTGTGTCCCCAGCTGGCCCCCGATGACGCCTGGAGGTGCCCCCACTGCCAGGTGCTGCAGCAGGGCGTGGTGAAGCTGAGCCTGTGGACGCTGCCCGACATCCTCATCATCCACCTGAAGAGGTTCCGCCAGGTAGGCGAGCGCCGGACCAAGCTCTCCACCTTTGTCCGCTTCCCCCTCCGTGGCCTCAACATGGCGCCCCACGTGGCCAAGAGGAGCCAGGCCGGGACACAGGCACTGGGCCCACGGGCGACATGGAAGCAGCTGCCGTACCTCCACGAGAGCTCCCAGCTTGACTCGCTCTACGACCTGTACGCCGTCTGCAACCACCACGGCAGCATGCAGGGCGGACACTACACTGGTGAGTGCGCCAGGGCACAATGCAGGGTGGGCACTTTGCTGATAAGTGCACCACGGCAGCATGTGGGGCAGGCACTTCATTGGTAAGTGCACCAGGGCACCATGTGGGGCAGGCACTTCGCTAGTGAGTGCACCAGGGTGCCATGCAGGGTGAGCACAACATGGCTGAGCGCACCAGGGCACAGTGTGGGGCGGGTGCTTCACGGGTGAGTCCACCACGGCGCTGTGCAGAACATGGCTGAGTGCACCGGGGTGCAGTGTTGGGCGGGCACTACGTGGGTGAGTGCACCGGGGTGCGGTGTGGGGCCGGTGCTACATGGGTGAGTGCACCGGGGTGTCGTGGGTGAGTGCACCGGGGTGCAGTGTGGGGCAGGCGCTACGTAGGTGAGTGCACCGGGGTGCAGTGGGTAAATACACCTCAGTGCAGTGTGGGGCAGGCGCTACATGGGTGAGTGCACCAGGGTGCCATACAGGGGTGGGTAGTACATGGGTGAGTGCACCAGGGCACTATTCACCCCGTGCTGGTACTAATCATGCCCCAGTTTGGTTCTGGTGGGCGCTGTGCAGCTGGAGGCGCCTGGCTTTGGGTGAGGGAAGGACACTGGAAGTCCTGTCTGGCTGCAGTGATTGAACCTTGGAGGCGACGCTACCTGTGGAGGGCCTTGGAGCAGCTGGGCTGGCCCAGCCCTAGCTGGCAAATTGCCTTCTGCCTGGGAACCTCTCACAGCGGTTTTAGTCTCAGGCCGGGCGGGGGGGTGGACCTCAGCCAGACGGGCCCCGCCAGCGATGCAGGCTGATGGGATTCCACCCTGGCAGAGCTGGACTGAACCCCAAGCCTGGCACCCCCAGGGCCCCGTCTCCGCCCCTCGTGCAGTTCATGAGCTCCCTTCCTAAGCACAGCTGTGCTCTGCCCCAGCCTACTGCAGGAACTCCCTGGACGGCCGCTGGTACAGCTACGATGACAGCGCTGTAGAGCCGGTCCAGGAGGACGAGGTCAGCACCCGGGGCGCCTACATCCTCTTCTACCAGCGAAGGAATGTCATCCCCAGCTGGTCGGCCAGCAGCTCCGTGCAAGGTGGGCCTATGCCCCTGCCGTCCGTGCTCGCTCACAGGGACGTGCTGCTGCGGGTCGCCAGGCCTGGTCCACTCAGGGCTGGCTTTAGGCAAAAGGCAGGCGCCGCACCCTGGCTCCCCGGGAGGAACGCCCTTGGCAGAGTAGTTCCAGGGTCTGCTTCTGTGCGAGTGCTGGGGGGCCAGAGCCTGGCCTATCGCTAGCCCATCCACCCCTGGGAGGGAGTGTCTGCCTTGCCAGCCGGGGGCAACTGTGCGCGGAGAGCTGTCTGTGATTGCTTTCCTCTAGCTAGCACGGGTAACAATAGCGGCGCAGACCCGGCCACTTGGCCATGAGCATGGGATGGTGCACGCTGGTCACTAGCCACTACTCATGTCCATGCGGCTGTGGCTGCACTGCTCTTGTTACCCGTGCCAGCTGTGGCTGTGGCTACACAGGCTGCATCAAACATTCCTGTGCCCTGTAGACGTCCCCAGGAGGGTGGGTGGAAATCACAGCCATTGGCACCAGCAGGCCAATCCACTCCCCACGTTCAACCTAGTGTTGTCTGTGACAAGTACATTGCTGAGTCTCACCCATAGACTGCCCCATCAGAGAGGTCCTTGGGGCCCATCCTCCCTGGGCTCTGCGGGGCCAGCACTGTGACACCGTTCTGGCTTTAACACGATCAGCCAGGAGCTGAATCCTGCTGAGCCACTCTAGTGTGGAGTAGCCAGCGGGAGGGAAAGGACAATTCACGAGGGGTGTTCGCTGAATGCTCTGGCTCTCTTGCACGCACACGCTCAATCACAAAGCATGTGGACACATCTACACACAGTCACAAAGCACATGCTCACACATTTACACATACACAAAATCACAGCACATGCACACACACCTACACACACACACAGTCACACCCCCACCTACCTCCGTGCACGCACAGTCAGCATACACACACTTACACTGGCACATGCATTCTCAACAGCCACAAAGCGCACACACAGACACACATTCTCTCTCTCTCTCTCTCTCACATACACACACCCCTCCTAAGAGAGTGCACTCTCGTTTGACAGAGGCTGTATTTTCTCTGAGATCCTTGCAAATTACTAGTCTGTTGTGGCATGTTAATTGCGCTGTCCTATTTGTGCTGCCTCTCTGTGACTGCTGCTTGTAATTGCACCTTATGGCACGTGCACATTTTATGTATTATTACCAGCAGCCACTGAGCTTAGGTGCTTTGGTTTTGGGGTGCCCAAGAGGAGACCCCGAGGGCCTGATTTTCCAAGGCGCTGAGCATCCACAGCTCCATGGGCCTCATTCGGAGCTGCAGGGGAAATGAAGTCCTCAGTGCCTCAGGCTGGGCTCCCAGCACCCCGGCCCATTTTGGAGACGTCGGCCGGGGTGAGAGCCAGCTGGCCGCCTGCCTCCTGGGAGCAGGCACTGCAGGGGCTGCCACTGGCACCGAAGAACAAGGCTGGAATGGGTGGGCTGGCTTCCCACAAGACCCTGGTGGGACTCGCAGTTTGGATCATGGGTCAGGGCTGTGCCACCCTAGCTCTGTGAGCCTAACAAGCCCAGGTCAGGGTCCCATTGGCCTCTGGGGTGGGAATGGGACCAACCCACCCTGACTCCGGCTGGGCCAGCACAGTTATATAATGGCTATTGGGCTCCCTCTACTGACACTTGCTCCAAAATGCAACAAAACAAGCCACGGTGACACCTGGCTACCTAACCTGTGGCCTGGGCCTGTCCAGTGGCACCTCTGCATGAAGATCTCTCCTTCCCCAGCATCAGCATCCCCCCACCAGATGGCTCCCTGGGGATCCCAGCATGAGGGGTGCATGGAGGGCGCCACTCTGCACCCAAAGGGGACCAGGGAGGAACCTTCAGGCAGCGGCTCACTAGCAAGGGAGGCCCCTGGGAGCTGTAGGCTGTAGCTGTGGACAGCTCCATCCCAGTGATTGCTCATTGCCAGGGCAGGGGGACAGGGGCTGGAGCTGGCTGCTTTGCGCATTTTGGTGTCACCTGCCTTGCTGCACCCCCAGCGCCCCATTGCGTCTGTGCCCCAGTAATGCACCTGTCTGGATTCCCCCTGCAGGCTCCACCAGCTCCTCCGTGTCGGATCACTGGCTCTCACGGCTCAGCGGGAGCAGCAAGAGGGAGAGCCTGGTGTCCCGGAGCTCCACAGCCTGCCCCTCCCTCCCGAAGGTCCCCGACTCGCCCGTCTTCCTCGACGCTGCAGCCAGCCAGGAGAAAGGTCTGTGTATTGCTGTGACCCCCCCGGGGCTGGGCAGCCGGTGCTCTGCCCTGCCACTTGAGTCCTCCCCCCCCCGACTCCCCTGCACGGGTCCGTCGGGTTGCAGAGCAGGATTCGGCCCCAAGAGCTTTGCAGCGCAGGACTCTGGGCTGTGCCGGGGGGAGCCAGGGCAATCGACTCGCTGGCACTGGGGAAGGGGGCACCATGCAGTGCTAGGTGCAGGGTGTCAGGCTGTGCCTGGACATGACAGGACATTTTGAGCCCAGGAGCCAGTTTGTTTCCCTCCAGGTGCTCTTTCCCCGTAACCCCCTACACGGCCTGGCTGGGTCAGCTGGTCTTTGCTTGGCCTCACAGCCTGAGGGGTCTCCCGGAGGGGAGCCCAGCCCAGCGGCAGGGGAAGAGCAGCCCATTCACTGGGGGTGGCACAGAAGAAGGAGCAGTCGTGGAAGAAGTGGACCAGCAGGGCAGCAGGGCTGGTGGCATGGGGCAGGGAAAGGGGATGGGCCCAAGGGATGGGGTGGCAAGAGGGGGTCACAATCAGGTTCGCAGGGAGCTGGGTGGGGGCCAGGTGAACTTCTACTTCGGTCATTTCAGTGCCACCAGCCCCCAGGTATCACAGATCGGGCCCCCAAACCCCCCAGGTGTGGGTTAAAAGGCAGGGGGATGGACCCAGGCCAAGCTGGCGGGCTCCATTTATTCACCTTTAGGGGGGCAGGAGCCTTGAGGGGCCCTGTCTTCTAGCTCTCCCCACCCCCGAAGGCCAGAACTTGCGAGTCTCCCTGCATCCTGAGCTTGGCCGCACTTGGCAACCGACTTAAGACAGGAAGCTCGGAGCCAACGTGCTCCTGGCGCACATGGGGTTAACCTCTGCCGCCTAGCCCCACGGCAAGCTGAAAACAGCCCCCCCGCCCCCCCGGCCTGCCCCACAAGCAGATGCCTGGGCTCTAGTCCTGCCCATAAGGGGCTGTGCTCCCCCACATGGCGGGGCAGGTTCATCCAGCTGAACGTCCCTCTGGAGTGCCACCTGCTGGTTGAATGCACCAGTTACAGCTGGCCAAAGGTGCACTGGCACGTCCCCTACGCTGGCCAATGTGCTGGTGGATTTCAGTGGCGCATGGGGCCACCAGAGGCAACATTCAGGACTGGCCATTTAGCCGGTTCTTGGGACCCGGCCCTCATCATAAGCACTGTCTGTGTGTCCCCAGTCCCAGTGCGCTAGATGCTGGACATTCAGTGAGAGACAGGCCCTGCTCAAAGGGAAGGGACTAGATGGACAAAGAGTAGGGGAGAAACAGAGACAGGAAGTGACTTACCCAAGGTTACACCGGGACTAGAACTAGGGTTGCCAAGTGTCTGGTTTTTGACCAGAAAGGGAGCTGCAGGGGCGGCACCTGCAGGTGCAAGAGCAGAGCACAGAGCCTTCCTGGCCGCCCATGTGCCTAGGGGATGTAGGGACCTTGTGGCCGCTTCCTGAGAGCTGTGGTAAGTGCTGCCGGGACCCTGCAGCCCCTCCCACACCCAAACTTCTGCCCCAGCCCAGATTCCCCTCCCACACCTAAGCTCCCTCCCGGAACCCACACCCTGCACCCCCTCCTGCACCCCAAACGCCTCCTCCCCAGCCCCACCCCAGAGCTCACACCCCCAGCTGGAGACCTCATCCCCCTCCCAGATCCCAATCCTCTGCCCTAGCCTGGTGAAAGTGAGTGAGGGTGGGGGAGAGCGACAGAGGGAGGGGGATGAAGCGAGTGGAGGAGGGGCCTTGGAGAAGCAGCAGCGGCTCAGGAGGGGCGGGGCAAGGGGGTTTGGTTTTGTATGATTAGAAAGTTGGCAACCCTAACTAGAACCCAGGTTACCTGATTCACTGGCCAAAGTTGCTAGCTACTAGTCCACACTGCCGGCCAGATCCTGCCCTTGGCCACTCCTGGGCAGCTGCAGCGGCACAGGTGGGAGCTGCGCCCAGCCCAAACTGGCCCCAGATGCCACGCAAGGGGCAGCATGCAGCTCCTCTCTGCTCTTGGGGGCTCCCGCCAACCTGCCTGTGTTTCTCTTGCAGGAGGCTTTGAGTCGAGGCCCCTGGTGCGCGGCATTCAGGGCCGCAGCATCAGTATGAAAGTGTCCCCCACCAAGACCAGACTGGGGGCCACCAAGCCAGTGCCCCTCCGCTGGTCCTTTGCCGCCAGAGACAAGCCGCAGGCTGCTTCCGGGGAGCTGGTGGAGTACCTGGAATCTGGGCGCAGGCCCCGGTACACCAACGAGTCCATCGTCCCCCTCATGACAGGGGGCAGCGAGAACAACCCGGTGCCAGCGAGGCCTCCGCTGAACCCGGCCACGGCTGGGAAGGACCCAGGGGCCGGCGGGGCTGGTAGGGAGAGTGGGAATTCCCCAGGTGCTGTGAGGGGTGCTGCAGAGAGCCATGGCAAAGCACCGCCAGCCACCGAGATGGCTGGGACCCTGAAGAGGAGCAGCAAACCAAAAGAGGAGGCGGGCCAGCCGCAGAGGACATCCAAGAAGCTGGAACTGCCCGTCAACGCGGAGGCCCCCCGGAGAGCTGAGGAGCCAAAGACCAATGGGAGCAAAGTGAGCTCCAATGGGGCGGCCCACACGGGTACCCTGCCCCACCCACACCACTCCCTGAGGGCCAGAGGGGCACCGGGCAGGGACGGGGACCCCAACCAAAGAACCCCCACCAAGGCCGGGGAGCACGGCAGGGACAGGGACCCCGAGGCTGAGAGGCAGCCGGAAGGGAAGTTCACCATCTTCAGGGCCGGCTTCCTGAAGAAGGAGCCCAAACGGCCTGATGAGCCGGAGTGGCCCCACACCTCGGCACCAGCCATGGGCTCCTCTCGGACGTCACTCTCCAACGGCACCCTGAGCATCATCAGCGATGGCAGGGCCAACGGCACACTGGGCCGGCGGGGCAAGGAGGGCCAGGCCAACGGGAGGATCAGCCGGTCCGAGGTGGACATCAAGCACTCGCAGAGCTCCGCCAGCATCCACAGCAAGGCCGACTGGGCACTGCGCAGATCGGCTTCCCTCTACAAAAACGGCAGCAGCGGCCACCAGCACAGCCGCAGCGTGCCACTGGAGAAGGTGGCCTATGGCACCTTGCAGAGGGTCAAGTACCACACGGCCTCCCTGGGCAGGAAGAAACCAGTGCCTGAATCCAGCTTCTAACCCGGAGCTGCTGGTGGCTGGAGGATGAGCACGGCAACCAGGGTCGGAGAGAGGAAACGGACAAACCCAGCGGGAGGCTGCAAGGGGCTGTGATGTCCACTGAGGCCACGTTGGTCTGATCTCTGGGTTCCCGCGTCCCACTGGTGCTGGGTCCCATTCTCCTTCCCTAGGATTGCTAAGGGAGCTGTCTCGTGCCGCGCCGCTGATGCCTGGGCTCCCTGCACAATCCATGCCTTAACAGGACGGCACCCCGTGCAGGGCTGCTGAGATCGGGGGCGGGGGACGAGCAGCGGGGAGAGCAGACGAAGAGTATTTATTCTATACGTAGAGAGAGTTTTATTCACTCAGCATCAATGATGCTTTTTGTTTTGTAAAAGGCGACTATTTTTCGTACCAAGGACGGGATGGGGATGGAAGGGGAGAAGCAGGGGATCATTTACGCACCAAGGTCTATGCAATAATAAAGTCTTCTCCTGAGCTTTTGTATGCGAGGGCCTGGCTGGCCGCACACGCTGGGGTTTTGCAGAGCTTTCTATTAAAGCCGTATCAAACAAGCACTGAGCCGGGGACTTTGGGCAGTGGTTCCTGTGGGGAGAGAGCCCTGCGGGGGGGGGCCCTCTGGAGGGGTCGAACATCTGTCTGCTTCTTGGGCTGACGCTGCCCGGGTTGGGAAATTCCTGCACTCTGGAGATTGTCAGATAAACCCTCAAAGCTTGAATCTCCTTTGCCCCATGTATCACTGACCCCACACACACACCCCCAGCACCCTGCACCCCCTGTCACTGACCCCCCCCAGCACCTGTGCGCCATGTGTCACGGATGCCCCCAGCGCCCTGTGCCTCTTGTCAATGACCCCCAATGCCCTGTTCCTCTTGTCACTGAGCCCCCCAGTACCCTGTTCCCCTTGTTGCTAAGACCCCCAGCGCCTGTGCCCTGTGTGTCCCTGACCTTACCAATGCTCTGTGCTCCTTGTCACTGACCCCACCCAGCGCCCTGCACCCCCTGTCACTGGCCCCCAGTGTCCCATCTGTATCTGCCCACCCCCACATACCTCATGTGTCACTGACCCTCCTTTGCGCCCCAGCCCGTTTGTCACTGGCTCTTGGCACCCCCACCCTCCCGCCGTGTGACTGACCCAGTGCCTCTGGCCCATGGCTCACCGACCTAGCCCCCCCCAGTGCACAGAAAGTATGAATGATCCCGTTGGTGAGTTACACCCTGTGGTCATTGGGCTGAATGACACCCCGAGGGGCAGGGCCGCGGAGAACCACAAACGGCCTTGCCCCTTGGCTGGCGCTTGCCCGAGCACAGGGTGCCTAGACCAGCGGCTGGGTAAGCGCCTGAGGATGTCACTTTATGGTGCCACGGGTGTTTGAGGTGCTGTCAGAGGAGTGGCGGGGAGAGCTAAGGGCCAGGCAGGCAGCACTGTGCTCTAGGCGTAGCCCCATTCAGTTTGGGGTGGGGGGGAGCTCTGGGAGGAGGAAGGGCAGCAGACTGGCAGTCACAGGCCCACAGTGACGGGCAGGGGTGCTTTGCTGGAGTGACACTGTGCCCCAAGCTGAATGCCAGCCCTTGCCAAGGACTCTTGCGTCACCTGCTCTGCTCTCCAGCTGGCCACAGCTTCGCTCTTCATTCAACCCACAGGGCTGCTGCTGCAGGCCCCTGCCCCCTCCCCCCCCCGCCCCAAGGCCAGAGGTCTCACCAAGATGGCAGGGCCCAGTGCTAAGGATCCTGCCCCGTGTCTGCCTCCAGGAAAGGCCGGAGCAGAGGGAAAACAAACAGTCCTGCTCCCCGGCTGAGCGCTCCTCATCGCCAGGCTGCCCCAGCTCTATGGGGCCCAGTGGCAAGGAGGGCTGACTAATGGGCTAGCTGGATGTCCAAACAGAGGGCGACCCTGGCTCAGCCAGTCCAGGACTGCCCTTCTATGGGTCAGGGAGCAATTGGGGACTGAAGATTGGGGGGGGGGTTGACGGAGTGATTGAAGGGCAGGCTAAAGATGGGCGATGCTCAGGGAGCGATGGGGGCTGGAGATGGGGGTGCTCAGTGGCTGTCAGCTAGCACACTGCACTCCCCATTATGCAAGCGGGGGACACATTAAGTGACTTCCCCAAGCCCATAGGCACAGTCTGTGATGGAGCCAGAAACTGACCCCCCCCCAGCTTTGCTCCAGTTCCACTAGCTCCCTAACCACTGGGCCAGGCCGACTGGGCAGAGAGGCGAAGGTTCCCCCTGGCACTGAAGCTTGATTTAACCCTAGCAGTGAGCTGAGCTGCAACACATGGGCAGGGAAGCTTGCCCGGGCACTGCCTCTGCTGCACAAAGGATCGGTGGCTTCCTAGGGTCATCAGACAGACACAACGTTACCTTTAAACTAAAATGCATCATGGGATTTATTTTTATCCACATGCTGCACTGCACCCCAGCCACCCCTCCCCCAATGGGAAAGGGTTCCCTGGACAGCCTGGGGGGGGGGGTCGAACAGGGAGGCATGTATACCAGCAGTGCCCTGGTGCCACCGGGCTGCAGTGGGCGGGCCCTTGGCAAAGCTCCCCAGGCCTCCTTTGTTATCATGACACAGTCACTAAGCAACGGCCGCAGGTTGCAGCCATGGCATCCAGGACAAAGCGAGCCCTGAGCATTCAGTACGAGCTGGAGGAGTTTGCTTTCAAGGCCAGGTTCTCAGTGTATGGGCTGGCGAGGGAGCAGCAGAAGGCCATCCGAAAGGTTTGTGTGTAGCGAGGGTGTGTGTATGTGTCATGCTTTACTGGGTTTGAGCCATCCCTGTCCCTCTTCTCAGCCCCGCTGCATCCCGCTCTCACTTGCTGGGCCCTTTGGCTAGGGGGCGGCGGGGGGGCGGCTTTTGCAAGACCTGCATCTGCTTTAGAAACCATTCTCTGTGTGTGTGGCCAATGGCTGGCAGTGCAGCCATAGGACCCCAGCATGGGGGGTGTGAACAGCCAGCTGGGCCTGTTGGAGTGACGTTCAGGCAAACAGGATGGATCTGGCCTGCATGGAAGGCCAGCGGCAGGCTGCGGTGTCAGGTCCTAGGAAAGCAGGGAACTGGCCCCATGGGATATGAATGGCTCTGCAGGCTACAAATTAAAGGTCTGCACTGGCCTTGTAGCGTGAGAAAAACCAAGAGTGAGCAACAGCGGCTAGGACTGCAGCACGTGCTGAGAAATACCCCCACACCCCCTGTATTGTACTGACACGAGTCCCCCAGCTGTTCCCAGGATAGTGACCAAATGCTGCAGGTCTGATCTCATGCCAGGGAGTGGGCCAGCAGCCAGGCCCTGCATGCCTCAAGGAGGCCAACAAAGACTAGGCTGTTAATTCAAGAACAGGACATATTCACCAATCACATTACAATATGCAGATAAAAGGCGGTGGGAGAAGGTAGGCAGTGATTGGCTGATATGCCTTTAATGTCACATTCCAGTGGGAAGGCGGCAGGCAGAGGAATGGGTGATTGGTCAACTCACCTCTGACATCATATCACAGTCCAATAGGGAGATGGAAGGATGATGATTGGTTGACTTACCTTGTGACATCACCACCCCACCAACTGACAAGAAGCTTTTGATAGGTTGGCAGTAAAGAGGCTAGACACAGAGAAGGGGGAAAAGCAACATGGGTCAT
Source organism: Gopherus flavomarginatus (assembly GCF_025201925.1). Lineage (NCBI taxonomy): Eukaryota > Metazoa > Chordata > Testudines > Testudinidae > Gopherus > Gopherus flavomarginatus. The sequence goes on from NC_066628.1 coordinate 30,576,175, forward strand.
GCACAGGCAGGAGTACAGGCTGATCTAGGAGCAGTGTCCATGTGCTCTAAATGGGGGATCCAACCAGCTTGCAGTGGCTGAAAGAAGCCTACTGGCATGGAGAAAGTGAATAAGGAAGTGTTATTTACTCCTTCACATAACACAAGAATCAGGATCATCTAATGACATTAACAGACAGCAAGTTTAAAACAAACAAAAGGAAGTATTTCTTCCCACAATGCACAGTCAACCCATGGAACTCATTGCCAGGGGATGTTGTGAAGGCCAAGACTATAACAGGGCTCAAAAAAGAACTAGATAAATTCCTGGAAAATAAGGCCAGCAATGGCTATTAGCCAGGATGGTCAGGGACCGAACCCCATGCTCTGGGTGTCTCTAAACCTCTGACTGCCAGAGGCTGGGATTGGCTAACGGGATGGATCACTCGGTAATTGCCCTGTTCTGGTCATTACCTCTGAAGCATCTGGCCTTGGCTACTGTAGGATACTGAGCTAGCTGGACCATTGGTCTGATCTGGCATGGCTGCTCTTATGAGGCATGGGGCCTTTCAGCAGGAGAGTGGGCTGGTGGGGAGAGATAGGGAAAGGCCACCAAGGAACACTGAAAGGGGTCACAAGGCACCCCTGAACATGGGACAGCTGAGGGCCGGGCCAGGCCTGCATGTTTGAGGACAAGACAATGGGGTCACTGAAGGGGCAGGGCAGTTTTCAAGGGGCTTTCCATGGGCTGTGCTGGAGGGCAGCATCAAAGAAATCAATGCAATCAGACCCAGCAAATTCCATCACTCTGCCCATCAGCCAGGCCTTGTGCCACATGCCGGTTGACGCTTGGACTCACCTCCAGGCCTAGCTCCCCCCATACTCCCTGTACTAAGTATTAACTATTTCCTACGTCCACGGGGTCAGTGTCTCCTCATGATCCCCCCTCTGGTAGTTCTCTCTGTCCCCAGTCCTTTCCCCCACGCCTGACCTTGAGGCATCCCACGGCAGGAGAGTCCCTGGCAGTGCCGCCCTGGCCGAGGAGGCACCGTTGGGCAGCGGAAGCAGGGGGACTTTGAGGGCCAAACCCTTGGCTTCTTTCCTGGCAGTGGAAGGGTCAAATCCCACTCTGGAGTGAAGACTTTGGAGGAAGCCTCCTACCGGGATCCGTGCAGAGCTCCCATCATGGCGGTGGGGGTGGTGGGGGGCTCTCTGTGAGGAAACACTTGGACACCAAGGGCCTGGGGGGCAGGGCCAAGGGCTGCAAGGACAAAGCGTCTCTCCTTTAGGGACCGTGCTGCAGCCTGATGAGCTTCGCAGCACAGGGAGTGAGATAGGCCACGTTGCATGGCTTGTGGGGTCTGGAATATACAACGCAGCACCCGGTACCTGGTATGCGGCCCCTTCTGGGCTGGATCCGCAGAGACCATGGTACAGCCCCAGCTCGGCAGGCCTGCATGAGCACTTGGTGCATAGCAAGCTGGGGCGTGGACCTCCAGTGCTGCAGCCTGCCCATGTGTGCCCTGCTGCCATACGCTTAGCGCTCCCTGGCGCACGCTGACGTCTTGCAGTTTGACTCCGCAGGAGCTCAATGTCATACTGACCCACCCAGGCAGCCCTAATGTAGCCCCAAAGGCAGGGACCCTGCCTTCCCCTAATCCACCCCAACTCCCCGGCCCTTCTAACTCCTGAGCAGGCCACTTGAAAGGGAGATCTGCAAACTGGGGAAACGCAGCTAAATGAGGAGCCAGCCCTAGCTCCTGTAACTCACCAGTGCTGCCCAGGCTGGAGGATCTACCACTGCTCAGCCTCCCTGACCTTCACCTGCACATTAAAGCACAGTGCTCAAGAGGCAGCAATAAAAACACCTGCTAGTTGTGGCCATACAGCCTGCTGTGCCCTGCATCTTGCCCGGAGGGAGACTCAGCTAACAGCTGTCACAAAGCCCTTGGTGTCCTAGAACCTCTCAAAGCCTTCAGGAAAGAAAGGATCTCTCATGCCACGTGTTGCCTGAGCAACCGCTGCCCCCTGCCAGCTAACACGCCAACGGAAAATGCCAGCAAACAATGCAGACAAAAGGGCTAAACAGTAAGAGCCTGGGCTCTGCTGCTAAGATACCGAAAACCTTTTGTCAGCTCGAAGCTGCTGCTTGGCCAAAGTCTTGCCTTGCTCCCAGCCAGTGTGACTGGGACTCCAGGCTGTGGTACTTGGTTGGCACCCACGTCTTTCTGCACTGTGACCACCAGGCAGCAAGAGCTGTTTTCTAAGAGGCCACGCAGCAATTCTGGATTTGTCTTGAGGGCCGTTAGTGCTTTTTCTGTGCAGCCAGAGGATGGGCGCGAGGGGGGGCATGGCTGGTCGGGAGAAAACGGGGCAGATGAAACCGAAGGCGTCACCACAGGAGAAGGGCCGGACAAATCTCCTTCAGCACATGCTCAGCAGGCGGGCCCCCACTGCCAAGGAGGATACAGTCAGTGTCTCCTGTGTCTCCAGCGCACGGTGTGGGGACAGACTGGGATATTGGCAGAGCTAGGCTGGGAGACGGCCCACGCAGCTGTGGGTAGGTTGGCACAATGTGATCTCAGTAAGCTCCCCACATCAGGGCTTCGATCTTCCTTTTACTGGCATGTGTGCGGCAGGCTGAGCTTGCCAGTGGTGGAGGGCTGGGGGGGCTTCCTACACTGCACAGGAGTGCGTTAGAGCTCAGAGCTGCAGGCTGCAGATCCTAGAGCATTTCAACCTATTCACAGGGACATGGGTAGAGCCCATCAGCACTGCTCCTTTCACCATGCTGTAACTGGGGGAGGAGAGGCCCATGCTGTCACCGAGCCCCTGTCTTGGGCAGCATTGCTATGTCAATTGGGCTTTGGAGTTTCTCCACTCAGTCATGTCCAGATCCACAAAGGTATTTAGGCTCCTAGTGTCCACTGATTTCAGCGGGAGGATCTGTGTCTAGAAACTTAGAATCTTCAAGGCCCCAAACCCTGCAGCTCCTTTCAGCTCTAGCTCCTAGAGTCTGTAACCTCTGTACAGCCCAGCTTCTGACACTTCCTCCTACTCGGTAGTAGTTGCACTGAAGTCAGTGAGCTACTCGGGGAGAATGGGCAGAGGAGTAACAGCAGAATCTGGCTTCTGCAAATAGCTGGTTATTTGTGGCCACAGTAGGGCTGCCTGGATAGTAGCTCTGGGAGCTTTTCTGACTGGCATCCGAACAAGCCTCTTTCAAATCCCCTTTCCCAGTTCATGCTGCGTTTCTGTCACCTCCCAGAGGGTGCAGAAAATGTTTGGTGGCTCAGGAAAGCTTCAGTTTTACAGCCCTTTAAATAGGTAGAGAAATCCCAACTCTCTTTAGGGTGAACTGGCCATTTCCAAGGGCGAGATGGCAAATCAAATCACGGTCAACCATTCCAAAAGGGACTTTCTCACATCCCCAGTGCAAAGCAACTGCGCAGTGCTGTCCGGATACAGCAACAGGTGCACAGGACAAGAAAGCGTTGGACAGGAAATCCGTTAGTCCATCATCACTGACTGCCTGCAACAACCCAGCACAGCATGTGTGAGATCAGCTCTCTTGGGCAGAAAGTCAATAACTAAGGGCTGCTATTGGACTGGGGCATCTGGGTCCAGCTCCTGGCTCTGCCACTGACTCCCTGGGTGACCCTTTGGCACGTTACTTGGGTTGAGATTTTCAGAGGTAACTGGGGAACAGACACATCTGGGGTCAGCTCCCGTTCAGTGGCTCAATCCCTGAGTCATTGTTGAGCACCTTAATCACTCTGTGCTTCTGTTTCCCATCTGTAGAACAGGAATAACGCCACTTCCTGGGTCTGCTTGTGTGGTTAGACTGTAAACTCCCTGGGGCGGGGGGTGTCTCTCACTATGGGTATATGCAGCACCTTGCACCAGGGGACCCTGCCCTTGGTCAGGGGTCTCTAAGCACCACTGTAATGCAAAGAGCACTATTCTCGCTCATCTCACAGCATCTGTTTCAATTCAGCCATTCCAAAAAGGAATCAACTGAAATTTATCTTTTCTGTAATTTTCAGTGTACACAAGTCAACCCCCTTCACAGCCAAGTCACCTTCCCCTGACAGGGGAACTTCAATGTTCTGAGACAGGCACATCCAGCCACAAGCTTCCCCAGGCTCCGAATGCTCCCCAGGACCTTTCTATTCCTGCCTGTCTCCTTCCCCAGGAGAAGGCGCTTGCCAGAAATGTCAGCAGAAGCCCTCCGGTGGTGGTTTTGTTGCAAACTCTCCGCTCTTTGCAGACACAGGCGAAATGGCCAATTTTGTCAGATGCTGCTGAGTGCCCCACAGCTCCCACCAGGAGCCTGGACCTGAGGATCCTCATGGATTAGTTATAGAGCAAACCAAACACAACCCTACCCATACATCCCTATGCACACAGACAAAGGTGCGGTTCAGCATACGGTGCCCCTGTTCTCTGCTGGGGAAATTTACACTGATGCAGCGCTGCATGCCCTTTGCCGGGTTCCTCCTGCACGAGTTGAGTGCTGGGGAAAGGCGCTAGCCCACTTGATCCCTCTGAGATGGAAATCTCACAGGAGAGGAACAGGGCAACATTCCTTCCCACGGTGCCAGCACCCCCCCACCCGGGTACCCCATCCTGACTTGGGGCACCGCCTCCCAGGATGAAAGGCATGTGCTGATCCCCCAGCCTGCCTGTGAGAGGGACACATTTGTTGTCCACAGTGGTAGCATTCTGGACACATTCCAAGCTATCCTAGAAGCTCCCATATAGTTTCCATGGGGATCCTGCACTGGGAGCCCAATGCTTTGGAGGGTTGCTGAGGAGCTGGCACGAGTCCTGTGACACTGACCAAGATCTCCTTGCCTTAGGGGAGAGGCCCATTTGGGAACTAGGCCATGGGGGGGTCAATTCATTTATAAGATCCTTCCCCACGACATTGCAAAGCCAATCCAGAGCCACGTGCTCACTTGCCCATCCTGTCCCGGTTGAGCATGTGTCTGGGTGCACATGTCCCAGAGAAGAGGGGCACAGAGTGGGCAGCCTTAGGACCAGAAGGGACATCCTAGCTCCCTGAGTCATAGAATGCCAGGATTGGAAGGGACCTCAGGAAGCCATCTAGTCCAACCCCCTGCTCAAAGCAGGCCCAATCCCCAGACAGATTTTTGCCCCATATCCCTAAATGGCCCCCTCAAGGATTGAACTCACAACCCTGGGTTTAACAGGCCAATGCTCAAACCACTGAGCTATCCCATCCCCTGATACTACATGTCCCCAAGTACAAGCACCTGTACCATTTACAACACGTGTGCCAGCCCCCACTGGACTCAGCACTGGAGCCCTCCCAAGGGCATGGTACCTCCCGTCCCGTCCCATTTCTCCTTTCCTCTGTCTCAGTGCCTCATGTGGATAGCCTTCATCTTCCGCCTGGCACTGGCAGCAACCTCCCTTCACAAGGCCTGAATTACAGCTGGCCTCTCTCTTCCCCTCTAGAAATTGCTTCTGCACAGGCTGGTATTTCTGGCTAAGATCTCCCCGGAGCTGGCCGACAAACAGGATTTAGCAGGTAAGCGCCTCAGCTTGTTTCTTCAATAGACACATCAGTGGAGGGCAGGAGGGCCTGAAATGGAACAAGGGCCATGCGCACACTAGCTCCCGACCACACGCTGCATTGCAGCGCCTGGCCAGCGCTGCCTACGACTAAATGGCTATGTGACACACTGTGTCTGAGACACTGTCATGTGAGCCAGCTGCTGGGCTGGCGCTTTCCCCAGAACACCACTTGCTTTCTCCATGGGGTTGGGAAGCTGTGCCGGAGAAGGGAAGACTCGGCCTCCTACCCACCCTTCTGTGTATGACCCCACCCAGCACAGCCGTGGTGGAGTGACAGCAGTGAGGGCTCCGCATGTGCAGGGTTATCTGCTGGGGTGCAGTTGCTGGGATGGGATACCCCAAAGCAGCAGGTGTCACAGTTAGCACCCCATTGAGATGCATGGGACACTCTTAGCATCTCAGGCTGCTGTCATCCACAGGTCACATTTGTGGGCTGGAAAAATGATCATTTCTCTTTTAAAGGCCAAGTGGGAGTCTAATGTCAGCCCATGGGGGCAGGGGGAGGGCCCTGGGCTCAGGCCCATCACACCTGTGCCTCACTCTGGCCCTGCCAGAGGGCAGTGTGCATGGAAAGCCCAGGCTGGACACTCAGGGAAGGATGGCTTGGGCCACACTGCAGACATGGGTGCTGCTGTGCAGGCTGGTGGGCTCTGGCCCCCATCATTGAGCGAGCCGATTCCAGGCCCCTAGTGAGGGAGGGCGACATGCAGCCTCCTGGAGGAACATGGAGATGCCAACATGCCTGATACTGGTTTGCAACTAGCCCCAGGCAGCTCAGGAGTTCCCATTCTGACTGCTAGAGACTGCTGTGCCATGGGTGCTCTGAACGGGGCAGGGCCCTGGGGCCGTCACACAGGGGTTCCTTCCCCCACCCCTTTACAGTGCACTGGGTGAGGGGCAAGGGCAGGAGGGATCCTGCAGCCTGGAGAAGGAGGCAGCTGCAGGAGCCAGGGCCTGCACTAGCCCGGTGGGGGCTGGGGGGTGGCATCAGCCAGCAAACACTGTATGCGCTCTGGGTTCTCCACAGGGTACTGGCACCGTCTCTTCCTGAGTCTGCAGCGCTACTACCAGGGCGAGGGGGTCACGGGCCTCCTGCTGCTCTACCCCACCTATGTGGTGCACACCCTGGAGGTACGGGGCAGGCGGGCATGGGGCCGGCCAGCCCGCGGATGGATGGGAACATCAAAGAAAGGGACTGGAAACTGGGGGAGCCCTGGAGGGGTTATGAGATGGCTTAGGATTGTCCTTCGCAGGCTGCACCCAGCTCTGATCCCCAGTCCCGTTCCTCCCCACCTCACCCCACGTCACCCTATGTGAAACACCCTGCACCCCGTCTCCCCATCTCTCCCTCCAAACCAATCACCCTACACTGAGCCTGGCGTGTGTGTGTGTGGGGGGGCAGCAACAAGACAGAGAACAGCTGTGGAAGGTGGGAAGCGAGAGCTAGAACCCCCCAAACCTCATTGGAAAACCACTGCCCTTGCCCCCGCCCCAGACCCCCATCCTCCCCAGTCCCAGATCTAAGGGCTCATCCCCCACCCTAGCCTCGCCCCATATCCCCTCCAGTCCCCTAATCAAAGGACCCATTACCCATCCCAAACATCAGAATCTAAGGGTCTATCCCCCACCCCTCCCAACTCCACAATGTGAGGGCCCGTCCCCCAGCCTTGCCCCCTAACCCCACAATCTAAGGGCCTCAAACTTAGCTCACCCACTCCACATGTAAGAACCGCAGGTCTGTCTCCCCCACGCCAGAATCTGAATGCCCCATGCCCATCCCTCTTTTAGCAGCTCACTGTGCTGCATCGCCCTCAATTCCTCCTGCCCCCAGGCCTGGCAGCTGTGGCTGGCATGTTCGGGCTGAGCTGGGCTAGCAGCCTGGGCAAATTCACTCATGTCCTCTCATACTAGTACCAATTGGGGCCACACAGCCTCGCCAGTATGCCCGGAGCCTCCATCCCACCACCCGGCTGCAGCCCTGAGCGTCTGTTGAGACGTGATTGGTGGGGGTTGAGCAGCTAATGTGGTTGCTCTGCTTTCAGGCCTCCAGCGAGGTGCTTTACTCCATCCTGAGGGACCTGCGAGACATGCAGCCCCAGCAGCACAGGTGAGGGCTGGCCAGCCAGTGGCTGGAGGGTTTTCAGCTGCCACATTTCAGAAGTCTTTCACCAAACCCTAGAGTGCACATGAACGAGGACGATGGCAGTTGGGCTGCGTGCGGGGATCAAACCTGGGAACCTCGAGATCTAAAAGCAGATGCCTCTGCTGCTATTGGCTGGGAGGCAATAGCTGACTAATTCGATATTACAAGAGCCAGGGGCTGGAAATTGAAGCCAGGCAAATTCAGACTGGGAATAAGGGATCCATTTTTAACAGGGAGAGTAATTAACCCAGTGGCTCTCAAACTTTTGCAGTGGTGACCCCTTTCACACAGCAAGCCTCGGAGGGCAACCCCCCTTATAAATTAAAAACACTTTTTAAAATAATTAACACCATTATAAATGCTGGAGGTGAAGCAGGATTTTGGGTGGAGGCTGACAGCTCACGACCCCCCCTCCCCACCCACAGTTTGAGAACCCTTGAATTAACCACTGGGACAATTTACCAAGGGCCATGGTGGATTCTCCCTCCCTGGCAAGTTTTCAAATCAAGAGCGGATGTTTTCCTATAAGATTTTCTCTATGAATTGGGGGGCGCGGGGCGTTTCTCTGGCCTGGGTCATACAGGAGGTCAGGCTAGATCATCACCATGGTCCCATTCGGCCTTGAAATCTCTGAATCTCTGCCCATCTTTACTGGGTACAGCCAGGAGAGGGAGCTGCAGCCACAGCTCTGTGGGCACGGTGCACCCCGATGGGAAGCATGGCTCTGGGCAGAGGCTGCCGGCTTCCAGCGGAGGGGAAAATGGGAGCCCCACAGCGCAGACACTGGCTGGGAAAAGACTCTCTCTGGTGCCCTCTATAGGGGAAAGGGGCAATTGGAGGGTCTGCACCAACCTGCCACCAGGTTAATTTGCATATTGAGCTCTCTGTCTCCCCCTGCAGATTAAAAGGGGTAACAGAGGTGTTCCTACCTGCCGCCAGGTGTTTGCTTTAGAGCTGGTTGGAAAAAGGTTTTTGTAGCTGTGGAAAACATAGACAAAAAGTTAAAAAACAAAAAGTCAATTTTTTGCTGAAACAGCCAACTCTTTGGCTGAAAACCAGGCACAGCTAAATGCATGGGAACAGCTGTACTGGGGTGATCCCCTTCTTACCAGCCTAATGTGTCCACACCAGGGGGTGGTACTGCTTTAGCAATGCCAGGCTAGTATGGCACCATCTTTGCATGTAACAAGGCCTCAGTAGGCAGGTAGCGACCCTCCTGTTAACCCCTGGGGTGACAGACCCCTTTTTTGCTGTGAGAGGGAACTGATCCACTGCCCTGGCCTGTCCCAGGGCCCTCATTCTGGAGCCCAAGATCCTGGTGCTGTCCCACAACATTCCCTCCCGGCTATTCCAGCACTGGAGCTACAAGGTGCTGGCTGTGCCCAGCAGGCACCTGGGCTACGACACCTCACGCGAGGAACCAGTTGAGACCATCACTGGCGAGTGCCTGGCGATGCTTCTGAAACTGGGGATGTACCTGCTGAAATACCCCAAGGTAAGGGCCAGGAGGCACTGCTAGTGCCCCCTAATGTGGGTAGGGCAGCTTGGGAGGTCTGTCGTGCCCCATCTCTAGCCAAATCTTTGGGATGCCCCCACATACAGGGTGGTGCTGCCTTTGGAATTATAGGCCCTCGCTGACCTGTCCAGCCACTTTCAATTCCATCGTCTACAGCAGGAGCGGCCCAGCTCACCACAGGTGGGCACGCTCGGTGAGTGGCGGAACGGCCAGTCGAGTTCTCGCGCTGGCTGCGGCAGGCGCGATTTTCCTCTGGCATTGAGTGGCTGAGGGCTTTCTTGCCTCTTCTGATTTCCAGAGCCCCCCAAACCTCCCTGATGTCGTTCTGGAGGAGGTCCCCAACTTAATTATTCCCCAGGACACCATCTGCCACCTCCTGGAGTGCCGGGATCTCCTGAGCCCTGCACAGTTCCTGCAGGCCTACGATTCCCCCTTGAACGTCGTCATGGACTCAGGTATGTTCCTGTGTGCCACGGGCTGCATGCACGGTGCGGGGATGCACGTGACTTGTGTCCAAGGGCTCAAAGCTTGTTCTTCTCCTGCAACGTTGTGACTGTGAACTGTCCCCTGGCTAAGAGGAAATCAGAACCAGAAAACCAGACTCCGTGAGGATGGAAACAGCCCTATGAGCTCTGCTCCAGAGTTCGTTAATCTCTGCCTTGGCACTTGGATGCAGCAGGGACAGGGGCTGCTGAAGGACGGTGACAGATTTCCACTGCAAGGGGCAGAGAGAATTGCTTGATCCTAGAGAGAGCCCTTTCCTGAGGCAGCTGCTTGGGAGAACAGCAGCCAAGGGCATACCTGAGCCCTGGGGAGTGCTGCGTGCACAGGCAGAGGGGAGAACAGAGCTCAGATCTGCCAGGCAGAACTGGTAACAAGGCCTAAGAAGGCCTCTTCTCGCCCTGGGCCGGACTGTTACTATTTGTAGCACCCAAGTGCCTCTGATCCCCAGCCACTGGCCAGACCCTTCCTGCATTCTGTCATCGAGTGCCGGGGCCGGTCTGGGCAATTTGCCCTGCCCAGGCTGCTCCACAGGAGCTTAATAGCTAGGAAACTTTTCTGATGGTCAGATAAATTGGCCTTGCCTCAGATTCATTCCCGCCCACCCCTTTCCTCTGCTAAATAACGCCTCCCGCACCCGGTTCAGTGCCTTTCCCATTCACGGGCACGGCTGCAGCCCTCCTTTGTCCAGGGTGACCCAAGCATGCTGGCGACTGGGACGGTAACTTGGCCAGTGCCCTGGGACACCTGGTGAGAGTACAGGGACATTGTCCTCTGTGCGGAAATGCACAGAGGGAATGAGGGTCTGACTGGCTGGGGGATGGGTTTTGTACCTCCCGCATATGGGAGGAAAGGAGGAAGCTGTTGCATACTGGGCCCAGCTCTTCAGTGAGAGAAGGGCCCGTGCTCACTGTCATTGGGGAGTCTGGGCAGCTGGGGTGTGGCTGGTGCCGCACTGTTAGGATTGAGGCTGGTGTGCAGTTTGGACTGGAACATTCCCATCGGTTGGGGCATCAGGCCAGATCCTGCTCAGTCACACTCGTGTAAATCAGGAGACCACCCTGTCACATCAATGCTGGTCCTATGTCACGCTCTGGAAGGCAGAGGAGAAGCTGGGCCCTTTTTTTCGTAGATTCCACGGCCAGAAGGTACCTGCGTGATTATGTAGCCTGATGCCCTGTGTAATGCAGGCCAGAGAACGCCCCTGAATTAATTCCTGTTTGAACTAGATCAGAGCTTTTAGAAACATGGTCAGGGACTGAGAATCCACCACACCCCATGGTAAATTGCCCCAGTGATTAATTTCCTTCACTGGTAAAACTTTACACTTTATTTCCAGCCTCAATTTGTCTAGCTTCAACTTCCAGCCATTGGATCGCGCTAGACCTTTCCCTGCTAGATTGAAGAGCCCAGTATTAAATACTTGCTACCCCTGCAGATTTTTATAGACTGTGATCAAGTCACCCCTTAACCCTCTCTCTTGAGCTCCTTGAGTCTGTCACTATAAGGCCGGTTTTCTAATCCTTTAATCATTCTTGTGGCTCTTCTCTGAGCCCTCTCCAATTTAACAACACCCCTCTTGAATTATGGGCACCAGAACTGGACACAGGACTTATATCTTGTAGCTCAGAGACAAACATTCTGGTCCTGGGTTTGGGAGCAGTGGGGAAGGAGCACGGGACTGATGAGGAAGTTCACAGCAGTTCATGTTCCAAAAAAGGTGAGTTGTCTGCACCCGTAACCCGTGTGTGATAACCAAGGAGAAACCCAGAAGGGTGGGCTTGAAAGCAGAGTCCAAGCCGTGATTACATCCTGTTCCTTTTGCTTAAAGGGCACGTGTTTGGAAGTGACAACCCGTATGCTGTGTAAGTTTCTTAGCAACCCAAAGGTACAGTAAGCTGTTCACTGGTACATGCACGTTGGGCTTTGCATGATGCTTCTCAGTGCACGTTCATGCAGAGTCACAGGCTGCCCTGCCCTGTAGCTGTTGGTAGAACCTTGGCTGAAATAAAACCCATCTCACCTAACCACCACTGTAGAACCCCATCCCTTTCGGTCACGCTAACAGCTCATTTCACCCGGCTGAGAGTTTCACATGCACACGTTCCATCTCCTGCCCTGCCAATGTCTGTTTAAATGCTGGCTGCCTCCAGTTCTGCAGTGATCAAAGGTTCGTGGGACTGTGCGGTCATGTGCCTCAAAGCAAAAACAATGCTTTTTCTTCCTGTATCAACTAATGTCTGAAATGCACCATTACCACAGCTAGGGGTCTGCTGCGTAGTCCTGAGATGCAGCAAATCTACTTTACAGAGTCTGGTGTTATTTAGTGAGTTGCAAGCGGCTAATCTCAACAGCTAGTTCCAAGTTTGTATAATTATCTTTTTGCACTAGCAAGAAATGAAAAAGAAATCCTGCACATCCCAATTGTTATTGATGCGGTTGGGAACGGCTGCAGAAGGTGGGCATCAGGAATATGGTTATCGTTCCTGACTCATGTTCTATAAGATCAGTGTCTTAAACATTTCAGTGCGAAACTCAAGGGATAGTGAATTCTTCACTCGAACTACTAACCCCTTGTTAGTCGTTTGCAAATGAGCCCATAGGCCTTAGGCACCGAGATTCCACTGCATTGCCACGGGGGCGAGCACCGAATTCCATTAAGCTTGTTGGAGCAGAGAATTGTCTCTTACTGGATGTGTGTGCAGCACCTAGTCCAATGGGCAGGGCCTAGATGCTACCGCCCTATAAACGAGAGAATCGTGGCCTGGGGGTGAAGGACAAAATCAGCAATTACCCACACTGAGCGGTGCACTCAACCCCTCCACGCCTATTTCCAGAGCATGTTACAAACACTAATCAAGCCTCTCTATCAGCCCCATTGTAGCAATGGGGAAACTGAGGCACAAAGCAAGTAACTCACTTGCCCAGGTCCCCCACAGAACCAGTGCCATGGTGGGGGCCGTCCTTGAGCCCTGTCCCTGGCTCTAACAACCAGACTCTCCTGGCAGCCCATTAGTGAGGGGGCAGCTGCAACCTATCATGGTTTTTACAAATGAAGGGCTGATCCAGAACTCACTGGAGTCAAGGCAGAGCCCTAAGTGCATCCTCAGGCCCTGTCCTGGGTCCATGGCTCCAGCAGTCCCCAGCCTACCCATGGCTTGGGAGAGGGGTGTTTTTGCACCCTCCTCCCTGAAGTCTGGCTTCGGTTCCCAGCCTCCTCTCTGTGCTGCCGGGACAAAGCTGCATGTGTTTGCACCGACCACGGCAAGCAGGCAGGGCCAGCCCGCCGCACCTCAGCCAGGCAGGGGCAGAGCTGGATGGGGAGTGGTGGAACAGCCGTGCTGCCCTCCCCGTGGAGCACATCACCCTAGAAATGCAGGGAAATGACTGCAGCTGGAACCACCTGGTGCTGCTCAACCCCCTCCAGTGCAGCTAGCACAGCCCCACCCTGTGGGGAAAGCGCTGGTTCTGGTGCCTTGGGGTCATGGAGTCCAGTGAGCAACTAGGTTTAGGACTCAGGCATGGGGCTTCTGAAACTCAGCCTCCAAACCAAACCACCCGAGTCAGGAGACACCAACAGAGACCAGCCGAGAGGGCGTCTGCCCCAGAGCCATCCCTCTGGCTCAGGCATGGGGCAAGCTGCTGCCGTCTGGTGGGTGTGATGGGCCAGGGATCTCTGCCCCATCCCTAGTGCATGAATAGCTCCAGTACCATAGCCCTGGGCTGCAGTCTCAGCAGAGGCCAAGGGCCGACTGGGCCATGGAGCCTGAATCTCCCGCTTGTCCCTAGAGGCGGAGGTGGATTAAGATTTACTGGGGCACTGGGCACAAAGAACATTTGGGCCTCCACACCTGAGGGTTCCCAAATTGGTCAGGGCCCCAGGGGCCCCTGCCTAGAGGCAATATCTCTGAACCAGGAATGAGACACAAGAGGGGATGGCATGTGGGGTGATTTGCTTGTGGCCATGATGCTCCCGTTCTGTGGGCAGAGTGGCCAGCCATCCCCCAGCCCCTTTAATGGAAACCAAGCAGAGCCTTCAATCCCTGCAATCGGCTCTCCTGTTCGTTACTAGGATTGCCTTGTTCCTAATCTCTACAATACCTGAGAGCCGTGGAGAATTGCCGTCCAGCAAGGTCCTTCCGTGGCTCCCCTCACCTGATGCCCGAGGCCCTTGCAGGCACTAAGGAGTGTGAGGCAGGGCAGTGCTGTTCTCTCTCCTGGGCAGCTGAGGTACAGAGCGGGATTTCGGCACCACACTCCCATTGATTTCAGTTGGAGATAGGTGCCCAAGACCTTTGGGGATCCGTGCCTACATGACTCCCCCAGGGGTCTATGGCAGAGCTGGGAACTGAGGCTACCGCTCCTGCGTCCCAACCCAGGGCCTCCATCACTCGATCAGCCCTCCTTTTCCATGCACGAAAAATGAAGCCAGCAGCAGTTCCTCAGTCAAATCTCCTGCTTCTCGCTGGTGTTCTGATGGTCTCTTTCCCCTCTCCCCCTTTCCAGAGTGCGTGTGGCCAGTGCCTGGGAAGGTGAAGCTGGACGCTGTGAGCTCTTGAATGAAAAGGACTTGGGGCCCATGGATACGTGGGGCATGGCTGAGATTGGAGGGGTGCAGGCAGCAGCCTAGGCACTGCTCCGGCCCACAGCTGGTCATGCAGTGCTCAGGGTGTGGCTGATCTCGGCCCATGATCGTGGGGAACATCCAAGAGCCGCATGGGAAAGCGGCCAGAGAAGCCTGCGTCTCACCAGTGGAATGATGGGCTCAGATGGACAAAAGGGATTAACTGTAATTATATGGGGATTAACTAGCCACTGGTTACCTGCCTGTGATACATGTACAGCGCTCACTGAGCTCCGGTCCTGCAGAGAGAGAGAGAGAAAGTGTGTGTGTGTGTGTGTGTGTAACATGCTGTTTTTCCCATGGGACTCCTGCCTCATTCGGGGCATAGGACGCCCGGGGCTCACTGAATATGGCAGCTTTCCAACATTTCTTTTTGTCCTTCTGCTCCAGTGCATGGGCCGGCATTACTAACACCCGCCATCCACACCCTGCTCTGAAGCCAGGCTGGTCACTGCCTCTCAGTCTGGTCTGGGGCACCCCTGCAGGGTCTGCGAGCTTCACAAACATTCACCACACCCCGGGAAGCAGTGTGGGGCTATCATCAGTGTTGCACATGGAGAACTGAGGCCCCGAGCAATTAAAGCCAACATGATCAGAGCCAGGATACTAGTCTATACGGACCCCTGCTCTGGCAAGCCCTGTTTGATTCTTTTAGAAGCCTTGGAGCCCGCTCAGGTTCTAAGGTCCCTCCTCTACCACAAACAACCAGCCAGAGTTAGCAGGGTCACTTTGCCTAGCCCCTTCCACCCCTACACTAACAGAGCTCACAGTTCATTCCACATATGGGGAAACTGAGGCACACAGAGCTGAAGCGATTTCCCCAAGAGGGTGGAAGAGCCAGGAATGGAACCCAGACCCCTAGTCTTCCTCCTGCAGGAAATGGATAACGTTGGTCTGGTGGAGTTACTTGTGCTGTTATGTGGGGCGCGGGCGGACGGACCCCTGCAGTCCTGGACTTTGGGACCCGCTAGGCCATACAGCTGAAAAGGTGCCAGAAGAGGAGATGGAGGAACAACTGCATTGGTGATTCCGCTTTATGCAGGTGGGAGCAAGCCCTGACTTCCTGTGTCTGCAGTTTAGCTTCCTGACAGCAAGAAGCCACCCCATGCATCCATGCAGCAGGGAGTCAGAGCCAGCAGATGTCCGGGGAGAATCCAGCTAGTGTGTGTGGGATGCTGCAGGGAGCAGAGCAAGAAGCCAGCGTTGCAGCAGTGGGAGTGAGGTCACTGCCATGTGCGCTGTAAGGTACCTAGTGCAGGGGTGCAGCACTGCCCCCAGCTGGATGGCGTTGCTAGGATTTGCATAGCAGGGGTTCTCAAACTGGGGGGTCGGGACCCTCAGGGGGCCACGAGCTGTCAGCTTCCACCCCAAACTCTGCTTTGCCTCCAGCATTTATAATGGTGTTAAATATATTAAAAGTGTTTAATGTATGGGGGGGGGTCGCACTCAGAAGCTTGCTGTGTGAAAGGGGTCACCAGTACAAAAGTCTGAGAATCCCTAGTATAGCACCATGACTGTGTGTGACACCTTAGAGACAGGTAAGGAGACAGGGTCCTTGCTCCAAGCTTATCCATGCATCACACAGCACTGCAGTGAACAGAGCAGAAACCATGGGGACAGCACAACACCCCTTCCAGGGGAGAGACAGCCCCAGGGGTTCACCATGTCCTTGTCTTGCTGCTCTTTCCTGTAGGTCAGAGTGGGAGCAGAGGGCAGGGGCAGGCTGGGGTGGGGGCGGGGGAAGAAGAGGGTGTCACGGAGTGTGGGGAGTCCGGTCCTGCACCCCTCTTCCTGGGACCCACAGTGACTCTCAGCCAGCCAGTAAAACAGAAGGTTTATTGGACAACAGGAACACAGGTTACAGCAGAGCTTGCAGGCACAGTCAGGACCCCTCCACCGAGTCCTTCTGGGCTTTCAGGGTGCTTGGATCCTAGCTAGGATACCCTGAATTCAACCCACACAGCCCCAAGCCCAAACTCAAACTGCTTCCCTCCTGCCACTCCCTTCCTTTGTTCCCCTTCCCGGGCAAAGGTGTTTGACCTTTCCCCTCCCTTACCTAGCTCAGGTTACAGGCCCTGGCATCGTCCATCCCCTAAAGTCCTCCCCTGCTCTCCCACTCCCCACACAGACAGTCCCTACTGCATCACAGAGGGTTGTCTTGATGCCCTGGAATCAGGAGAATGTTGCAAGCTTAGGAGGAAGGGTGAGCAAAGGCTCAGAACCACAAATGGAGCGGGGCTAAGATGGCTAATGAGACAGGCAGTGGCAGGGATGGGAGGGCGGGAAAGGAAAGCAGAGGGGGACTGAAGCTTGCAAGAGGCTGATTGTGATGTGGAAAGAGACAGGAACCCAGAGGAGGGTAGGTGCCAGCGGGCACAGCAGCAGGGGGCTAGCCTGGAAGGGGAGAGCTGAGCCACCAGGAGGAGAGAGTGGATGAGGTTTCTCCATGGCCCGGGGAGCCAGGATGCTGACTGGTTCCTAGAGAACAGAGCCCCCACCACACTCCCAAACCCCCTGCCCAAGGGGCACATGGCCCCCGTTTGCAGGCTCAGCAGAGAGCAAGGAGATAATGGGCCCTGCAGTGAGGGCAGCACACACCTGGGCGGGGCAGAGGGATGGGGTCCGCCAAGAGCTGAGCTAGCACATGGCCCAGGTGGTTGCCCTGCTGCTCCCATAGTGTCCAGGAACTGGGGCTATGATGAGGCCTTCGCTCTGCAGGGCTGACAGTCCAGCCCCACGACGCTGAGCACACAGGAGGGGCTTGGGCTCCAGAGCCCTCCAGCCAATGGAATTTACTGTATGAGCAGTAGCTGCATATTCATCCGAGCCCCACTACTGCTTGGGGCAGGGGCAGCCACCCTGACTCGTTCTTCCCCCGGCACAGTCCTGAGCCCCTGCAGCACTCGTTACTGGGCTGCTGGCTGGGTCTGGTAAGGGTCTCAGCCTGAGCAAAAGCCCATTCAACTCCCAGCCTCTGACCACATGCAAGGCACTGGCACTGGGAACGTGCCATGCTGACCGCCAGGGAGCAGCGGCACCACTCAGCTGAGCCTCAGGGGGTGGGGGCCAGAGCCAGCACAGGGAAGGGAAGCAACAGGGAAGGCTCAGAACAGCTGCAGCATGGCAAAGGGGCTGGAGCAGGCCGCAGAAAGAAAAGACGGAGCAGATCCCAGATAGCATAAATCAGGGCAGCTCCAGTGGAGTCTGTGAGGGGGACGGCTCCACGTCCAATCTTACCACACATGGCGATCTGGGGCAGAGAATCTTTTGGGTCAGCTGTTTTGCAGGAAGGCAGCATCCTCCCAAGATGATCAGCTCCATCAACTTCCAGCCAAATGTTCACCCATTTTTCATTGCTGTACTGACAATGTTAATTAGTCTCGGAAACAGAAAGAAATCTGTCTGCCCGCATGGCCCCTGTGGTTGGGGTGTCGTAGTCTTCAATTTGTTTATCCTCACAGCCGCCCTATGAGGCAAGGGAGAGGTTTGATCCCCATTCCAGCTCGAATTGGGGAGAAAGATAAGCAGTGGTACGCTGTCAAGCTCTGCCCTCTTGACAGGCCAAAGTGAAACCTCACTCTCAGCAGATGGCGCAGATGTTCACAGTATGTCTGGGCAGGCTCAGCTCACCCTCTGTGGGGTTCAGATTCACACCCCCCTGCCCTTTGAGGCAGAATTGAGACCTAGGCACAATGCGGGCATGTGCCCAGAGCCCGGGCTCCCAGATATGAGGACGGCAATTGAAGCTTTCACTAAAATAAAATGTTTGTGGCTTTCATCATTGCGAAGGAAAATTGGAAAATGCAACCTGAGTGTAACCAATGCAACGTCTGCCTGAGCCTGCAGCAGAGGACGGATCAGCAGCCATTAGTGTCAGGGAGGAAGCTGTTGGTCCCACACCCACCAGCAGAGCAGACTTGGCCTTTGTTGCTCTGGGGCAGAGGCTGGCTCCCTGGGGGAGTGGGTGGTGGTGGTATGGGCCACTGGGCTCAAAGGACTTGCCTTTGGCGAAGCTCAAATACCGCCAGGGCTTAGCTCTCCCCCTCTGGTTTTCAGTTCCATGAATGGGGTGGGGCGACAAGGTGGTTGTATCTCCCAAACTCCCAGTGACACCAAAGGAGACCATGCAGATCTGTAACTCTCCCTCTTCTTCCTTACATGCAATGAAATAGTTAACAATGCTGCCATTCAAATGAGCATCATGGGGCATCTAGGTTAACTCCCCACACCACTGCAGGGGGCAGTTCAGGCTCTCAGCAGATCCTGGAAGACATCACTGCATCAGAGACCTTTGGTGTGGCCTGATCCCCATTTAACAGGTGGGAAAGTGAGACACAGAGATGGCAGAGGGACTCCCCAAGGTTAGGGAGATGGGTAGAGCCTGGAAGGGAACCCAGCTCTTTTAACTAAGTCTCAGTCCAGTGCCTTATGCACTAGCCCAGACTTCTCGGGGTTCTTGTCTGTGCAACATTTGTCAGAAAAACACAGGAGTTCCCCTTCCAATAAACTGTACAGAACGTGGACCGTTTTCATTCTGTATTTGTAGAGCACCGAGCTCAGTGGGGCCCTGGTCCATGACCAGGCTCTGAGGAGCAACCAGAGTACAGATAATAAACAGTAATAATAATTTAGCTCTTACTAAGGATCCAGATCAGATATAAAATCCCTACCGCCCTGTAACACTGCCAGCCCAGATAGTATTTCTTTACATTGCAGGCTCTGGAAAATAAATGGAGAACTTTGAACAACAAAGTATTGGGTCTGGAAGAGAGATCAGAGATAGAGAACGTTCATTGTTTTACCTGGTTTTATTATTGGGAGACGGTTTCAAAGTGAAGTCTGACCCACTTTTGCTAACAGAAGAGGCCATTTGTCTAGGGCTAAAGCATCATTGAGCCAGCCAGGCAATGAAGAGAGAGATGGCAGACAGGCTGGGTTGTGTTTCACTCCAGGACTGATTGGGATCGGATTAAAAACCAGGCGAGAGTCCGTGCCCTAAATCAGCAGATCAAACGCTCACAGGTTTGGTGAAGGAAACACACGAGAGTTTGCCTTTGAGAGGAGCAATTTGGGAGCTAAACAGCTTCATTTCTTTGTTTCTGGGTCAATTTTGGGTGCTGTTAGAAGTTACTGGTTAGGATGAAGAAGAAATGTGTTTGTGTCTAAGGCACTGATCCTGCAAACATTTATGGATGCGCTTAACTTTGGAATCCCTGGGACGACTCAGCTGAGCAAAGTTATGCCTCCCTGCAAGTATCTGGAGGCCTGGAGCCTGAAGCCGTGGTCTCCTTCTGCACCCGCCGAGCTTAGCTACACAATTCATGCCCTGATTCAGGAACGCATGTAAGGCTTAAACCAAGTGAATGATTTATCTGCTGACCTTAGTGAGTGTGGACATGAGTGTGCTCCACTGAAACCAAGGGGGCGGGGGTTTCCATTGAATTGCATGGGGGCAAATCAGACCCTGAAATAAGCCTGTGCTGCTTTTGACCCCATTAGCCCTCCAGAACCAGCTCAGTTACAGGAAAGGAGGCTGGGGCCAGATTCTCCATGTACATCAGCAAAACTGAGTTTCAATCGGTTCCATCTGTGCAAACCCACACAAGGCAGGGTCCTCCCCCGAGCCCAGGTCCCAGCTCAAGCTTCTACACCATAATTGTATTGCCCTGCAACTCAAGTCAGCTGACCCGGGCCTTGCAGTGCCTGAGGATCTAATTTGACTTTGCAGGGCTTTTACTACTGGGGATGATTCACAGATTTCAAGGCCAGAAGGGACTACTGTGCCAGGGAGTCTGACCTCCATTGGACTGTGTTAGAAGAGCGAAGCACCAAGGGCCGGCGCTACCATTTAGGCAGCCTAGGCAATCACCTAGGGCACCAGAATCAATGGTGGGCGCTGTTTTGCTGGAGGGGGCGGCAGGCGGCTCCGGTGGAGCTGCCGCAGGGATGCCTGCGGAGGGTCCGGTGCTCTGCGGCTCCGGTGGAGCTGCTGCAGTCGTGCCTGTGGACGGTCGGCTGCTCGCGCGGCTCCAGTGGACCTCCCGCAGGCACGACTGCGGCAGCTCCACCGGAGCCACGGAGCACCGGACCCTCTGCAGGCACCACTGCGGCAGCTCCACCGGAGCCGCGGGACCAGCGCGCGGGGCGGCGAAATTGCCATCTGCTTAGGGCGCTCAAACCCCTAGCGCTGGTCCTGGAAGCACCCACTATTAGATATTTGTTCCCCATGTAGATACTTATAGACTGTAATCAAGTCACCCCTTACCTTTCTCTTTGTTAAGCTAAATAGATCAAGCTCCTTAGTCTATCACTATAAGGCAGGTTTTCTAGTCCTTTAGTCATTCTCATGGCTCCTCTCTGATCTCTCTCCAACTTAAGAACATCCTTCCTGAATTGTGGGCACCAGAACTGGACACAGGATTCCCGCAGCGGTCGCACTAGCGTCAAATACAGAGGTGAAATAACCTCTCTACTCCTATGTGAGACACTCTTAGGGTGACCAGATGTCCCAATTTTATCAGGACACTCCTGATTTTGGGGTCTTTTTCTTATATAGGCTCCTATTACCCCCCCATTCCCATCCTGATTTTTCACACTTGCTGTCCAGTAACCCTAGACACTCTTGTTTATGCATCCTAGGATCACAGTAGCTCTTCTGGTCACAGCATCATACTAGCTCAGCTGATTATCTACCATGACCCCCAAATCTTTTTCAGAGTCCCGGCTTCCCAGGACAGAGTCCCCCATCCTGTTGGTATGGCCTCCATTCTTTGTTCCTAGATGAACACATTTACATTTAGAGGTATTAAAACACACATTGTTTGCTTAAGCTCAGCCTATCAAATGATCCTCATTGCTTTGGATCAATGACCTGTCCTCTTCATTACTGACCACTCCCCCAATTTTTGTCACAACTGCAAACTTTATTAGTTATGATTTTAAGTTTTCTTCCAGGTCATTCATAAAAATACTACAGGGCCAAGAACAAAGCCCTGCAAGACCCCACTGGAAACAGACGCACTCAGAGCTAACTCTGCTTATACTTACATTTTGGGACCTATCACTTAGCCAACTTTTAATGCAGTTAACGGGGGCCATGTAAATTTTATATCATTCTAGTTTTTAATCAAAAATGTCCTGTGGTACCCAGTCAAATGCCTCTCAGAAGAGTAAGTATAATACATCAACACTATTACCTTTATCAACCAAACTTGTAATCTCATTAACAAAAATAAATCAAAATAGTTTGAGAGGATTTGGTTTCCATGTTGTACAAGAAGGAAAGAGGCCAGCTTGACTTTCAGCTCTCAGGCTGAGTTTGCAGGGCTGGCTGGTAGGAAAGCCCAGCGTTTTACTTGCCAACTGCACAGATTTGCTCTAGGGAAACAGAAAAAAAAGTCACCCTGGACCCTCCATGCTGTTTTTGCAGTGTGGCCTTGCAAAGAAGTGCACATTTGGGGGGGAGGGAAGGGGGTGTTTCTCCACTTCTCTATTTGAAGTGGAACAGGCCTAATGGATGTCATCTTTCTTTTCTGTAAGCGTTTGCTCAGATTAAGCTCTGCCCTGGCCAATGTTCTTGTGAGAACTCCCCACCAAAGACATCCAGCTGAGCCACCAACACAAGCCTGGGTGTCCTCTTGACAGGTGCTGGAGTCTCCATGAATTCCACTACAGACTTCGCTATCACGACTGATTTTACAGAGAAGACACCCAGACACCATGGTGATGGGCTGCAGCATAAACCCCTGAGAATGGCAAGGTTTTTTCACTGATGAATCTTCACCACTGACCCTTCTACAACCTCACCTCCCCCTCTCCTTGGCAAAGAGGCACAGCGAGACCTGGATTGGAGGCTACATATACGGGTTCAGCAAACATCATCAGTTGATTCTATTTTAATGAGAACACCCTTCAAGGAGAGTTGGGGGCAGGGTGGTGTGGGGAGTCAAGCGTGCGGCTTCTTTCAAGAAGCTGCTCGGGGTGTTGATATTTCAGGTCAGAGTGTGAGACACAAACCAGCAAGTCCTTCTGGAGGAACTGCTGCAAATACATGACATTCACTGTGTTTGAGGAGAAGAACCCCCGTTTTACCAACAATTTGACAGCAATTTGCACATTTATTTCAGGTGATTTAGCACTACATCCCTGCCCCTCCCTCCCCCCTGTGTCCCCATTACAGTCTGGGTGATGAGTTGCACTTATGACCTGTGCAGAAAGCTGTAACATCTTAACTTGCAAATACGGCTGTGAGAGAATATTTCTTTATACATTTATACTTATCCGGGGACGCTAAGCATTTCAATTTACATTGTACATTGGTACACCAGTTCAGATGGAATGGCTCAAATAAAACAAATATATATAGATCTATTTTATATATACAAATATATAATATATATATATATCTATGCAGACAGATATATATATATATATATCTTTCAAAAGGATAAAAGGTTAAATTTGTCTTTGCATGCACCACCAAAACCTCTGCTCCACACCACCCAAACAAAAGAGCTAACTAAGGCTCAGCGCTGAGTAAACTCTTATCAGGTGCCTGGTAACATGTCCCTGTAGTCAGTTTTGCCCTCTCCTTGCAGACTGTGATGCAGGAATATGTGACTCTTGGTGGGGAGAGATGAGGGAGTTGCGCTGGTGAGCAGTGAGCTGGAAAGGCAAGGTCACCCGGGCCACATCTCACTTTCTAAAGCACAGGTAGGGGGACACAACATGAGCACATTATTGCTATTCAAAGCATGGCCTTGCTCTCCAGCACAAAGTGGCGCCGTTCACGCCGACGGGGCCCACGCCTCCCTTGCCAATCGCAGGCGTGTCCATGCCGCTCCCAACTGCCTGCCGTGGTCCCAAGAGGAACAGTCACACCTGGTTCCTCGCCAAATCCCCAGCTGCGGCTCAGACAGGGAGTCATTTCCGGCCAATAACAAGGAGTCAAGCCAACAAAGAAACAAGGGAAGGAGAAAAAGCCAGGGTGAGGTATTTGGGAATGATGAGACATGGTTCAGATCCCATTGGGGCAAACACTCTCCTGGAGACCACCCTGCAGGTGTTACCCTAAAGCAGTCAGTTTGGCAGACAGTCTGGAAAACAACAGGCTTATAAGGGTTAGAGACAACATCTCTCCTATAACAGCCTTCCTGCAGGGGACGGAGACAGCATGGGCATTGACAGCACAGCAGTGCAGCTGGAAAAGCAATGGGCCACCGGGCAAGGATTTCACCAGCTGCCAGGCAAGGGGACGCTGGTGGAACCCAACGAGCGGAACCCTTGCCTGGCAGCCTGGTGCCACTGGGCACCGTTACTGCAGTGACCACCCTGCTGAAGAGCAATGGGGAATGTGTGTTTACGGTGTGGGGAGGGGGGTTGGGGTTATTTTTGGAACAGGGCTGAAAGCTTGAAAGGGGGATACTTAGGCACCAAGTCAAAAGGCAAAGTTTGGATAAGGCGAAACAAACCGATGGAAATAAGTAACCAAAACTGCCCCAGAAATGCATTTTGCCATGGAGATAGGCTGTCCCTGTTTGCTACAAGTCACACATGTCCATCCAGCCAGCTCACACTGGTAGCTGGAGAATGGAGCCCCCACTGAGAGCAAGCCCTGCCAGGGCAAGGTCTCCGGACCGTAGTGGTTATGGGATCACATGTATGTACAAGAGAGTCAATGGGGGAAGGGGACACTATGTCATAGGGCGGTGCTTTCCGATTCTTCCTCTTCCGAATCGACTTTCCCTGCCGCAGAATGTCTCTGGGTTTGTTCCAGCGGATCTTGGTGGAGTGCAGGATCAACCTCGACGTGTATAGAAGGGACATCAAAGGGGACGAGATCTGCAATCGGGCACAGAAAGGCAGAGGTAAGAGGCTGCTCCGGGCGAACCCGCGCTAAGACGGACAGATGAGATCAGCAAAAAGCAACTTGGGAGGCGCTGCTTTTTCCTAGCGGCAAAAACGTTTCTCAGGCTAATACGTTGTTAATGTCAGAGCACAGGGATGTCATAATAAAGTCTAGGTTTGCACCTTCTATCGTTTTCACTTCCTCTCCTGAAGCTTGAGTGTCTCCGTTGCAGCAGCCAGCCTCTCTCTTATTCTTGTCACTATCCCCATGGGCCTGCTAGGACTCAGCACAAATGCCGAGCCCAGAGTCTTTCCAAAACACGGGGCAGAAACTGGCACCTTCTACTGACCCCTTTTGTTTCGGGCCCTTACACTTTGCAGACTCGCCTTAGCCCCTTTCAATCTTTCCCCATCGCAGATAGCAGAGTGGAAAACGCTATGGAGCCATCTAGCCTACCCCCCGTATGGGAATACAGGATTGGTCCCGAGAGGATACTCTCTGTTGCTTAGTCTAGTTGTGAATGTCTCCAGAGCAGGGACTTTGACAGTAGATCTCACACTCAAAGAGCTACTACCTCTCATGTACTCACGGCTATTTCCTAAACTCCACTTCATTTTCCTTTTCAAACCTGCCAGTATTCAGCCCCCTCCATCTTTTCTCCTAGAGCACGAGAGATTGCTTGGCGGACGGGGGGGAAGACATGAAAGGATATTAAACTCACTCGCCCAAATACGCAGCTACCTCATTAGCTGGGTCCTTTCCAGCTGCCAAGTGCAAATGCCACAATTACCACACTAGCCAGGGTTGCTAGGTTTCTAATTAGCCGCCAAGGCCAGCCCCACCCATGCATTCTCCCTTTTCCTGAATCATAGGGAAATGAGTGACATATGAGGCCTGTGTCTCATTTGAGGGCGGGACGCGCGTAGGCGAGTGGCCGGACAGGTACATGGACTGCCCACAGCGTGCAGCATTGGACTGGCCTTTGGGGCAAGGTCAAGGGCCAACAATTCAGGTTTCAAATATAGTAAGTTACTCTGCCTTGGCGGGAGGGTCTTCTGGGACTTCCCCCTCCCCATTTTCCCCCTTTGCCCCCTCAAGCAGCCTGTGTTGAGCCAATCTGCTCTTCTAGCTGCACCGATGGAAGAAGCAGCTAGGGAGATATGGGTGGGGAGGGTGCTGCATCCACGGCACTGCAGCTCCTTGCAGCCCAGGGAACGAGGAGCACAGCTCAGGCCTCCACACTGCTCCCACCCCTAGATGGGCAGAGCGAGCTGGCTGCATCATGCCACATGGATTTCCACAGATCGGCAGCAGGCCCAGAGCCCGGTGGGTTCCAGCTCTGGACACTTGTGTGGTGGCTGTGTCTGTCTCTCTCACACACACACACACACTCTCTCTCTCTCTCAAACACAGACCTTCACACTCACTTCCCAACACAGACTTGTATTATTGTGGTTGTTACTTCTTTCCAAGTGTGTTATTTTAGCTTTTTGACTGGTCTGTGCATTTCATCGTTTTATTTCTCTCTTACGCTTACATTGAATTCTTTGAGTAGTGAGTTCTAAAATGCCCACGCTCTCCTGGCTGGAGTAATTATCCTTACGGTAACTTTTTGAAAATATACATCCTAGCTAGGTTTTTTGTTTCTACTGGTGGTGCACATGCGCACGTACCTCAATATTGGTGCACATAACAAAATTAAGCCTGCACATGGATGGAAAAAATTAGAGGGAACATTGCTAGTAACCCTTCGAATGCTGGCCAGGTGGGCGGCACTTCATACCTTCAGGAGAGGGTTGGGAGGGGCGGGGGGTTGAGGTCAGAAGAAGGCAGAGCTGGACAAGGGCCTCCTGGGTACAGTCAGTCCTGGTCCAACTTGCCTCTCCATGGCTGGCAATTCTCCCCCTGCGCTCGGGCTCTGTGCTGCTCTGAGTCCCACTTCATACCAAGAGGAAGGCAAGGTGAGTCACCTCAGTGGAAACAGCCAGGGACAGGCACAGCCTGCCATGGCTCTGGGCTGATGGTGAATCAGGCAGGCAAATGGGGGGCAGGCGGCTCTTCACCTGTGCATGGGAGGGACGCTTTTGGACCTAGGAGCGGCTTATGCTCCAATAAGTCTGTTCGTCTATAAGGTGCCACAGGACTCTATCGCTTATTGGAGAAACAGGCACTGGGTTTTCTGAGCTCCTGCCCCTCAGCCTGGAGCCCTGAGGAGCAAACTCAAGTCCTGGAGTTAGAAGGTTAAAAAAGAAACCCTACGCAATACATAGGCCTGGGTGCAGCTGGAGATCCGTTGGACAGAGCACTCCCAGCCCTGCGAAAGCACCTGCCTGGGGAAGAGCAGAGTACCCCAGCTGAGATTTGCTGTGTGGGCCTGAGAGCAGAGTTTGGCCTACGGGGGGTATGACTGGCAGATGTCATGGGCACAGTCTGTGCTCTCACACCCGTACAGCTTGCTTCGGAGATGTGTGGCCTAGAGAGACGGGACGGTGGGACAGCGCCCGCACCCCCTCTCGCCTCCTCCAACACTTTATATGAAGGTTTAGGCTCATTTTACACCAGGGGTAAAATTCTGCTCTTGCCTACACCAGGGCAACACTGCTGACTTCCCTGAGCTTGCACCACCAGAAATTTGCCTCCAGATTTTTATATTCCTTTTCCACCGTCACTGATCCATTATTCCTAATGACCACACAAGTGCCCCTTCCCAACTGGAACAAGCTTGCCTCTCGCAGCCTTAAACATGAGAGTGGGCTCACATTTTCAGGAGCGCAGCTAACGCCTCTTGTGGGCATCAGCATTCTCCAAAACCTGCAGCGTGGATGTGTAAACCAGGTAGACGTGTTTAGAACCACAGAGCTGTAAGGCTAGCAGGAACCTCGAGAGGTCACCTACCCAGCCCCCTGCGCTAAGGCTGGGTCATTTGCCCATGGGTGTCTGAGATGATCTCCCCTGATGCCAAACGAGCAGCTGCAGATATTGGACCATTTTGCATCTGGCCAGTGGGACTAGGTGTACAGCTGGCTCACACGGTGTGAGGGGCTCTATATTTTAGCTGCTCTGGATAGGGTTACCAGGTGTCCGGTTTTCAACTGGAAAGGGGACCTGGCAGTGTCCGGTCAGATGAACTGACCTGACACCAAAAGTCTGGTTACCGCGGTGGCGGGGGGAAGGTGCTGGGTCATCAACCTGTGCCAGCCGCTGCTCGGCCGGGGCTGCCTCCTTCCTGTATCTCTTGGGCAGGCTCTGCATCACGCTGCAGCTCCTGTTCTAGCCCCAGAACAGAGGGAGCCCACCTGCGGGGTGAGGGTGGGGGGAGGAAGGTGGAAAGGATTGCAATGAGGAAGGGGAAGGGGAATGAGTGGGGGCGGGGTCTCAAGGGAAGAGGCAGAGCAAGGGTGGGGCCTGGGAGAAGAGGTGGAGCAGGGCAGCGCCTCAGGGGGTAGGGAAGGGGGCTCCAGTTTTCAGACATGAAGCAGTTTTAGTTTTTGAAATAAGGAGGCCTAACTGTCATGTGTATTTGAAACAAGCTCACTGCTAGCCAGCGTTGTGAGACTGTTTCTATCGGATAACGTTTTGCAGCATGTAATGGAAGATACTGAGGAAACCCCTGCTGGAAAAAAAACCAGGGAAGATCATAGCAAACCAGGGTGTGCTGTCATAACGACAGTCTGTGAAGTGGCTAGTTAGGGTTTTTGTGCCCGTTTCCATTTAAGTTAGCTAACAGCCATGCAAATGTCAGTCCAGAGATGCTCTAGTAATGCTTGGGCTTGCCCATGGCTGGACCCTGGGGCAAACTACTAATATCTGAGCCCTGGAACAAGTGTTTGTAGAGGGACTGGACTAGTATTCACAAACCTGTTCGCAGACTTGAGCAAAATAGTGATCACTTTACTAGTGTGGAGACAGGAACAAAAATTCCAGCCTTGACAGCCCCTTAGGGCTTGTGTTCAGAGCAGCGTCGGCTATACTCAAGTTGGCTTAGCTCTAGTGAGAGCAGCCACACCCTGGAGCTGCCCCGGGTGGCTGGACTAGTAGCATAGAATAGTTTTGTTCCCTCTGCGTTACTAGCTCGAGCATCTCCGCATCCCCCGACAGGCCAGCTAGCTTGAGTCCAAAGCACGCCTAGGTGGAGCGAGAGATTTTTGGCCAGTTAGATTTAACACTCGAGTTACAGCTGGTGCTAACACCGCAGCGGAGAACAGCCTGTGGATGCACACTCGTCCAGTTCACACGCCATCAGAACGTGTAGTGCATCTGCTGGTGCACCGCGGAGGCCCACCGACGTGCTGGTCCTGTGGGTTCCACTGCAGGGCAGGTGGAGTTCCACTGGTGTGGCACTGCAGTGACATGCAGTGGCTGTTTTTATCAACTGGGCTGCTCAGCCTAACAGTCCCATACCACATGCCTAGCATGCAGGCCTCATTTGTCACCTGTGACATTAGGCTCTTAACGCTACAGTGCATTTGCATGATGCTATTCGTTCATTTTATCGGCGCGCATTTCCAGAGTGCTCCTGGTCAGAGTAAATAAGCACCACCTAGTGATGCTAAATATCCCCAGAAAACATACCAACGGCATCAATACCCAATCAAGGCAATTAAGAACGGCAATATCATGACATCCCTTCTGAAAAACAATACATGAAATGGAAGAGGGAGAAATTATTCATACAGGTCAGTTCTAAGCCATGGTTGGGAGGGGAAGAAAGGGAAGGGGAAGGTCAGGAGCTAGTCATGGGATTGTTTTCATTGACTGATTTCAATATACAAAGGGGGCGGGAACAAAGGCCAGCGGTTCCAGGAAGCAAAAGAAACAAGTTTACTAATAAGGTAATTATTGGTGAACTTGTGATACGGTCACAGGCCCAAGAAGCCATGCAATTCCGGTTCAGCGAGCCCCATGCAAAGGCCAAAGAGAGCGAGATGGAATTAGTAGTGAATCTGACGCAACAGCCAGCCACTGGTGGCCAGTCTAGTGGGTTAGCTTTTCAAGTGCCAGAGAGAGGAGGTTTGCATGGGAACTCCAGCTTACCCTGAGAATCCCCCTCACACCTATCCAATATTGCATCACTCGCCTCAAACAGCTGCAAGGACACAATCATAGGATTGGGAGAAAGGAAACAAAAATAAGCAGCAACAAGGAGACAAGAACACAACAGAAATACAGTTCAGAGAATTGTGGCTGTCAAGTCGTAAAATAGAACATAGAATACATTACAGTATAAACAGACTAGTTTTCAAAACCTGCATGGAGAGAGAAACCAATCTGCCATTCCTATTTACCATTGCCTGCTCTGCAATCCTGGAGTACTAGGGGGACATTTGTATAATTTCCCTTGTGAATCCTTCCAGCACAACCCAGCAGATCAGGACTGGACCGGCTGGGTCTCAGATGCTGTTCTACAAGTAAAGGAGTCAACAGACATGCAAGTGTATAACTGAAATAGTATCTATCTCATGAACTGTCAAGAGTAGAAAGATCCACTATACATCAGTGGAAAGCCAGGATTCCCAAGTTTCCAACCATGTATAGTATCTGTTTCTAGTCATCATGGGCCACGACATATACCACAAAATGATGACCAGTCCCTCAGAGCGGGCAAAAGGACACCAGATAGGCCTACCTGTTGTCACCGTCCTAAAGTCCCTGGGCCAGTTTGCATTCCACTATATGCTATATTTCCATATCAACACCCTCACCTATTGGAGGTCTCAGGGGACACCTCAAAACATCTGCTAGAGCTGGCGGGGAGGACAGCCCTAAAAAACCAAGGGAACCAATTGTAAGACTTACCAAAGGCTGTTGCGAGGGCTCAATCTGCAGTATGGAGAAGATCCCACCAGATGGGTTATGACAAAAGCCTGCGTGGCTTTGAAATCTATGCTGCAGCCTCAGTGAACAGAATGCCTGAGCCAGCTTTGCAGGCCAGCTAGCACAGGGCCTTTAAATCCAGTTGGTGTCCTGTCTGCTGCACTCCAGGGCAGCACCAAGGGTTCACCAAGGAACCTCAGCTTGAGGGGTGGCTGCCGACACAGCACATGGTAGAAGAGAGCTGTGTTTTCATGCACAGGCGTTTGACTATTTTAATTCTGCCTCATTGCCAGGGCAGGTTTTACCCTCAGTTATTTGCCTTCTAAGCAATCACTCCGCTAAGGAGGCCCAGATTCAGAGGGGGATGCAGAGATTTATGAGTCAAAACTTGTCCCCACCACTCCTTAAAATAAAAGCACCTTAAAGACCGTGCATCTTGGCCCTGGATCCAAACACCCAGGAGCACGTTTCCGTTTGCCCAGCGGTGTCCGATTTTGCACTGACTCCCTCCGCAGTGCCTGCTGCACAGTGGACTCTGGCATCCCCACGCTCATCCCATGATAACACCGACTAATCAGAAAACTGATGCCACCGAGCCTCGTCGGCGTGGCGACAAACTAGCTGACCGTATTCGCCTCTCTCCTTGCCGTACCCTGCAAGGGATCTGATCAAAGCTCTAGGGAGCGAACGGCTTGGTTACCTGTGGACATGCTTTCCCCGGGGGACATGTCATCTAGCAGGGTGTGGTCCATGGACTGCGGGCTAGCGCCGGTCAGGCTGGCTGTGGGAGGCTGTGGCGGTGGCAGCGTGGGCCTCTGCCTTGGCTTAGGGGTGGGTCGAGACTTGGTTAAAGTGCTCGTCAGGGAAGGAGGAGAAGACAGGGAAGGAGCAGCAGCTGGGGAGAGCTGGCCTGAGGCCAGTGAGTAGCCGTGTGGGTAATTCAGTCCATAGGGTGAAGGGGTGCTCGGAGGGGTGGGAGACAGGCTGACGGGGGATGGCTGTCCCGTGGACTGGTCGGACATACCGCCTGACGGGCCGTAGGGCACCTTGGGTGTGATTGGAGCCAGCTTCTTGGAAACTGTGGAAGACAAAGAGAGACAGAGACACCATAAAATGAAGTACAGGTTCAGAGGATCCTTAGCACTTCTTATAACTATTTGATGTCACAACTCCTGCAAGTGAGAAGCTGGGCTCTCTTGCACCCAGGTGCTGTGTACGATTACTCTGCAAATCACACACACAGGGAACCTGGACTAGAACACTCATCCTACAGCGCCAACCCTTCTGGCTGCTCCTAGCCAAGCTAAAGGCATGCACCATCAGCTAGCAGCAGTAGCAGATCCCTTATCTTCTCCATGGATCAGATTGTAGCACCCCTCTTTATTCACACACACAAAGACAGCCTGTTACACTAGAGAAAGATCTCCAAGGGCCAGGCTGGACGCCAGTTACAAAGAATGGTATCTGCTAAAGGTTGCATGCAAAACAGATCCTTACATGTGCAAAGGCACCTGTCCTCCCATAAGCATTCTCAGGAAAACACTTCCCTCGCTATATGAACCAGGGATCCGAGTGGAGAGCTTTGCCCTTCATATCTACTGAGATTTGTGGCTGTCAGAATATTCTTGATTATTTCAAGATGGCACCTGCCTCTCAGATATGGGAGGAGCATAAGGGGCTTGCAGTTAAACAGCCCCTGTGAGATGGAAACTAGCATGTAACAGGGACTGTGGTGGACGTGCCAAACATGGTAGAAGAAGGGATCTCATACAGCCCCCAGTAGGTCTGGATACTCATGAACGTTGAATTAAAGCCCACTCAGGAGCAAAGGGATGCGAACTCCAGCCTGTCTCCCATGCCCCACGGCTACATTTCCCAGCAAAATGACTTTGTGAGGCAGGCCTTGCCAGTGTCTTGCAGGGACTCCTCACTTAATCAAGCAGGCGACATCAGCAGCTCCGAACCATGAACCAACTCCTTGGGTCTCTCCAGTGAGAACTGTGCATCCGCGGACTCACTCCTGCCCTCCATCCAGTCAGCTAGGAGCTTCCTGCACAAGTGTGCAGCCTCCTCAGCTGGTTTCCGAGGTCTGTGGAGATGTGTTTTGGAAGACGGAGGGAAAGTGCGGGATTCACATGGCAGCACTGAGTGCGTTTTCACATGAGGCCACTCTGCCTCTATGTGGCAATGGATGATGCAGGAGAGGGCAGAACTCCAGGAGCTGAAAGCTCCATTGACCAGAGTACAGAGAGTGCTTTTGTTAAGACATATTGGGCAAAATGTTCAAAAGCGCCTAAGTGACTCAGGAGTCTAAGTCCCATTTTCAAAAGTGATTTAGGCACTTTGGCACCCTAGTCTCATTGGAAGGCTCATCACTCCCTGAGTCCGTTTGGAATATCCCACCAGGCACCTAGCTACATCTTTAAGCAGCTAAATACCCTTTAAAACCTGGCCCTCGGGTGCTTTTGAAAATTTTACCTGTTGTCTAATAACCAAAGGTTCAGAGGGGTGGTTTGCACGAGCACTCAGACGTTTGGAGGCTTCTCTGACCCACATTGTAATTATCCCAGTGTCTGGGGTCTGCCCAGACAGGGCACACTGTGGATTTGATGAGAACTGGTGAGATGTCCAGTAATTCCTGCTTCTGGGTCGGAATTCTCAGCAGCTCCTGAGGAGCATCTGTAGCTTTCATTTGAGCAAACAAACGAAGAAGTCTGTGGTTGCAATGAAAACCTTCCACATACAAAGCAAGTGTAACCAACCTAGCCACGTCTTCCTCAGCTCCAGCCGTCAGTGGCGAGCTCATTTCCCTGACATAAAGATGGGGATGATGGGAGATCTCTACAGCATGTAATTTAGCAACAGTCTTCATCAAATCAAGACCCAACATAGTTTTCATATGAGTCTTATCACGGGCCAGATCCCCAGCTGGTGTAAATCAGTGTAACCCTGTTGACTAAATAGAGCTAAACTGATTGACAACAGCTCAGGATCTGTCCCAGACCGAATTATAATTGTCCTTCTGACAGGAGTCTTCAGCCTAGCCAATGCACAAACTTTTGCTGGCATAGCGCTATCAGCTGGTGCATGAGGTGTACGATCCCTGACCAACCGAGCTGTGCCACGCAGTTGCACCAACACAACTGCACTTTTACCCGCAAAACGTGCATGTGTGCGCGTGTGCATGCGTGTTACAGTGTATCCACACTCGGAGTGCTTTCCCTGTATAAATATACTGGCAAAGGGCTTTGTCATAAACAGAGTGTTAAGGGTTAATGTCTCTTATACCTGTAAAGGGTTACAAGCAGGAAACTGGACACTTGATCAGAAGACCAATCAGAAGACAAGATACTTTCAAGTTTGGGTGTGAGTTCTTTGTCCTTTGTTCTTCTCTCAGAGGGTCTGAGAGAGACCAGACATGACTACAGGCTCTCTAAGTTTCTTTTCATATAGTAAGTAAAACAGGTGGTTTAGGCTTTTTAATTGTTTTTACTCTATTTGCAGTTGTGGATCTGGCTGGTTAACTTTTATATGTGTAGTTGCTGGGAATATTTTGATTTGTATTGGTACTGGGGGGAAGTCTCCTTCTGGTATCTGTAAGCTATAGGACCCTGTATATTTACATCTTGAAGTTACAGAGATAATTCTTTACTTTTTCCTTTCTTTTATTAAAAGATTTTTTTTTTTAAGAGAACCTGATTGTTTTTTTCTTCCTTGTTTCCCTTGTGTTATTCCAGGGGATTGGGATAACTCACCAGGACGGGTGGGGGGGAGACGGGAGGGGGAGAGATAGAATCTCTCTTTGTTTTCCTTGAATCTGTTTGCCTCTTTGTGGAAGGGAAGGGAGATGGTTCTCTGTATGGTGATTTAGAGGTTAGATCAGTATCTCTCGGGATAGCCCAGGGAGGGAAATTCTGAGAGGGGGAAAGGTGAAGGGGAATGGTTTATTTCTCCTTGTTTTAAGAACTCAAGGGATCTGGGTTCTTGGGGTCCCCAGGGAAGGTTGGGGAGGTCAGAGTGCCCCAAAACACTATATTTTTGGGTGGTGGCAGCCTATCAGATCTAAGCTGGTAATTAAGCTTAGGGAAATTCATGCTAGTATCTCATTCCTGAACTCAGGTTCAGATTTGAGAAAGAATGCTATGACAGGCTTCTACCGGAGAGCTGGCATTCCTCACCTCCATGCAGGGCCATCACTGGAAGAAATCCAGCACGAGGCAAGCACGGTCCATGCAAATACCAGATGGTCATGCGATTAGTCCTTCTGTGAGCAGGACAGCATGGAGATCCAGGCACATGAAAGCCCACCTTCTCAGGCACCAAGAAAACATACCTTCAAATCCCTGAGTTGGTAATGGCCCCGACGGACAATCTGCACCCATGCACATTCAGAATGCTGTGCTAGAGAGCATGACCCACACCTGGCTGAGTGTTCACAAGGCTTACTACTTTATTACACTCATCACCTTGCACTGGTTACATTAGCCTGCCCTGGGAAGGCACAAATACCTTTGCGCAGTGTGTGAGGGCTTTGCTCCATGGACAGCTGCTGAGTGGGACTGGCCACCTGCTGCACGCTCCCACATGGGGCCACGTGACTGGAGCTTGGGCTGCCTTTCTGCCCAGACACGGGCGACAGCTCCTTGGTTTTTAAAGTACTGCAAAGAAACAAACAGGAACACGTAGGAAAACATGTAAGTCCCTTTGTTTTGAAGCCACCCCATGAACCTCCCTCTGCCCCACAGCCCAGAGTCACTTGGCTTACGCCCCTCGCACTCTGGCCTGTTCTCTGGCATGCAGGCCTCGCTAAGAGCAGGCATTTGCACTGGCAAAGCCAACCCCCCTCCTGATTCTTTGCCTGACAGAAGCTGCTTCTGGAGACGCGCTACACACTGGACTCAAGATGTGCATACGTCTTTTCAAGCAGGCGGAGCACAATGAGAGCATGAAGTGATGCTGCAGCCCTCCTAGCTGCATGGCGTACAGCAGAGACAGAGCAGAACAAAACCCCTTCCCTACCCCCCAAACGGCTCCTCCTCCAGAGGGAGCTCTGTTTGTTAAGAAGTGCTTTAGGAATTATTTGGGGCAGTTCTCTGGCCTATGTGATACCGGAGGCCGGAGAAGCTGATCCCAAAGGACTCTGCTGGTCCTGGAGTCAATGCATCTAAGAACCTGTCATGGGGACTGGTTTGGGTTTTGTTTTGTTTTTTAAAGCTTCCTCCCCAAGTCCATTTCTTAATCCCCAGATATGCCGCTCACTTGCAATGGCCAAGAATTGGACAGAGGGGTCCAGGCCACCCAGCAGCAAAGACCCTTTGGACAAGGCAGCACAGCAAGCGATGTAATGGCTCATCAGGATTCCTTGGGTGAGCAATGGCAAGTCGGCTGGGCCGGGCAGCAGCCATTTACAGCCTGCACTGCAGAGGCGGCTAACTCCACCAGCTCACGAGGGCACCGCTGGGTCAAGGGAGCTGCTCTGAATCAACCTGGTCTGTGACGCTCATTTCACTCTGATTCCTTGCTTTGTAGCTCTGTCACGGGTGGGAGAAGGGCTGGCCCTGCACCCCTGCTCCCTGGGATACGACGGGAAGGTCGCAGCGCCTGGAAGAGCGCTCCGTCCGCCCCCTTCACGAGCTGCCCAGTGCCGACCCATGCAAAGGCAGCTTCCGGGGGCAAGAAGGCTCGGCCTGGGCCACAGGGCCTGTCCCCAGCGGCGGCTGTCACCGCGGTGCACGGTGAGCCGACGGCTCTGAACCCTTTCACCCTCAAACACACAGGTATTTACCTAGTCAGGCTGGCTCCTCTGTCGCTGGCGCAGCCGACCCAGGGGGGAGAGGCTGACATAAGGGAGGGGTAGGGAGCGCCAGGTGGGTCTGGTTTGGCTAAGACAAGTGGGGGTTTGATGGAGGGGATGAAGAGATTAGTTTCGAGAGCATGCGATTCGGTGAGGGAGCTCTGCTTGGGGAGGTGAAGGAAACACGGCTTCGGGTTCGAATTAATGTCAAGCAGCTGAGGGCTGGGAGAGGAGGAGGAGGAGAACGAGGAGCGGGGAGGCAGAGTTTGGCTGTGCCCTGACCACCGGTAGGGTGGTGAGGGGGCCTCGGGCCGAGCCTGGGGGTGGTAATGGCGGAGGTGCTGATAGCAAGGGTAAGGGTGGGGCCTGTCGTCCTCAGGGGAAGGGTAGTGGTAACAGGAGTCCAACCAACTAGACGACACATCATCCGTGCTGCAAAATGTCCAAACAGACAGACAGACAAAAACAAGAGCAGAAGTGTTGGTACAGGGAGGAACCAACCCCGAGCGGCGAGGCTGGCAGAGAAGCAAAGAGGTGTAACAACAACAAGAAAACACTGAGCCCAGAGCCCGCCGCGGGGGTGGGAGGTGGGGAGGGTGGCACTGGGGGGCGGGGGGGCAGAGCAGTGGATCCCAGCCTCCCGGGGTGATGGCATGGGGCTGGGGGCTGAGCTCGCTCACATGGCTCAATGGACTCATCGCGTCACTGAAACCCGCAGAGTCTCTGGCTTTACTCTGGGGAAGTGGAAACCAGAGTCTGGCCCTAAGACTGCAACCTGTGCCTGCCATCACCCTCCGGTGGCCCTAGGGGCTCTGCCACACAAGCCACCTGAGGGCCACAGAAGGCCAGAGTGCTCACAGCTGAATGGAAGGTGGGCCGAGGTGCTTCACGAGGGCATAGCTCTGTGGGGCATCATAACAGGAGGGAAGGGTGGCCCAGGGTGCCAGTCACAAAGCCTGAAGCACCAAGGGCACTGCCTGGGGCTGGGAGCCACTGATCTAGAGAACGGCAAGGCAGGAGTGGCAGAGAGAGGGCCCAAGCCAGAGAGTATAGGTAGAACAACAGGGCACTGTGCCAAAATGCAAGGCCAGGCAAGTGTAAAAGGGTCTGCAGTGGTGACGCCCTGAAGGTTGACACCTAAAACCCCTTTCCAAACTCCTGGACATGCATTCGCCAGGTGAGGGAGAGCCCTCCGCCGGGGTGGGGGGCGGGCGGGCGGGGGAAGAATGGAACATTTTCTAATGACATTGCATGTTTTTCATATTATAGGGGTCTGCTTCTCAGCCCTGCTCCTCACCCTCCACCTGGCCCCTGGATCCACATCCCTCATTTGATCTCCTTGTAGCACAACGCCAGTCTATAACGAAAGGGCATCAGGAGGGAGGCAGGATGTGATGGAAATGGAAAGAGAGCACACAGCAAGATCTCCCACCCACTGGGATGGAAGTGCCCTCCGTGTGCCTCCGGCAGAGGATGGCTCTCAGGGAGGGGAGGGAATAGACTTACATAGTCTTGGGAACTGAGGCTAATGCTGTAACATCTGCATAAAGTTAGGCAGAAAGGACACTGACATGTGAGAAGGGTGTCTAAGCAGGGTCAGGAATAAGAAAACGAACACATTCAGATGATGACAGGATCGGGTGCAATGCACCAGCTGGGAGATACACTGTGACCCAAGACAGGTGAACGCAGATGGTGGAACTGGGGGACGTGGAGCTTGTGAGTCGCGGCTATTCGACACAATGAGAGGAGGTAATGAGCGAGCTGTGGCAGACTCTCGTCTCTGTTACAGCAGTGTACATCCAGAGTAACTCCACTGCAGTGAACGAGGCTGCTCCAGATTTAGATGGGTGTAACGGAGATCAGGCTCTGGTCCTTCACGTGTAAGTGTTAAATAATGTACCAAATAACTGATCGGGGAGAAATGCTGTCAACAGGTGCACAGATCTCAGAGCAAAATCCAGGCCTGGAGTACATGAGCATCTGCACAAGGACAGTTGATTTTTTTGGTGCTTTCAGCCACGGAGTCAGGGTGGCTCATGTTAAAGGATGGGGTTTGTGTGTGCTCTCTACCTAATATCCAGGGCTCATCACAAATCTCTCTGGCACATATGCTGAGCTGGCAGGGCGCTGGGAAGCCCCCTGACATGCAGCACATGAGAAGCTAACTTCCATGCTTGCAGGAAGCACAGCTACGACGGAAGCACAGATCGGAAGAACGAAGGAGTCACATCGGCCCCACTCCCTGCGCACACGGGTAATTGCACCTGACAGCCTCATTTGTTTTCCGGCTGCCTGCCAGGAAGCAGTGTGAGAATCCACCAACACAAAATAAATCCATGGCCTTCTGAGAGATGTACTGGAAGTGAACGTTCATCCTCCCACGGGGAAGGTTCTCGTAAGGAATGGGCTCGGGGAATGACATTTCAGGGCTGGGCACATTTGCAAAGGAGGTTCTGAAACTGGCTGCAAAATTTGCTCATGCACCACAGTCACCCAGCTTTTTTCCAGGCGCACAATCTGCACCCAAGTGTGCAAAGCGGGGGTGGGGGGCAATGGCTAGAAAAGCACAAGTTGCTGGTGTAATTTAGAGTGTGCTTGTGCTTGGCCCACAGTCTAACAGACCCCAAAAGGAGTGCCTCCATCATCTTCCTTCCAGCCAGTGGAATGGGGAGACATGGGTGATTGGTCTGGCCAAGGAGTGCCCATTTATGAGAGACCAGCGGGAATGTCAGGAAGGTCTGAGAAAAATGAAAGGCAGGGCCAATGAAACAGCCAGCTAGGTAGCCCCAACGCTTAGCACTACCTGAAGCAACATGATAACCTGGAGCCTGTCTCCTGCTCTCTCGGCCATGGGAGTGTTCCAAAGGGGACTCCTAGCATCTCTGCACAGCGCCCTCTGTGGGTGAGGTGCATGCACTGCGAGCACAGAATCTTACTAAGATTTGCAGCATGGATAAGGGAGGATTTGCCCTGCACACCCATTCTCTGCTATTGCAAAAACGTCTGTCTTTCCAGCCAGTCTAGAAATGGCATTTTCCAGCACCGCTTTCCCCAACGCTGCTCGGGGATTTTCCTGTTTGCTGGGCAGTCACCATCTGGGATTATTTTGTGCCTGGATTCACACACACCAGAAAGCAGAAGCATGAAATCAAAAGGGCACATGCAGGTGAGCAGAAGCTAAGCGTGTTTACAAAGGCCATGTAAAGCAGCAGCAGCAGCAGCAGTCGCTGCCGCCCGGACTTACCTTGTCTGTTCGGCTCCTGGCTGGAAGCCAAAGCTAGTTGGAGTAGGGGAGGGAGTAGCTGAAATATCAAGAGATTGCTCAGGAATTGGTGACTGAGGAGTAGCAGCGAGATCGGAAGGTGGCGCGGGGGGCTGCATGGCAGGCGGGGTGGAGGACGCTTTTCGAACTACGGTGGTGCCTCTGCGGGCCACCCAAGATGTGTCCATCACCCTGACGCCCATGCTGAGGGGGGGAACAAAAAGACACTCCCTTACCATCTCGGAAGTAAGGTTCAGAGCAAAGAAATAAAGCACAGATTGCAGCAACGGGGTAGAAAAAACATTTCACTACATCCAGTTCAGTAAAGCTTATTCAGATCCTGGCAGCCTTCCTTCCAGAGAGCGCCAGTGCAGCCCACCGGCTACTCGTGAAACACTGGGACACAAGACTGGTGCAGGTCCCTCAGTAGAGGATTGGCCTAACCTGTTTCGGATGAGATCCAGTTCTGGCCCTTTAAAAACTCCTCTTATACTAGGGAACCCACTGTTCTTCGGTGGAATTCAACTTGCAGGACAGCAGGGGTTGTAGAGGGTCAGGACTGTCCCGGAAGAACTTTGTAGATAGGCTCTAAACACGCCTTCATTGCCAGTGGCATTGCCCAGAGGCTCCATTGGTTAGGATCAAAGTTAAGGTTTGGCTATTGGCTCAGGCCCCCTCCCAACTCTGCAGAGAGCAATAGTGTCACCAGAAGAGAGATTGCTACCAAAGTAACAACTCGCCTTAGATCTTGTTTGTTTTGCTCAGAAGCTGCTGTGGCCCATCACAACCTTTGGGGAGGTGAGACAGCTGTGCAAGCAGCACTGTTGTAGTTTGTGGCAAAAGTTTTCACCTACAAAGGTGGCAGCGGGAAATGGCCACCCTGCTGTGAGGTCTTTCCAAACAGCCACAAACTTGAGTGAGCCATTAGAAGCCAAAATGAATGGGAGAGCATTCTGGTAGTGACGCTGTTGCATTCCTCCCAACTGGAGAAGCTTCCTGTTAAATTAGTCCAAGAGAGGAAGTGAGCCCTTGTTTTTCCCCAAAGTTATGAAAGTGCAATGTTCTTTTGAGGCAATTGCACTGATTGGACCAAACTGGGTATGGGCTTACACCCCATCAAACCGATCCACCAGGGGAGAAACCAACTCAGAATTTGCCTCCCTGACATCACTAAATGTCAAAAAAAACCCAGCATTTTGGCTTGCTCAGCAGCAAAGGCTCTAACCTCACTGCCTATTGGAACAGCTCTGCCTTGGTGTTCAGAACACAGGTGGCCTGAAAAGTGTCCAGTGGCTACTAGAGGATACCGTACCTTTGGATTTTCCTAAGGCTGCATGGACAGAAACATACAAGTATTAGTGTAAAAGAAACTAAGGCTAAAAGCTTCCATTGGGTAAAGCGACTATTGTTTGGAAAGGAGTTTAGAGGGCCAAGGTAACACTGTAAGGAGGACAGGTCTTTGAATCCAGGTCATAGCAGGAGGAGGACAAACAGATTGTCAATAGGAAAGGAGGCGCTGGAAGAAACTTCAGAGGATTCTGCAAACACAAGTCGATTTTGCTCAGTGTATGGGAACTTTTGGTAAGTGCAATGTGTGCGGGAAGGAGACGGGGCTCTGTGCAAGTGGGGAGGGAGGGAGAGGAGTTGTTCTTTAAGATGTTTCAGGTTTGATTTTCGTCTCTGGTGGGCGAGACCCTGCACACTGCGGGGCCTGGAGAGCTGAGATTTAGGGATCCCAGACTGCCTGTGGCGGTGGAGAATCCTGACACGTAGGCTGCTGTCATCCAGGCAGACAACAGCCTGGCTGTCAGGTATGGCTGCTGCTAACTCACAACTCCAACGGGCAGCCCCTTGTGCACATTCACCCGCCTCCGTCTCGCTCCTTGAGGGTTCTGGGCCATATTCCCAATCTGATTCCGCATGCGTGCCCTTTCTGCTCCAATTCCACTCACTCTCCTGGGCTTGCGCTGCACCGTGTGCACAGGGAAATGCAAATGTTGCCCAGAGATTTGCAGAGGGACTGAGATGCATGCCAACGGAGCTGGCCTATTCAGCTGTCACACAACTGGGCTGTTTCCCTCACCAGATATGCTAAAGCTGGGATGGTGGCTTGCTAGTGGCTACACTGAGAGATTTGGGGGAGGAGTCGGGACTCCTGGGATCTCTTCCCAGCTCTGTCGCTGACTTGACATGTGACCATGGCCCAACTGACTTTGTGTCATTCATTCTTCTGTAAGGGGGGTGGAGGGGGAGTAAAACACTTGCCCATCCTCACTGGGGAATGTAAGAATTAATTAATTGTTAGGAAGTGCTTAGATATGATCAAGTGCAAAGAATCCCCATCATGGAACATTCACACTGTGATAGCCCCTGGAGACCTACCGGGGAGGTCCATGTACAGACCCATAGCTTCAGGGGGTGGCCCTGACATTTACTTAGTATTCACTATTCCCACACCCCCAGGGGCAATGCCCATCTCCTTCCCAAACCTGAGCCTGCAGTGATTCCCTCAGGCCAGACACGTGGTCTCAGGGCTTGTCTACATCAGAAAGTTGCAGCGCTGGTGAGGGAGTTACAGCGCTGCAACTTAGGAGGTGTACACATCTGCAGGGCACCACCAGCGCTGCAACTCCCTGTTTGCAGCGCTGGCCGTACTCCCGTTTTGTCTCGGGTGTAGAGGATCCAGCGCTGGTGATCCAGCGCTGGTAATCAAGTATAGACACTTACCAGCGCTTTTCTTGACCTCCGTGGAATAAGCAGGTATCCCAGCATACCTGAGGAAGCCTCTGGTAATCAAGCTGGTCTCCTTCCCCGGTTTGCTCTCGCGTTCCCTGAACCCCGAGCAAGCAGGTCTCCTTCCCTGAGGTTTGCTGGGTGGTTCCGGGAACGCGAGAGCAAACCGCGGCGAAGCTGGTCTCCTTTCCCGGTTTGCTCTCTCGTTCCCCGAACCCCCGAACAAGCAGGTCTCCTTCCCTGCGGTTTGCAGGGTGGTTCGGGGAACGCGAGAGCAAACCGCGGTGAAGCTGGTCTCCTTTCCCGGTTTGCTCTCTCGTTCCCCGAACCCCCGAGCAAGCAGGTCTCCTTCCCTGCGGTTTGCAGGGTGTTCGGGGAACGCGAGAGCAAACCGGGAAAGGAGACCAGCTTCGCCGCGGTTTGCTCTCGCGTTCCCCGAACAAGCAGGTCTCCTTCCCTGCGGTTTGCAGGGTGGTTCGGGGAACGCGAGAGCAAACCGCGGCGAAGCTGGTCTCCTTTCCCGGTTTGCTCTCGCGTTCCCCGAACCCCCCTTGAAGCCGCCCAACAGCGCTGCAGTGTGGCCACATCTAACACCACTTGCAGCGCTGGTTGCTGTAAGTGTGGCCACTCTGCAGCGCTGGCCCTATACAGCTGTACTAATACAGCTGTAACAACCAGCGCTGCAAAATTTTAGATGTAGACATGGCCTCAGTGTCACCAGGACGGCCTGGGGGGGGGCTAGGGGCCCTTTGAGGCATGGATTCGGTGTTTCTCTAGGGTTTGCACATCAGTGCATAACATCCTAACAATTCATGGCAGGTCTGCTTCCCTCTGGACCCCCTCTGTTCTCGCTCCAGTGCCTGCAAGCCAGCTCCTTGCAGGACGAGGGCTCGGGCGCACTGTCCATTTAGCTGGCTCGCCAGAGACTCCTTCCCCAACCCTTGGTCTCTGGGTGGAGCTTGTGTGTCCAACATGACTTACCTTAGACTGGGGGGGTGGGTAGGGGTGGGAGAGGGGAAATGGCTCTTCTCCCATCTAAAATGGCTCAAAGGCAGCTGATCGGAGACGGCGGAGGGGTCAGGAGCAGGGGAGGGTGGGAGTGACAAGGCAGCAAGGCATCTGAGCTCACCAGGGCGGAGGTTACATGATACGATGCCCTTGGGCCCCTGTCCCAAGCAGATCTCCCAGCCAAGGCTATGCCAGGCGCGGTCTCCTCTGGCTCACACAACCGTAACGGACTTACACCAAAACCAAACCCCGGCAACAAAGCGAAGAGGCCCTACCCATCCTTTTTGTAAAACTCCAGCATCATGTTGTCCGTGGCCACACTGAGGGGACGCCGGGCCTGGTCGTGCTGCTTGCGGTCCGAGTGGTCCATGTCAGGGGAGGGCATGGAGCTGTAGTTGGCATTGTGGTTGACGTGCATGGGGCTGCCGTAGTTCCCAGTCACATTGAATTCAATGTCTGGTCGGGGAAGTAAGATAGCACAGTGTTGTGCGGGGGCACCTCCTCACATCCAGACCAGGCAGAGCTCTGGGCAGCGAGGGATTACTGCTGTTATTTCTAGTCTGCATCGTGCCTAGGAGCACGGCCATGGGCCAGGACCCATTGTGCCAGGCTCTGTATGGACACAGAACCCTTCCCACTGCCAGCGGCACCAGAGAGCCCCAGGGGAACATGGACGAGGCTTGTGGGCAGCCAGCCACTGACTCCACGAGGGATAGGGACTATAACCCATCAGGTAAGGAGCTGGAGGGGAGAGACGGCTGGAGAGGGCTGGAGGAGCTCTAGCTCCATGGC
This sequence comes from Gopherus flavomarginatus, assembly GCF_025201925.1. Classification (NCBI taxonomy): domain Eukaryota; kingdom Metazoa; phylum Chordata; order Testudines; family Testudinidae; genus Gopherus; species Gopherus flavomarginatus. Next base: position 30,619,794 of record NC_066628.1, read on the forward strand.
CGCATCTCATTGGGGGCTGGGCTGGAGTGAAGCCGCCTTGTGCTTTGTCCCGGATTCAGTCTGAGGTAACTTGGCCTTCCGGGGCCACACAGCACAGGGAGGCTTGTGGAGCCAAGCAGGGAGAGTCCCCTCCTCAGCCACCAGAGCTGTGGAGTTGGAGGATGGAGCTGGGGCAGGTGCAGGCCTGGCGGCCCCGCAGCCCAAATCACAGAGTGGACCAGGCGCAGTGACAGTGCACGGCTCTCTGCAAGACCCCAGCATTACCCCGGGGTGAGAGAAGGCCAGCTGCAGGGCCCGCCCCACCCAGCTTCTGGCCCCTCTGCCCAGCAGTGCCAGTGGCCACAGCGGGTTTTATGGCATCAGTGCCTGGTCACCAGAAAGTGGATGTAGAACATCAAGGCCTTTTCCCATTCACAGGCCTCCAAGCTGGTTTGTGGAATGGCTGCTTGTGTCCCCTGCCTCCATTCCCGTCAGGCCCAGTGCTGGCGGGCCGGCTCAATTATGCTCCCTCTCAACGCCGACATCTGCGCAAGCACGCAGCGCCCGGCGGGAGACACACGGCCTACCTCCAGGGAAGAACCAGTCGGCATGCTGGATGAGGGGCTCGATGATCCCCACAATCTGCAGAGACACCGTTGTCATCATCTCCGTGATGTTTCTGCAACACATGGGAGGACAACAACTCAGCACCCGTGATGGCTGGGTGGTTAATAGCATTGATCGAAGCCAACATGTGCCAGGTCTGACGTGGTCCCTCTGCTCTTCTAACGCAGCTCTGCTAATACACCATAGTCCTGACTGGCAATTCCCTTGCTAGTTCAGTGGGACCCTCCAACCAACCTTGTATTACAGACCTGCGCCCTTCCACAGCTCTGCCCATGCCCCTCAGTTCTGCCCTGCAGCCACCTGCTGTTCTAGCCATGGGCTCACCCACAGTTCTGCCCATGCCCCTCAGTCCTGTGACAAGTCGAGGCCCTAACTCACCCATTACGACGATGTTCTCATGTCTATACGATCTTCCACCTCAAAGGAGATGGAATAACTTTCAGGGATCGATTGACACAGTAACTGTGATTCTGCTCCTTCCATTTCTCTCCTTTCACCTCCCTACTTCTGCTTCGGTCCATGCTGCCCCCGACACACGGGGCAGTCTGCTTGTCCTCACAGGCCCAGAACCCCCTCCTCTCCTCACCCCTGGAAACCCATCCCTTCATCCAACCCATGCTTCCTTCCTTCTCAGCATTAACTCTCCCCATTCACTCTCCCTCGGCTGGAATGGCCTCTCATGCCTCACGTTAGCATGTCTTGTCTTTAGACTGTTAAGCTCTATGGGGCAGGGGATGTGTTTTCATCTATGGTCCTAGGGAAGTTTAGAGAAAGCATTTTAAAAACACACCCTATCTAAGTGGCCTGATTTCCAGATGTGCTGAGAGCCCACAGCTCCCACTGACTTCAGCAGGAATTGTGGATGCTCCGCTAAGGAGCCGATGGGGCTGAAGGAGAACAGCAACAGAAGCAGTAACCACCAGTTCACCCGTCTCACCCACCCCCAGAAGCTGCTCTATCCTGCTTTCTCCAGTACTTGTGTGACAACCACCATCTCAGCCAACACGCTGGGGACTGAACTGGGGACCGCCAGAGCCAAAAGCCTGAGCTGCTACAGCTTGAGCTAAAATGTCAAGGGTCCCTAGCAGCGGCTGTAACAGACACGTATCCCCGTGGATTGGGCACTGAGGGGACCCTATTACACACACGCATGCACCAGTGGATTCCGCTTACCCTTCTGCTTGAGGCCAGAGGAGGTTGGGGCCCAGCACTATCGCCACGTTGCTCGGTGTCATTTTGTTAGCATCCTGGTATTCCGTCAGCTTTGCTAGGAATTTGATCAGGTACCTGGCAGAGGTAATCAAAAGGCAGAAGGTGAGGCTGAAGTGTCACCTGGGCCTGTGGGCTGCAGCGCATGTTCCCCACAACTGCTTTCCTCTGCACCCGACATTCACAGCGAAGCCACGCACTGAATGCAGGTTTTTCCCCAAGCCCCAAGCCTCAGGCACCTCAGCCTCTCTCTTTTAAGGCAGCTTACAGGTCAATACTCCAGTGAGTGCCGCACACCACCCTGAGATCAACATCCTTGCACTGCCTACCATCCAGCATCCTCCTTCTGAGAGGCTCAAAACGGCTCTCAGAGAATGCTTCACAATCCAGCTGTGACTTGCCCCAGGTCATCCCTTGAGTCTGGGGCAGAGCTGGGGAGAGAATCCAGGGTCCCAGCTCCCAGCCTCCCTCTCTAACCACCACCAGTTCCCTTGTGTAAGGCTGGGAGACAGTGCTGTGGTTAGCCACAAAGCCAGATTGATTTTCATTGCTAAGACTGTAAAGGGCGACGATCAGATCACGCCAGGGGTCTCAGCACTTGGTAACACAAATGAAATCAAGCAGGAAATCCTATCCCATTCGGGGGCTAACCGCTAAATCCTAGAGTCCGATAAACCCACCCTGCCCAGACAGCAAGCCTCTGGAAGTGCCCTTCCCCCAAGCCTGGGTAACTGGCATGGTGCAACATGCCCCAAAGGCTGGCAGATTCACAGGATGGTGGCTCACAGGAGGGAACGCAAATTCCTGTGTCAAGGGCATGGACATGTCTACAGTCAACAGTCACCTTGTCCTGGCCCAACAACTGCCTGGAGCTCCAGTTTACAGGGTTTTCCCCATTACTCACTGTATCTCCTAGTGTACAGTAAGGCAGGGATTCTCAAAGGGGCCTAAGGGAGTTAGGTGCCCAAAGCCTATTGAAATCCAATGAGAGTTGGGTGCCAGACTCCCTGGAGTCCCCGGTGAAATATCTTACAGCACGGGAGAGAAGGGGCCTCTCTCGCTTTGTGGCAGGTGTCCCCAGTCCTGGTGCCCCTGTGACCTGCAAAGGGCTGCTTGGGCCTGCGGAGCTGGTCTGACCCCCGCATGTGCCGCTAGCTCCGTGGGTACTAGGAGAGGATGGCTCAACCAGTATTAGAGGGCAAGTGGCCCGAAGTGCAGGGTCTGCGGCCAGCGCAGGAGAGCTGGGTGAAGGAGGCCCTGGCATTGTGATCCTGGGCGGACTGAGAGATTGGGCTCCACTGCCCATCCTCCTTCTCCCACAGGCCAGGAAAGGTGAGAGGGGGGCAGGTTGGAGCTAGGCCCCACAGTGGCAAACTGCCTGCCATCCTCCCATGGAAAGTGAGTTTGGTGCTTTTCCACCATGACTAAGTTCAGTTCACAAGCAGGCTGGATGAGGGGGCCAGGGCGAAGAGCGGAACATACGATCCTCCCCCGCCACGGACCTTCGTGCTCATTACTGGGATGTGGCAGGACATGAGCCCTGAGCCCGCTCTGGGAGGGTTCAAGCTCTGACCTACATGGCCAACTTTACTTGAGCCCCACTCCCAACAACGTACAGCTCCACCTCCCTCAGCACCTGAGAGCACAGGGCCTGGAACAGAACCCCTGGGGACCAGACAGGCTGCCTGCCTACTGCAGCAGTGCTCGCTAGGGCAGGTGCTGAAAGCCCCAACTTCAAGGGGAGGTGAGAGCTCAGCCACCTGCAGGGTCGGGCCTGCATCGCTAAGCATGCAGAGATCCCACTGACATTAGTGGGCATTAGGCAGGCGTCTGAGGAGGGAAAAGCCTCCATCCTCCCACTAAGGCCTTGTCTACCCAAAAAAGTGTCACCAGTTTAACTGATGTTGGTTTTCAGAACAATTAGCTACAACAGTGTGAACGGTGGTGTAGATGGGCGACAGCCGCCAGCTTGGCCTGTGTGATGAACTAGGAATGTTCTTAATGTTTTCTCTGAATACTGTGTTGGTGCCTCAGTGTCCCCATGGCAGTTCTTAAGTATCTGGCAGAGCAAAAGGCCAGTGCACCTAAATGCCTGACCCTCTGTCTCCTAGCAACTGATGGCCTGGGCCCCTCCCCTGCAAAGGTGCCAGCTGAAGGTGTTGGAGACAAAGAGGTCAGGTGACCTCCTGGCCCGGGAAAGGGGCTGAGCAGAGAGGAGGGGTGGGGGGAGGTGGTTAGTCTGGAGCTGGCTGGGATTGAGGAGTGAAGTGCAGACGTGGGGGGTCTGGCTCACTGACCCCCAGAATGGACCCAGCTGAGGGGTCCGGTTCTCTGTATCTACAAGCTCTGTTTTAGACCCTGTTCCTGTCATCGAATAAACCTCTGTTTTACTGGCTGGCTGAGTCACGTCTGACTGCAAAGTGGGGGTACAGGACCCTGTGGCTTCCCCAGGACCCCGCTGGGGCAGGCTTGCTGTGGGAAGCGCACGGAGGGGCAGAGGATGCTGAATGCTCCAAGAAGAGACCCAGGAGGTGAAAACGTGTGAGCTTCTTGCCCTGAACAAGTCTGCTCCAAGGGAGAGGAGGCTCCCCAAAGTCCTGACTGGCTTGGTGGGGAGCAGTTCCAGAGCATCGCCCGGTGACTCCGTGACAGCCTGCACCCTGCGGAGTGAGCTGGTGACCTTCAGAGCTAAAAGCACAAGCTGCTACAGGCTGAACTAAAGCTCCCTTCCTGAGGCTGTAATAGACTCATATCCTCTGAGGACTGGGCACAGAGGGGGACCCAGATCACAGGCTCGCCAGTGGGCATGGGATGCTCTTATTAACTGACTTAAGTTAAACCAAAATAAGGCTGGTTTAAACCACACTGTGAGAGTCTCCACTCAGCCTTTGGGACCCGTTTAATGAAACTGGTTTAAAAATCACACCTGAAGTGAATTCACTAGCAACTCTGCATGTAGACACAGCTCTCTGCCCCCCACACTCACCTGATGTTGTTGTAGTTGGCCTTGGGCAGTTTTTCGCAGGCATTCCACAGGGCCTGCAGCCTCTTGTCTTGGTCCTGGATGCTAGGAAGGAAGCGAAGTTTGGGATTAGTTGGTCAGTTTGCCACACGGCCAGGCCGCTTGCTTCGCTGAGCGCTCAGCTGTTGAGAAGAGATGAGGCCCCAGATCTGAACGCCCTGACAACTGGGGCACAGCTGAAATCTGAACCGGGATCCCGAGTTTGCAAGTGGCTCTTGTCTTTGTAACAGTCTGAGCCAGTCCCTCCAGATTTAAACACCCCCAGCCTGGCCCTTCCAGAGCTAGACACGAATGCTGCATCTCCCAGCAGGAATTTCACCTTCCGAATGGGTTAAAGCACCTGTTTCTAGCCCTCCCGGGACACCAAATGCCGAGCTCTAAAGCCCTGACACTTTAAGCCGCTGCAGGACTCCATCTTGCCTGTCCTCATCTTTGAGCTGGGGACAATTTTGGGAAAGGTTCCACATTTGGGGGACAAAGGTGAAAACATCAGCAGTGATTTGAAACTGCTGAGGCATCTGGGATATGAGAGGAAGCCCGGGGGCTGCTTTAGCTAGAGGCAGATTTCTGGGAGAAGCTACACCGCTTTGCAGACTGGTCTACAGAGGTATGAAATGCAGTGAGCTCTAACATATAGTGCTTAAGTCTAACTGACCTCTGCAGACCATGCTGGTGAAATTCAAGGTACCTAGTTCATGCTGATGTTGTCCTGTTTCAAACAAGACTCTATAAATGCATACTAGGTACCTTTCAGTTTGCACCAGGAGGGTCTACACGGGACAGTTAGAGTGCTCTGCAATTCACACTCCCACAGACTGGTCTGTGACACGCCAGGGGGGCAGCACACTGATGTTTTGCCCAGGGCTTCAGATTGTCTTGAGCAGCCTCTGGATGAACCCTGGGGAGCTGGATTAGCAGAGGCAGAGAACGGGTGAGAGGTTGAAGGTGCATGAGGCCAAGGACAAAGGAAAATGCGTTTGGGACTCACTTGGAAGCTTGAATCCATTCGTCATAGAGTTCAAAGGTCATGAGAGGCTCTGGAAGCTCTCGGAGATAGGACTTCAGCGCCCCTAGGAGACAGAAGGGAACACTGGCCAGTCAGTACCAAAGCAGGATGCTTTCCTAAGTTGGAGTGTAAGGATCTTGGCTGGTCCTTGGGCATGGGACTTTAGCCCCTTCAATGAAGCACAAAGGCCAAGCTGTATGTTCTGCCTAGCAGCCTCACTAATATGATTTCAACCAAAACCAAGAAAACGATTAACATCCTAATAATCTTGACAAATATTTGCCATTTCTCCTGTTCTCGTTGCTTTCTTTGTGGGCTCTGCCCTGTGACAATGGACTCCCTGGCTTCAACGGGAGCGAGATCAGACCCTCATTTCTTGAAGAACAAATCCTGCAAAGCACTGAGCAGCCTCCCCTGCGACTGACATTACTGCTGCCCAGGGTGCTCAGCACCTCCCAGGATCAAGTTCTGAAAGAGAAGGGAAACCATCTCGGATCAAGAAAGGAACATCATCTTAACACTGCGGAAATGTGCCATTGTCACAACACTTCATGGTATCTCAGCATATGGACCTATGCCATTTTCAAAAGTGGTAAATGGGATGCGTGTGCCCAGGTCTCCTTAAAACTGATAGGAATTTGGAGTCCATATCATCCAGGTGTCTGAAAAACTTGGCCTCAAAGCCCATGAGGGACGCAAATAAAAGAAGTTTTATCGAAACTAAATCAATATTTAGCAGGCCAGTAAGGAGCGGGCCTCATTTCCAACCTGGTTGTTACAAATTCTGTCGGTGAATAAACCCTCTTATTCACCGACAGAACTTGTAACAACCAGGTTGGAAACTCCATTACAAAAGAATAAAAAATGATCTAATTATCGATCCACCCATCCCACACTCATCGCCATGTTTTCGGAGCGTCTCATGGTTATTACAACTGCATTTGGGTTGCTTTAGCATGACCGGTAACTTGGCTAAATAGCATAAGCACAATGTGTGTCCTAACATTTATAGTTACTTTTTTAAATGTAACATTTATTGGCAAATCTGTTTATCACAATAAACCAGGGAAAGTCTGAACCCTGGGGTTCATCAGTGATTCTGATCAAAACTATTTTTTCGTCCTCAACTGCAATGACCAGGACTGTCGACAAGCACAGAAAATAGAGACGCTAGAATAGTTTGATGAACGTCTCCAGGGGAAATTGAAGATTTAGAAGCACTGACATTAGTAGGTATAATTTATATATATATATTTAGAGTTTAAGAAAGGACACATTTTATTTCCAAACTGGCATCAAACAAATCCACATTTGTTTCCATCCCTCCTTAATGCCCAATATGGTTATATTTATACTTCAAAGTTTGTTTTTCATACATTCGTTATACTTTTAAAGTTAAGAGATAATGAACCTAAATTTGTTCCTGCATTGCTGTAAATTGGATGCAGCTCCAGAATAGTTATTCCAGAATTTACAGGAGCAAAAGAGCACAATTTGGTCCATTCATTCAGTTAAAGCAGAACACAATTGTTTTACACTACCTACGTCTAGAGTTAAATCAGTACTTGATGTTAACAGACTGATAAGGCTTCTCAACAGTTCTAATTTTCTCCTCACACTTAGAACTGAACAGGGCAAGAGTTCAGACTCTTTGTTAACAACTTTCCTCTAGAGAATAGATTGCTTGAAAAACTGTACAACGAAACACCAAAAGAAGCTGTTTATGACTCCTTTCTAGCAGGCAGAGTTTTAACCCTTATGGGAGTCCCCTACAGAAGGGCCCAGTCTCTTTCCTTGTTGTCCAGAAATGACAGCAGCAGATCACATATGCACAGTTGCATGGGACAGTAATATAGCTTGGGGGGAAATGGGTTTTCCGTTTCAGGGGTAGTTCTCCCATTTCAAAATTGTTTCCATTCTAGAGTAGCACATAATCTTGTTACCAAAGTCAAGGTGGCAATGCCCTTTACCTGCAATGGCATGGGGGTCTGCTGAATATTCCTGCACATCCACCACGCAGCAGTCGAGAGCCGCCTTGAGCTTCTTTAACTTGGATGCAGAAGGAGCCACCCTGAAGAGACCCTTTGGGCAAAGGAGACAGGAGAGACATCAACCCCAGCAGGAAACTCCTAAAATCATGGCAACAGCAGAACACAGAGCCCCTAGGGCGCGAGCCCCAGAGTGACCCAGGTGCCAGCTTAATATCCAACCTAGGGGTCAGGCTCTGACCTAGTGGTGTCACGTTGGATGCGGTTTAGTAGGAAATCGCGGACGTAGGAAGCGTGGGAATCCCCGTAGCTCACCTGACTTACACACAGAACTGATGTGGGGTTGTAGGGTCAGATCCTCAGCTGGTGTAAATCAGTATCTATGGAGCAATTCCAGCTGGGGGCCTTGCCCATGGGGCCTAGAAACTACGGAACTGGGCAGATTAGACATGATGCGAGGAGTGTCTTTGCAGAACAGCCTTTTGTTTCTCCACATATCTGTGCCCTGGGCCGCTTCAAGTCACACCTGCTCCCTTTGCCAACACAAACAAGCTTGTACTCCTGGTAGCCCCAGCAAGGCGATGTTCAGCTGCCATCTTGGCCAGCACCAGGGCTCTCCGGCACTAAAGTCTCTACATCAAGAGCCAGGGTCTCTAGCTGACTCGCATTCCCTCAGGATCAGGCGCAGATGGGGACCCGTTACACACACTGACCAGTAGTTACACTGACAGTTACGGGGGAGCGAGGAGGTGTCTGTTCTGATGCCTGCATGACCAGCGGCAGCATCAGCCTCTTTGTTAATGGTGATGGTGCCAAAGGCAGCGACAGCTTAGCTGGTGTTTCAGATCCCAGGTGCCAGCCGGTAAAAGAGGCACCGTTTGAGCTGGAAGTCAAGCAGATGTGAGCTGTCACCCCTGGGGAAGGTCCTAAGCCAGGACAAAAGTACCACCCCGGGGGGCTGAGAGCCTCATGCTCCCCACTTACATCCCAGTGCTGCTGGGACCACTCTCCGCGTCTCCCTCCAAGCCAGCTCCCTGCCAGTTCTTTGCTGTGCCCTGCTTCCCAAGGAGAGTCAGTACCTGGCAGTGTAGAGACATGGGATTCTGCAGAGGGTGGGGCAGGGTGAACTAGGAGCCACTCCTACCACAAACCCCACTCCCACATGTGCTCAACCATGCGGTGAGCCTGCCAGCCCCCAGGGGATGCGCAGCTGGGAGGTAGCTCATATCTTAAGGGTGAAAAACATCAGGGTGAAAAAGTTGGGTGGGCGGCACTGAAGCTGCTTGCAGGGGAGAAGGGAGGGAAGTTTGTGGTTAAATGCAGCAGGAAAGGGGAGCTGCTTAATAACTCAGGAGCTCCCACGGTGGTAGCTTTGTCAATGGGGAACGCGGCTCCTGACCAAGAGGGCAGCATGGGAGAAAGCATGAAGGTTTGACTTTGACTCCCACTCCACATCTTTGAAGAGCTATGGGTCCTACATGCACCTATCACAACAGGTGGTGTACCTCATCCAGGGCACTAAGTGCCCCGATAACTATGGGGTGAAACCAGCCCATCACTACGCTCTCAAATGAACTCACACAAAAATATGGTAAAAGACAAAAACAGCCTGTTACCCCCTGTGGGCAAACACTTTTCCCCAAATGCTCATTCTATATCTGATCTCTCCGTTCTCATCCTCAAAGGAAACCTACACAACACCTTCAAAAGACGAGCCTGGCAGCTTAAATCTGGATCTTTGCTAGACAGTAAAAATCATGCTCTTAATAAAGACACTGGATTCATGGCTTATTACAGCAACCTGTGACCCACCCACCCCCCTTTTTGTCCTATGACTGCAGAGGGATTAACGGGCCACTTCACCTTGAAAGGTCTTTGAAAATATGAGTTAACTACTTGTGCTAAACAATCTGTTCCACCTTGTAGTTAACTGGAAGACCTTTCCTAGACGTGAAGAAGAGTTCTGTGTAGCATCTCTCTCACCTACAGAAGTTTATCCAATGAAAGATATTATCTCACCCACCTTCTCTCTGACTTTGACTGTCATCTAGAGCAGGGAGTCCTGAACCGTGGTCCGCACACCACTGGGGATATGAGACACATCTCTGGGCAGTACACAGGAGAAATTGTCTAATGGTGGATTTTACTTAGTATTTTATTTATTGCATTTTCATAATAGGCAACTCAGACGAAGCTTTAAAACTCCATGGGAATTTGTTACACACAATATGGTAGTTAATTTACTTCAAGGTGTACTAATGAGAGTACAGAGACGCAGATATACAGAGCCCTCATCTCCAATCACCGGACAGCACGGGTTCAGCTGCCCAGCAACTGTCCAGTCTCTACTTTGGTTGTATATGTCGCACTATAATTATATCTGTATATAACAGTGAAATATGCACAGATGGCTAAAGACAGGTTGTGTTAACAGGAACACACAACATATCAGTGATGGGAGGAGTAGAGGTATGGGAGCAGCTGGTAGATCTGGAAAGGAGGTATGCAATATGAAAAATTTGGGAACTTCTGATATATAGGGATGGATTAATTGCTCAAGAGAAAGGATGATGCAACCCAAAGTTTTGCCCTCAAATCAAACTACCCTGGAGATTACAAACAGGTTTGTAAAGGCTTTCTTATGTTTGCTTTTCAATTTTTCGGGGCTGGTCTTCACGTACAGTGAAAACGCTTCTGTGCCGATAGGAGAGCTTCTCCCATCAGTGTAGTTAATCCACCTCCCCGAGAGGCACTAGCTATGTTGACGGGAGAAACTCTCCTGCTGAAATAGCGCTGTCTACATGAGTTGCTGTGTCACTCAAGGGTGTGGATTGTAGGGCTGTAGTGTAGACCTGGCCCCAGTTGCATTTCTCGATCATGGCAAAGCCTGGAAGCACCAAAACACGGAGCAAAGCTGCTTCTTTGAATTTTTTTTCCAGCTAGGTGTGATGCAGTAGGGACTGTCTGTGTGGGGAGTGGGAGAGCAGGGGAGGACTTTAGGGGATGGACGATGCCAGGGCCTGTAACCTGAGCTAGGTAAGGGAGGGGAAAGGTCAACACCTTTGCCCGGGAAGGGAAACAAAGAAAGGAAGTGGCAGGAGGAAAGCAGTTTGAGTTTGGGCTTGGGGCTGGATGGGCGAAATTCAGGGTATCCTAGCTAGGATCCAAGCACCCTGAAAGCCCAGAAGGACTCGAGGGAGGGGTCCTGACTGTGCCTGCAAGCCCTGCTGTAACCTGTGTTCCTGTTGTCCAATAAACCTTCTGTTTTACTGGCTGGCCGAAAGTCACTGTGGGTCCCAGGAAGAGGGGTGCAGGGCCAGGCTCCCCCACACTCCGTGACAACTGGTGGCAGGGGTGGGATATACTGCACCCCGTGGACGGCGCTTCCTGCAGTAAGTGACTGGGGAGCAGTAAAACAAAGGGTTGGTTAACCCCTGGGAGTGTGTGCCCAGTGAGAAGGACTTTGCAGTAACAGGGTCCCCTGGGGGATTGCAGCAAGCGGTCCCAGGGGCGGAGGAGTCTGCATCTCGACCCTGGCAGAGAGGTGGTGACCTCACGAAGGGCTGGTGCACTAGGGGTCCCCCTGGAAACCGTGGGGAGCGGCGAGCACCCCGGCCTGTAAGTGGCCAGCGGAAAGATGTATGCCAAGCGGCGCAAGTGTGACCTGGTGGAGCTGTGCAAGCAGAGGGGGCTGCACCCAGGGAGGCTCAGCAAGGACCAGCTGATTGCCCAGCTGGAGCAGGGAGACCGCATGAATGAACGGAGCCCTGTCTCTGAGGGAAGCAGCCGGGCAGATGCAGCGCAGGCACCAGTGTCTGTCCCCGCTGGGAGTGGTCAGCCGGCAAACGAGGGCTTCCCGAGACCCCCCCTTCCTAGGCATAGAGGAAGGGCGGGGGGGAGCCCAGTGTATACCGAGGGCACCGTGACACCCCCGGCCAGCAGGGGAGCCTCACGGCGAAGCTCACCCCCCAGCAGGGGATCCTCCCGGCAACGCTCGGCATCCGTGGAGCGGAGGCGGCTGAAATATGAAAGGGAGCTAAGACGGAAAGAGCTCGAGTTAAAGAGGCGAGAGCTGAAAAAGAAGGCGAAACAGCGTGAACATGAGAAGAACCAGCGTAAACATGAGGAGAACCAGCGCCAGCGTAAGTGGGAGGAGAAGGAGAAACAGCGTAAACATAAGCTGGACCTGGCCCGGCTAAGGAGCTGTGAGGCTCCGGCTGCGGTGAGTGAGGGGGGACCCAAGCCTACAAAAAGCTTTGATAAGCACTTGCTGCCCCGGCGTAAGGAGGGGAAGGACATAAATACCTTCCTGACGGCCTTTGAGAATGCCTGCGAGCTGCACAGGGTTAACCCTGCAGACAGGATCGCAGTTCTCACCCCCTTACTGGACTCCACAGCCGTGGAGGTGTACAGCCGACTAAAAGGGGCGGAGGCAGGGGACTACAAACTGTTCAAACAGGCCCTGCTCCGCGAGTTTGGGCTGACTCCTGAGATGTACCGAAAAAAGTTCCGGAGCCAGCGTAAAACCCGTAAGGTCACATACCTACAACTGGTCAACCGGGCGCAGGGGTATGCCCGCAAGTGGACAGCTGGGGCCCAAACTAAAGAGGACCTGCTTGACCTATTCATACTGAAGCACCTGTACGAGCATTGCCCGTCCGACCTGAGGCTGTGGTTGATGGACCAGAAGCCGGAAAACCCGCAGCATGCAGGCCAGCTGGCCGACCAATTTGTGGACAGTCGGGCAGGGAATGGCAGGAAGAAGTCTCGAAGAAGCAGGCCTGCCTCAACGCAGAGAGAAAGTCATCATGGGACCTCCCAAAGGGGGCCTATGAAGAACCCCTCCAAAAGGGGAACATCCAGCGGCAGGTCCCTCCGACCCACTCAAGGGGACCCACAAGATATGGGCTGCTATCGCTGTGGGACAAGGTCACATACGGGCCCAGTGCCCCAAGCTCAGGGACAGACCCAGCAGACCCAACCCGCAGAGGGTGGACTGGGTAAAAACCCAATCGGCGGAGGGGCTACATTCCCAGAAAAGGGGGGTTGGCAACATACCACCTGTGGATGCTCCCGGTTCCGGGTTTTTGGTTTACCGGATGGGCGCGGGGCTGCCCCTCCGGAAAGAGTGCATTGTTTCCCTGAAAGTGGATGGGAGAAAGGTCACTGGGTACTGGGACATGGGCGCAGAGGTGATGCTGGCCCGGCCCGAGGTGGTGGCCTCAAATCGGATGGTGCCCGACACCTACCTGATCCTGATGGGCGTGGGCGGAACCCCATTCAAGGTACCCGTGGCAAGAATACACCTAAAATGGGGGGCCAAGAAGGGCCCCAAGGATGTGGGGGTACACCAATATTTGCCCACTGATGTGTTAATGGAAGGGGACCTTAAGGACTGGCCTAGTAACACCCAGAGTGCCCTGGTCGTGACTCGTAGTCAGAGTCGGCAAATGGCACTGCTCCCTGACAACGAGAAAGGTACTCGACCTGAGGTGCAGGACCCTAACTCAGGGAGCGGGAAACGCCCAGGGGCATGGTGCAGAGAGGCTGCGGCCTCAGACCCAGCCAGCAAGAGAGAGCCGGTCCCCATTCCTGTCCCAGCTGCTGAGTTCCAGGCCGAGTTGCAAAAAGATCCCTCCTTGCGGAAGCACAGGGACCGGGCTGACCTTAGTGCGGTACAAACCATGAGGAGAGGTTGCAAGGAGAGGTTCCTGTGGAAAAAGGGGTTCCTGTACCAAGAATGGGCTCCCCCAGGGGAAGTAAAGTCATGGGGGATCAGGAGGCAGCTGGTGGTTCCCCAAAAGTTCCGTCACAAGCTGTTGTACCTGGCCCATGACATCCCTCTCGCAGGGCACCAGGAAATCCGGCGCACCAGGCAGAGGCTGCTACAAAACTTTTACTGGCCTGGGGTCTTTACCCATGTCCGACAGTACTGCCAATCCTGTGACCCCTGCCAGAGGGTGGGAAAGGCCCGGGACAAGGGAAAAGCGGCTTTGAGGCCTTTACCCATCATAAAAAAACCTTTCCAAAAGGTGGCCATGGACATAGTGGGACCCCTCAGCAAGACGACCCGGTCAGGGAAGAAATACATCCTGGTGGTGGTGGATTTTGCCACTCGCTACCCCGAGGCGGTGGCCTTGTCCTCTATCAAAGCAGACACAGTGGCAGATGCGCTGCTGACAATTTTCAGCCGGGTGGGGTTCCCCAAGAAGGTCTTAACGGACCAGGGGTCCAACTTCATGTCGACCCTGCTCCGGTCCTTATGGCAAAAATGTGGGGTCCAGCACAACTGGGCCTCAGCGTATCACCCCTAGTCCAACGGGCTGGTAGAAAGGTTCAACGGGACGCTGAAGATGATGCTAAAAACATTTATAAACCAGCACCCGCAGGACTGGGACAAGTACTTACCTCACCTGTTGTTCGCGTACAGGAAGGTGCCCCAGGAATCTACCGGGTTTTCACCTTTCGAACTGTTGTATGGAAGGCGGGTAAGGGGGCCCCTAGACCTAATGAGGGACAAATGGGAGGGGAAGGCCGCTCCCAAGGGAAAGTCAGTGGTGGAGTATGTCCTAACCTTCCGGAAAAGACTGGCCGAGCTCATGGGCCTGGCCAGGAAAAATCTGGCCCGAGCCCAGAGAAGGCAAAAGGTCTGGTATGACCACACAGCACGAGCCCGTGCCTTCGCCACCGGGGATCAGGTAATGGTTCTTATCCCCGTGAGGAGAAACAAACTCCAGGCCGCCTGGGAAGGGCCCTTCAAGGTTATTAAGCAACTAAATGAGGTAAACAATGTGGTGGAGCTGTCAAACCGGGCACATCACCGTCGGGTGTACCATGTAAACATAATAAAACCATACTATAACAGGGGGAATGTGGTGTTGGCCGTGTGTGGACATTGGGAGGGGCAGGAAAATGACCCCTTAGTAAATCTATTCCCTGGGACAAAAGCTGGTTCCCCCCTAAAAGCGATTCCCCTCTCTAAGCAACTGACCCCGGGCCAGCACGCTGGAATCAGAGGGGTGCTGCATCTGTACCGACAGCTGTTTTCCAACCAGCCTGGACGCACTAATTTGATTGTCCACCGGGTGGAGACCGGGTCACATCCCCCTATAAGATGCTCCCCTTTTCGGGTCACTGGTAAAACTGCCCAGAATCTTAAAAGAGAGGTCAGGAACATGCTGGCTTTGGGGGTAATCCAGCCGTCTTCCAGCCCTTGGGCCTCGCCAGTGGTGCTAGTCCCCAAAAAGGATGGGTCAATCCGGTTCTGTGTGAACTATCAAAAGCTCAATGCCATCACCGTATCTAATACCTACCCTATGCCCAGGCCTGACGAGCTCCTAGACAAGCTAGGAGGTGCTCGGTACCTCACCACTATGGATCTTACCAAAGGCTACTGGCAAGTGCCGCTGAACGCAAATGCCAGGCTGAAATCGGCCTTTATCACCCCTCTGGGGCTCTATAAGTTTCTGACCCTGCCCTTCGGCCTCAAGGGAGCGCCGGCCACCTTCCAGCGCCTGGTGGATCAGCTACTGAGGGGAATGGAGAGTTTTGCCGTGGCGTATATTGACAACACCTGCGTCTTCAGCCAGACCTGAAAGAACCACATGTCCCAGGTTAAACAAGTCCTAAACTGACTCCAAAAGGCTGGGTTAACAGTAAAGGCTAAGAAGTGCAAGGTGGGAATGGCTGAAGTATCTTACCTGGGCCATCGGGTGGGGAGCGGCTGCCTGAAGCCGGAACCAGCCAAGGTGGAGGCAATCAAAAACTGGCCTGCTCCCCAAACCAAAAAGCAGGTCCAGGCCTTTATTGGGATGGCGGGGTACTATCAAAGGTTCGTGCCCCACTTTAGTGCCATAGCCGGCCCCATCACTAAACTGTGCAAAAAGGAAAAGCCAAACAAGGTAATCTGAACTAAGCAGTGCCAGGAGGCTTTCCGGGCGCTGAAGAAGGCTCTGGTTAGTGGCCCAGTTCTGGCAAACCCAAATTATGACAAACCCTTTATGGTGTTCACTAATGCCTCAAAGACGAAACTGGGGGCAGTATTAATGCAAAAGAATAAAAAGGGGAAGAGACACCCCATCGTGTACCTAAGTAAAAAGCTGCTACCCCGGAAACAAAGCTACGCGGCCATCAAGAAGGAATGCCTGGCCATGGTGTGGGCCCTTAAAAAACTAAAGCCATATCTCTTTGGGCGACACTTCACCGTGTACACCGACCACTCTCCCCTGACCTGGCTGCACCAGATGAAAGGAGCCAACGCCAAGCTCCTGAGGTGGAGCCTGCTCCTGCAGGACTATGACATGGACGTGGTCCATGTGAAGGAAAGTGCCAACCTGACAGCGGATGCGTTGTCCCGAAGAGCGGGCCCTGAACTTCCCCAGGTCACTGGGCAAAGTGACCCCGCTCAGTTCAGTCTCAAAGGGGAAAGAGATGTGATGGAGTAGGGGCTGTCTGTGTGGGGAATGGGAGAGCAGGGGAGGACTTTAGGGGATGGACGATGCCAGGGCCTGTAACCTGAGCTAGGTAAGGGAGGGGAAAGGTCAACACCTTTGCCCGGGAAGGGAAACAAAGAAAGGAAGTGGCAGGAGGAAAGCAGTTTGAGTTTGGGCTTGGGGCTGGATGGGCGAAATTCAGGGTGTGATGCAGTAGGGACTGTCTGTATGGGGAGTGGGAGAGCAGGGGAGGACTTTAGGAGATGGACGATGCCAGAGCCTGTAACCTGAGCTAGGTAAGGGAGGGGAAAGGTCAACACCTTTGCCCGGGAAGGGGACAAAGGAAGGGAGTGGCAGGAGGGAAGCAGTTTGAGTTTGGGCTTGGGGCTGTGTGGGCGGAATTCAGGGTATCCTAGCTAGGATCCAAGCACCCTGAAAGCCCAGAAGGACTCGGTGGAGGGGTCCTGACTGTGCCTGCAAGCTCTGCTGTAACCTGTGTTCCTGTTGTCCAATAAACCTTCTGTTTTACTGGCTGGCCAAGAGTCACTGTGGGTCCCAGGAAGAGGGGTGCAGGGCCGGACTCCCCCACACTCCGTGTCAACTGGTGGCAGCGGTGGGATATACTGCACCCCGTGGACGGAGCTTCCTGCAGTAAGTGACTGGGGAGCAGTAAAACAAAGGGGTGGTTAACCCCTGGGAGTGTGTGCCCAGTGAGAAGGACTTTGCAGTAACAGGGTCCCCCGGGGGATTGCAGCGAGCGGTCCCAGGGGCGGAGGAGTCTGAAGCTCGACCCTGGCAGAGAGGTGGTGACCTCAAGAAGGGCTGGTGCACTAGGGGTCCCCCTGGAAACCGTGGGAAGCGGCGAGCACCCCGGCCTGTGAGTGGCCAGCAGGAAGATGTATGCCAAGCGGCGCAAGTGTGACCTGCTAGAGCTGTGCAAGCAGAGGGGGCTGCACCCAGGGAGACGCACCAAGGACCAGCTGATTGCCCAGCTGGAGCAGGGAGACCGCATGAATGAACAGAGCCCTGTCTCTGAGGGAAGCAGCCGGGTAGATGCAGCGCAGGCACCAGTGTCTGTCCCCGCTGGGAGTGGTCAGCTGGCGGACGAGGGCTTCCCGAGACCCCCCCCTTCCTAGGCGTAGAGGAAGGGCAGGGAGGAGCCCAGTGTATACCGAGGGCACCGTGACACCCCCGGCCGGCAGGGGATCCGCCCGGCGAAGCCCACCCCCCAGCAGGGGATCCTCCCGGCAACGCTCGGCATCCGTGGAGCGGATGTGGCTGGAATATGAAAGGGAGCTGAGACGGGAGGAGCTCGAGTTAAAGAGGCGAGAGCTGGAGGAGAAGGCGAAACAGCGTGAACATGAGGAGAACCAGCGCCAGCGTGAGTGGGAGGAGAAGGAGAAACAGCGTAAACATGAGGAGAACCAGCGCCAGCGTGAGTGGGAGGAGAAGGAGAAACAGCGTAAACATGAGCTGGACCTGGCCCAGCTGAGGAGCAGTGAGGCCCCGGCTGCGGTGAGTGAGGGGGGACCCAAGCCTACAAAGAGCTTTGATAAGCACTTGCTGCCCCGGCGTAAGGAGGGGGAGGACATAGATACCTTCCTGACGGCCTTTGAGAATGCCTGCGAGCTGCACAGGGTTGACCCTGCAGACAGGATCGCAGTTCTCACCCCCTTACTGGACTCCACAGCCGTGGAGGTGTACAGCCGACTGAAAGGGGCGGAGGCAGGGGACTACGAACTGTTCAAACAGGCCCTGCTCCGCGAGTTTGGGCTGACTCCTGAGATGTACCGGAAAAAGTTCCGGAGCCAGCGTAAAACCCGTGAGGTCACATACCTACAACTGGTCAACCGGGCGCAGGGGTATGCCCGCAAGTGGACAGCTGGGGCCCAAACTAAAGAGGACCTGCTTGACCTATTCATACTGGAGCACCTGTATGAGCAGTGCCCGTCCGACCTGAGGCTGTGGTTGATGGACCAGAAGCCGGAGAACCCGCAGCATGCAGATGCCAGGCTGAAATCGGCCTTTATCACCCCTCTGGGGCTCTATGAGTTTTTGACCCTGCCCTTCGGCCTCAAGGGAGCGCCGGCCACCTTCCAGCGCCTGGTGGATCAGCTACTGAGGGGGATGGAGAGTTTTGCCGTGGCATATATTGACGACATCTGCGTCTTCAGCCAGACCTGGGAGGACCACGTGTCCCAGGTTAAACAAGTCCTGGACCGACTCCGAAAGGCTGAGAAGTGCAAGGTGGGGATGGCTGAAGTATCTTACCTGGGCCATCGGGTGGGGAGCGGCTGCCTGAAGCCAGAACCAGCCAAGGTGGAGGTGATCAGAGACTGGCCTGTTCCCCAAACCAAAAAGCAGGTCCAGGCCTTTATTGGGATGGCGGGGTACTATCGAAGGTTCGTGCCCCACTTCAGTGCCATAGCCGGCCCCATCACTGAACTGTGCAAAAAGGGGAAGCCAGACAAGGTGATCTGGACTGAGCAGTGCCAGGAGGCTTTCCGGGCGCTGAAGGAGGCTCTGGTTAGCGACCCAGTTCTGGCAAACCCAGATTTTGACAAACCCTTTATGGTGTTCACCGATGCCTCAGACATGGGACTGGGGGCGGTGTTAATGCAGGAGGATGAAAAGGGGGAGAGACACCCCATCGTGTACCTGAGTAAGAAGCTGCTACCCCGGGAACAAAGCTACGCGGCCATCAAGAAGGAATGCCTGGCCATGGTGTGGGCCCTTAAGAAGCTAGAGCCATATCTCTTTGGGCGACACTTCACCGTGTACACCGACCACTCTCCCCTGACCTGGCTGCACCAGATGAAAGGAGCCAACGCCAAGTTCCTGAGGTGGAGCCTGCTCCTGCAGGACTATGACATGGACGTGGTCCATGTGAAGGGAAGTGCCAACCTGACAGCGGATGCGTTGTCCCGGAGAGGGGACCCTGAACTTCCCCAGGTCACTGGGCAGAGTGACCCCGCTCAGTTCAGTCTCGAAGGGGGGAGAGATGTGATGCAGTAGGGACTGTCTGTATGGGGAGTGGGAGAGCAGGGGAGGACTTTAGGAGATGGACGATGCCAGAGCCTGTAACCTGAGCTAGGTAAGGGAGGGGAAAGGTCAACACCTTTGCCCGGGAAGGGGACAAAGGAAGGGAGTGGCAGGAGGGAAGCAGTTTGAGTTTGGGCTTGGGGCTGTGTGGGCGGAATTCAGGGTATCCTAGCTAGGATCCAAGCACCCTGAAAGCCCAGAAGGACTCGGTGGAGGGGTCCTGACTGTGCCTGCAAGCTCTGCTGTAACCTGTGTTCCTGTTGTCCAATAAACCTTCTGTTTTACTGGCTGGCCGAGAGTCACTGTGGGTCCCAGGAAGAGGGGTGCAGGGCCGGACTCCCCCACACTCCGTGACACAGGGTATCCTAGCTAGGATCCAAGCACCCTGAAAGCCCAGAAGGACTCGAGGGAGGGGTCCTGACTGTGCCTGCAAGCCCTGCTGTAACCTGTGTTCCTGTTGTCCAATAAACCTTCTGTTTTACTGGCTGGCCGAAAGTCACTGTGGGTCCCAGGAAGAGGGGTGCAGGGCCAGGCTCCCCCACACTCCGTGACACTAGGATGGGAAGCATCAGAAAACAATCAGATGTGTGCGGTCTCAGGAGATTCCCAGCCCAACTTTATAGATCAAAGGGTCTGAATATTTCCAGCAATGTCTGAAGAAACATCTGAGCTCTTTGTTGCTTCTTTGAACCTGTAGGGGGTTGCCCATCATTTGTTATTTCCTAGTCTCTGCATAATGAAGAGGGATGGTTATCTCCATATTTATAAGCTCTGTCTCTACCATGTGAATGCAATAAAAAGGACTGCAACAGCGGCACGCACACGAGTCCCGCAGAGCACGCTCCAATCCCTGCTGTGTTTAAATCATCTTTCCTGCTTGTCTCCTCTCATTTCAAGGCAAGGAAAAAGAAAAGGTTACTTTGCCTATACAGTTCTGAACTGGGACACGCTTTCTTCAGGCAAGGGATTACTTAGGTCTCAAAGCCACTGATAAATAACTGAGACCAACTGCCCTAGGAACAATGCAGGACTGTGCTAACAGAGTGAGCTGGTCTAAGGAAGGCAGGTCAAAGGAAAGCAACAGACTCTAAACACAAACCGGGAGTTAGACGTGGCAGCAGCTCTATTCAGTCAGCCAGCTGCTCTCCTTACGCAACTGGATGCGGCTGTACGGAGCAGCAGGATGTGCCCTTACCTCCCCATATGAAAGGTGCTTCTCCAGGCAGCAGGCTTCCAAGCAAATGAAATCTCAAACAGCATGGGTTGGGCTCATCCCTGGTGTAGATCAGGAGTGACGCCACTGAATTCAGTGGACACGATCTCATCCAAGAGGAGAACTGGGTCCAAATAATTGTAAACTACACCACATTACCACATGCACTCCCAGTACTACTTACATCACTCTAAACAGTGCCTCTGAATTTGGACCAGAGGCTTCCATGGCAACTGCACCTCTTTAGAACATGATCGAATTTGGCCCATCTTGGGCTGTCTTAGGAATGCATGATCTATTTTAATAGCAGCCTTGCTTTGTACCAAAGGGACACAGCGAGGGACCCAGGACCCAATTCTGCCAGTGTATCTCCAGGGACCTCAGTGGAGCTGCTCCCCATTTACACCAGGTGTATCCAAGACCAGTCAAGACAGGATCTGGTTTCCAAGGAGACTCATTCACAGATTGAGAAGAGGCTGCAGTGTTTGCTCTCCCCACTGAACCAAAGGCTGGGCACAAGAGCTGAAGGAGGGGGCTTGCCTCAAAATTTCCAGGGCCTGCCCCAGGATTTTGCAGTGGGAGGGTTTGGAAATACCAGAGAGGCCAGAGCAGGGTTTCAATGGGGGAATAGAGGAGGGGGCTTTTCAGAGGGTCAGAGGTTTTAAGGGCAGCAGGGATCATTACCACAGTTGTGCTTGGGGGAGAAAGGCCGGAGATTATCTGTGTCTGGAATGAAGCCACTCAGTTGAGGGGCTCCTGACTCACCTCCTCCTGCATCCCGCACTCCAGCAGCATGGTGACACACGCCTCGATCGGGAAGGCGATCTCCCGCCCGCTGATGGCCAGGTGCTCCTCCAGCGGCTTCCCGAAGGAGGGCTTCTCGATCCAGGCTTCTGTTACATGGATCCGCAGAGCGAGCAGGAGGGAGAGGAAGCCGTGCTAGTTTAGGGGAGCGCGTACACCCGCTGGGAAAGCTGCGCAGGTTCCCGACCCCCGCCACCATTTCCTGCGACAGTCACGTCTCTGCCAGTTAGGAAGCTCCCTTGGCAGTGAGGTTGCAGGGCTGCGCATCCCCATGTCCCACATTACGTGTGCGCGCGTAGGGAGCTAATCCATGTCTGGGATGCATCTATATCCAGGTCTAGGTGAGCCAGGGCATGCAATCCCCCCAGCGTCCCCCCTCTTGTATTGCTTCTTCAGTGTCCCATGCTGATGCTTGACCCTCCCCCAGCACTGCTGCTGGGACCAGCCAGTGTGGGGTTGGCAATGGAACCACGGGCTAGCCCCTGCTCTTGGCACCAAGCAGGCTGCCCCTGAGCCCCTGCTGGCTCAAGGTGCAGATCTGAACGCCAAGCCCCCATGTGGCCACCAGGCCAGATCACACCCAGCCTCACCCACCTGAGGCCTGCCTGAAAGCCTCCCTAATGAAACCATCACTGCTATTGCTCTGGATCGCGTGGGGTCTAAGGACTGGGAGGGAGCGCCGTGAGGAGCCACACACGGCACAGCAGGCATGCATTGTGCATGGTGTCCCTCGCCCAGCTCCCTTAATGCCCCTCAATCTTGCCCTGGAGCATCCCCGGCTAATCCAGTCCTGGGCCTCCCTCAGCTCACCAGGGTCTGCCAGTTGTGCTCAGTGGTGGAGCGTGAAACCTGTCACACTCAATTCACTAGTGACCTGAGTTATTAC
This sequence comes from Gopherus flavomarginatus, assembly GCF_025201925.1. Lineage (NCBI taxonomy): Eukaryota > Metazoa > Chordata > Testudines > Testudinidae > Gopherus > Gopherus flavomarginatus. The sequence continues at coordinate 30,642,002 of NC_066628.1, forward strand.
TTCGACTCCAGCCTCCAGAGGCAAGAGAGCAAAATGCATCAACTCACTGCATGGCTAAACTTCAAACTGGGCTTCTACTGGCATAAACGCTGCCACGGCTCCTGGGGTGGGAAATCCCCAGGGGACAAGATTACCATAGTGCATCGTGGTTGCAATGTTCCTTAATCCAAAAATGAGGAGTGGATCTTTAAAGGCTGGTGCAGCCCTCCGAGCTCCCAGCCCTGACTGGGACGGGGGCCCACCTGCTATTCTAACTCTTTGCTTTTGTGTGTTCAATATACCAGGGGATACCAAACTGCGGATTGCTGGACCCCGCCCCCCACGACTCCCCATTCTCCACCCACCAGACTGGGAGGGGGGTCTCGGGGCTTCTGCCCTGCTGCGGGATGGTGGGGCTCGGGGCTTCTGCCTTGCAGCGAGATGGTAGGTCTAGGGGCTTCTGCCCCATGGGAGGCACCTGCCAAGGATTCAGCCTCACTCTTGCTGAAGCCCCATGCCCTGACAAGTGCCCCCCACAGGGCTGAAGCCCCTAGCCTCACCACTCTGCTGCAGGGCAGAAGCCCCGAGCCCTGGCAGGTGCACCCGGCTCTCGAACTTCTGAAGATTATCGTATGTGGCTCGGAGGGTCAGTAAGTTTGGCCACCCCTGCAATATACTTATGGGGGTGGCAGGAGTAATTTACAGGCAGCAGTTTCCCAAAAGAGAAATAAAGTTGCAACTGCATGGGGTTGCTCCTGGGAATGCAAGCACCACTAGAGCTGTTTGCATGACTGCTAGTGGGCATTGGCCTGATAGCTACAGGACCGTTGCTTTAAAATGGGGGAAAACAACGCTGCTTTAAAAGGTGGCAGGTTCTCAGGGCCCAGGAGATCTTGTAGGGTGGAACTGTAAAGTCCTGAGTATGCAGCCTGCGGCCACAAACAAAGCCCACAACTGCTTAGGACTGAGCATTCCAGGGTTTGTTTTCTTTAGCAGAGAGAGAGAGAGAGAGAGAGAAACTTCCCTGTATCTGTATTTCTGGGCTGGCTGAGGAATTCCTTTCCATTGCCAAGGCGGGCAGTTAGAAGCAATTCTAGCCTGGCTGATCAGCTGGTCCCAAGGGCCCCTTGAATTCTCTCCTACTTAATGTCCCGAAGCATGAGTGTGCGAGTGCGCGAGTTTGAGCATGTGTGTGTGTACACGCACGTGCAGAGCCAAACGTATGCTTACGAGGCTGTGTGCATAGAGATGGGGGCGTGTGTGCAAGAGGCTTTGCGTGCATGTGTCTGACTGAGTGTGCGTAACTGTGCATGGATGAATGCATCTGTGTCACTCAGTTCCCCAAGGGAAGAAATCCACCTCCTTTCGGGGGCGGACAGGAGTCTGCATGGTCTATGCACATGACACAAGGGAAAGGTTATTTCCCCCAAGGAAATCCAACAACAAGAGACTCCCCTCTTTAAATTCTAATAAGTGCTGCACCTTGTGCCATGTGTTAATTAAAAGAATGAGGGGAAAGCCTAATTTGTGACCCAGTTAGTCCAGGTTTCCTTCTGCTCCCCATGTCCTAGAGTCTAAGTTCCCCTTCATTCTGGCTCCATTTGATCTCAAGCCCATGGGGCTGATGGAGAGCCAGACCAGACCCAGCTGGCAGTGGGTGGGAGGAGATATCGACCGGGGTGGGTGCAGCCTGCCTGAAGGAGCAGGGACTCAGAAGAGTTTGCAAGCAGGAGAGAACTTGACAGGCCCAGGGTTAGAGAAGAGCTGAGCTCTGCGGAGGGAGGTGCAGGGCTGGCAAGCATGTGGGGGAGAAGATCTGGGTTTCGGTGGGGGCAATTGATCCCATGTGGGGGTGGGGAGGAGAGACGAGTCACTGTCCTGTGAGCGAGGGACAGCGGGGTTGTTGAAAAGCCACTGCAAGGCGAATGGATTGAAGGCGGGGCAGTGCGCAGGCCAGAGTCGCTGCCGGAGAGGGGGCTGTAGTGGCTGCAGGGCATTGATTGTGTTTGCTGGGGCCGGGGGGACTAACTCGGAAGATAGAGGAGGAACTGACAGAGGAGGAACTGACAGAGAACTGATTTCAACAGTTTAAGGGAAAGAGACCCTGCTGAGAAAGCTATGTCCAGGAGTAGGGTGACTTGGAAAATTGATGGAAAATTTCCTCCCCACTAAATCAGCTCTGTGCAGGGTGGTTGGAACTGCTTCTGACTGGGACGGGGGGCAACGGCATGTGAGATGGCTTCGCTACTGAGAACCCCTGCTCCACTTGCTCCAGAATCCTGCCTCTGGTGGTAAGCAAAAATTGATGATTCAGGGAAAGGGGACAGACAGTACCTATGGGTACAGTGCAGTGCTGGACATGAAGGGCTCTCTAATCATGCCCTCTGCTAATCAGCTGGGGCCCCAAGTTCCAGTCCATCTTAGCTTAGCATGCCGTCAATTAAGAAAACACTGTGCACTTACCCTGCTGTGCTTTTATCTGAGGCAACACGTTCTGTAAAAGTGCTAATGACTTCCTATGGTATTCTGCTTGCACTTCTATTAACTGGGGAAAAGACAAGGGAGAGATATTATATCCTGCCGTAGGAACCATGGGGCACTTGGGTAGGGGTTGGAGGAGGGGCTTCTGGGTGAGGGACTGGTTGTTAACACAACGAGACATCATTCACAAGGGAAGGACACAGACAGAAAAGCCCAATCCCCATTGGCACTTACTCTTTGAAAGTAGTTTGCATAGTCTATTTCTTTGGCCACGAAATTGTACATGTCAGCCGAGAGCTGGTCCTGTGGAGAGCACAGAATTAGCAAGCAGTAAATTAAACAAAATCAAACCACTCTGACCAGTAATTGCAATCATTTACAGGTGGATCAGGCTCGAAGGCCAGCACACAGGGTCAGAAATGCTTGCAGGCCGGTGTTGCACGCTGCTGGGATTGCATCACCTTTGCAGGCCACCTGAAAATGGCACTGACTTTATGGTGCATTTGATCCTGGCTGCTGGGAACATGGACAGTGAAACACAGATTGGGGGTGGGGGGAGGAGGAGGGAATAGATACAGATCTGACATTAGCAATCTGCGTGGCTCAGCTTTCGTTACCAGTCCAAGTACAAGACGGGAAGGCTGACGCTGCAGGATTTGCAGAAGAGAAATAAAACACCTCGTTCACAGCAAGAATCTCCCCCTTAGATCCATAAGGTGGATCTAAAATCCGATATTCTGCTCCACAAAGAATTTCACACACATCAAGAGAGCAGAATGTTGTGGGAACCCCACACATGTTGGGAGAGCAGGATATCAGAGCCTAGATGGATCTGAAAGGGATAATTGTTCCTTGAATGGCGATGCATCAAAGATCTGAGATGCTGGAAAGTTGGGAGGTTTCCTCCTGCCTTTGGTTTTGGAAAGAATCTTGCTAAATTCAGACCCAATGTAAATGGGTAGAACTCCACTGACTTCCATGGCTGGTTACACCCAGGTCTGAGTTTGACTCAGGGGTAGCAGACATGAGGACAAGGAGGGACTGGCCCACCTAAAACCCTCTGAGATCTCTGGTGGCTTTCCCCAATTTCTCATCCATTGATGGTCAAAATATGCCACGTTAGCATCTGCATGCCAACTGCAGAGCCCTCAGTACCTACGACACCCCAATCTGACTCTGCTCTCTGTAAATCTACACAAAGGGCTATGTTAAGTACTATTCTAGCCTAAGCACCAATGGAGCAGTCACTATGTTTGTGTGGGCATGTTCCAACCTCAGACGTGGATGTACATACATACATCTGCATGCACAGCTGCCCACTGGGCACACATCAAGGAGTAAAGGCTTTGCAGGTTCTGTTTAGTGCCCATTGCATTCAACAATGGTCCCACTATTACTGTGCAAGGGTCCTGCCTGTGGAGTTCCTGAAGCAGTTTTGTCCAGGAGGCTGGTCTACACACAAGTATCATAGAGGGGTTTCAGGAGTTTCATGGAGTAGGGAGGAAGGAAAACAGGGTTAGATAGCACAGCAGGTTAGGGCCAGCACCCAACTTTTTGCACATCTGGTTCAAATCCTGCTGGCATCCCAAGTAAAATATTTGGGTCTTTGCTGGGTCTCTGCAAAATTAGCACAGCTGGCAGCCTCTGCTCACAAGAAACTCAGGACTGTGGGAACATCAGGTGGAATGCGTGTGATTGTTTGCAGATCTAGATTATGTGACACAGCTGCACTTGTCAGAAGCATGCACAGTAGGTACTAGCTCTATTGGCACCTCATTTCCAGTGGTATATTCCTGCTCCCTGCCCCTCCATCCCTCCAATTCCCCCTCCCCCAAAGTCCAGTGGTAAACAGAACATGTGAGCCCAGGGAACGGAAACCCCCACCAAGGAGCTAAATGCTACCATCAGAAATATACCTTCAACAGCTCAGCATCTGAGCCTCTCCAATTGGCAATCTTAGGATGGTCAGTGGTGCCCTGTGTGTGGCCCCTGTTGGTCTTGTGGGAAGAGGAAGAAGAGCAATTTGGTTGTTTTATTGTCACATTATGAATTTTGTTAAACACGAATGTCAAACAGTTGAAGTGCAAACGCAAGAGAAAAGTGTGGGGGACACGCCCCTCTCGTTTCGCTGGGGACAGGAAAGTGTGATTTAAAAAAGGAGAAAATATCTGAAAGTTAACAAGGGGATATGGCAAAGGGGACTTTGTGCATATCTCTGTGTGTAAGCTCCATTGTCCTACAGGAACACGTAAGGACAGCATGGTCAGGACATGGGGAGATGGATGCAGGGCATGAGGGGAGCAGAGGTGCAGATGGAGTCAGAACCAACCACGGGGATGGAGAGTCAAGGCCTGGAGACAAGAATGGAGATGGGCTGATGACAGTGAAGGTCGAAACGGGGGTGGATGTGCAAGGAGAGGAGGAGATGGAGGTGGAGATGGAAACAGTCTTTTTCTGAGAAAAACTCATTCACTTCTCCTACCTGCAGAATAGCGGATATGGGCCATGTATTGATTGGGGGAAACCATGGGGAAACTTCCTTACCAAGGCTTACTCACTGTGGTGAATGGGTCAATGCCCTATAAAGAACAAAGTTCTGAGGATCTGCTGTCGATCGCAGAATGGGATAACTCTTCACCTCTGAAGATCTGGGTTCAAACCTTGCACTGATCATAGTTCACACATGGAGGTCTGGGGTTTTTTTTTTAGAAGGGCTCAGGGGGAATTGTCTCACCCCAACCTCTGCCTCCCTCTGTTCACATTATGAAGCCACTGCACAAACTGACATAATTCAGCACAGGTGCCGGTCTCGGCTCATGAGAGACCTTGACGCAAGTGTATTTACAGAGGTCCAGGATAGTGGGGGGAGGGACGGCTGCAGTGAACTAGCAGAGCAGTGCGGAAGCCCCCGGACTGGAATAGAAGAGGGGGGTGCAGGTTAGGATTCATGTGGGTGGGTGGGAAGTTTTAACAGCCCCTGCCCAGACTATACCAGGCTAGGACCAGTGGCATGATTCACTCCCACTTATTTGTGCTATACTTACTGACAGGTTTTTAAAAAGCAAGAAATTTCATGAATAAAAATTGCCCCCAACTCAGGAACGGCTATCACCACTAACCCTTTCCTGGACCCTATGCCCTTGCCATGTCAGGTCAACAGGAGGCTATTGGCTTGTGATTCAGCTGTAATGTATGGTTCTCCTTTTCACTACACGCATCCTTTGTCGTGTTATGACTGATCCCAAATGGAGAAGGCCAATCAACCAGGTTGATTTCAGATATTGTGGAGGATGCTTTTTTAATAAGCGCTAGGATAGTTATGCCAGCAACAAACTAAAACAGCAGTATAAGTAAATGACATTTCTCCCCAACCTATATTCGTAATAAACATTTCCTGGATGGGTTTGCCCACTCGTGGCTAAGTGGCAATGCGCCCAGCCTTCCAGCTTCAGGCCAGACACACAAAAGTCCCTAATGAAAATAAGGCAGACGTTCGGCCATAAACATGAGCTGGGGTGGTGGGGGGGAACAGGGCATGTGAGGGTACGCAAGGCTGTCAGGCTTTTATGGTTGTGTGATAGGGATGATCAGGAACAGCCCTCTGTGTCTTTACTTCACTACTGGAGCTCCTCCCGGACTCAAACAAAGCTCAGCACATGGATGGATAGATTAGACAGACAGACAGAAAAGTGTCATTCCACTATAGCAGACAAAGTATTGCAAAATTCATTGCTTTTGCATATTCAAACACGGGCACCCTGATCCTGCCACTATGCATGTGCTTAACTTTATAGTTCAGGGCCGGCTCCAGCTTTTTTGCTGTCCCAAGCGGTGAAGAACGAGAGAGAAAAAAAAGCTGCGATTGGCAGCTGCTCTACCACGTCGCTTCATTCTTCGGTGCCAATTCAGCGGCTGGTCCTTCTCTCCGAGAGGGACTAAGGGACCCGCCGCCGAAGACCTGGACGTGCCGCCCCTTTCCATGAGCCACCTCAAGCACCAGCTTTCTGCACTGGTGCCTGGAGCTGGCCCTACCTATCAATTCCAACGGCTACTCATCATAGTGAAGTTAAACATATGCACGAGTGTTTGCAGGATCGGGGCCAGGGTCATGTTAATGCAGAAAACCATGTTTAATTAACAATGCTACTAATTCAGCTTCCCTACTGGTGTAATTCTTAGGCTGAGAGAGGAGAAGCAGGTCACTTACTATTTCAAAACCTTTCAAGAGACATAAACTTTAGAATGACTCTAACCACACCCAGACACGACAAATCAGTGTTGAAAGGAGCATGGAAGTCTACGTCAACGTCAATTCTGATACTCAGCTCAAAAACTGGACTTTATATGGAATAAAATTAAGTTACTCTGCACAACAGGAGCTTTGGAGGAGAAGAAAAGAGAAATGGACCCATGCACAGAAACCCTGGATGCAAAGCTGTAAACACACTCTCTCTCCCCCTTTTCCCCCCCACATTCCCTCTCTTTTGAGATTATGATTAGCCATCAGTCTGCAACAAACTGTTCCTAAGCAGGTTGATATGAAGCAGCACCTGATTAGTCAAATGCCGTCTGTTCCCTAAGGGATGCACTGCACGCAACGTAAATGCTCTGCTTTTTTCAATCTCTGTTTGGCTATTTTTGTCTGAGTGGTTCATTAAATATACAGCCCATTATTGCTCAAACCAGTAATGGGCAGCACGTATTCAGTAAAGTACCTCTACGCTGGACTTGGAAGGTACAATTTCTAGCTCAAGCAGACATACCCACCCTACCTCTGACAGAGACAGTGCACTAAAAACAAAAGTGTAGCCGTGGCAGCACGAGATGCTAGCCACCCGAACAGGTACTAAAGGTCTCAGACAGGACTGTATCGGGGCAGCTAGACCCTCCTGCGTGTCGTGCAGCTGTGGCTCCATTTTATTTTTAGCATGCCATCTTCATCAGAGTTAGCATGGGTACGTCTCCTTGAGTTGGGAATTACACTTTCAGCTCAAAGCATGGACATACCTTAAGACTCTTTCATAGTTTGTAATATGCAGCGTTGTAGCCATGTTGGTCCCAGGAGTTTAGACAGGCAAGGTGGGGAGGCAATATCTTGTATTGGACCAACTTCTGTTGGGGAGAGAGACAAGCTTTCGAGCTTACAGAGCTCTTCAAGTCATCTGCGTAAGCTCGCAAACTTGTCTCTCTCCCCAGCAGAAGTTGGTCCAATAAAAGATATTACCTCACCCACCTTGTCTCTCAAGGTTTGAAGCCTTAGTACCAGGCGTGAAATACACTGACACAATCTTCAGTGTTTCATTAAGTAACTCAAGGGCTGGACAGGACAGGACAAGACAAAACCATTGGCCAATATTAAAAGATTTGTAACTTGACCTGTAGAGCTGTATGCGTATTTCACTTGGGTGCTTATTTCTCAATCTTCCATGTGTTTTCTACACATCTTTTAGAGATGGGAGAAAAGAAGTTGTGACATTCCCCCCACCTTTTTTTGTCAACATTTGAAATTGATGACATTTCTCATAAAAATGTTTAATACATTTTGACCAGCTGTAGTATATCAAATTAAATATACACCTAGTGAGTCACAAATTGCTTGCACTCGGAAAAGATATTTTAGAATTGGAAAAGGTACAGAGAAAGGCAACAAAAATGATTAGGGGTATGGAACAGCTGCCATATGAAGAGAGATTAAAAAGACTGGGACTTTTCAGCTTGGAAAAGAGACGACTAAGGGGGGATATGATCACAGAATCATAGAGGATTAAGGTTGGAAGAGACCTCAGGAGGTCATCTAGTCCCAACTCCCTGCTCAAAGCAGGATCAACCCCAACTAAATCACCCCAGCCAGAGCTTTGTCAAGATGAGCCTTAAAAACCTCTAAGGATGGAGATTCCATCACCTCCCTAGGTAACCCATTCCAGTGCTTCACCACTCTCCTAGTCAAATAGTTTTTCCTAATATCCAACCTAGACTTCCCCCACTGCAACTTGAGACCATTGCTCCTTGTTCTGTCATCTGCCACCACTGAGAACAGTCTAGATCCATCCTCTTTGGAACTCCCTTTAAGGTAGTTGAAGGCTATCAATTTCCCCCTCACTCTTCTCTTCTGCAGATTAAATAAGCCCAATTCCCTCAGTCTCTCCTCATAAGTCATGTGCCCCAACCCCCTAATCATTTTTGTTGCCCTCTGCTGGACTCTATTCAATTTGTTCACATTCTTTCTGTAGTAGGGGGGCCAAAACTGGATTCAATACTCTAGATGTGGCCTCACTAGTGCCGAATTGAGGGGAATAATCACTTCCCTCGATCTGCTGGCAATACTCCTAATGCAGCCAAATATGCCATTAGCCTGATTGGCAACAAGGGCACATTGTTGACTCATATCCCACTTCTTGTCCACTGTAATCCCCAGTTCTTTTCTGCAGAACTGCTGCTTAGCCAATCGGTCCCCATCCTGTAGCAATGCATGAGATTCTTCCATCCTAAGTGCAGGACTCTGCACTTGTCCTTGTTGAACCTCATCAGATTTCTTTTGGCTCCAATTTGTCTAGGTCACTCTGGACCCTATCCCTACCCTCCAGTGTATCTACCTCTCCCCTCAGATTAGTGTCATCCACAAACTTGCTGAGGGTGCAATCCATCCCATCATCCAGATCATTAATGAAGATGTTGAACAAAACTGGCCCCAGGACCAACCCCTGGGGCACTCCGCTTGATACTTGCTGCCAACTAGACACTGAGCTGTTGATCACTACCCATTGAGCCCGACGACATAGCCAACTTTCTATCCACCTTATAGTCCATTCATCCAATCCATACTTTTTTAACTTGCTGGCAAGAATATTGTGGGAGACAGTAGCAAAAGCTTTGCCAAAGTCAAGATATATCATGTCCACCATTTCCCCCAAATCCATAGAGACAGTTATCTCATCATACAAGGCTATCAGTTTGGTCAGGCATGACTTGCCCTTGGTGAATCCATGGTGACTGTTCCTGATCACCTTCCTCTCCTCCAAGTGCTTCCAAATGGATTCCTTGAGAACCTGCTCCATGATTTTGCTGGGGACTGAAGTGAGGCTGACCGGTCTGTAGTTCCCTGGGTTCTCTTTCTTCCCTTTTTTAAATATGGGCACTGTATTTGCCTTTTATCAATTGCCTGGGACCTCACCCATTTGCCATGAGTTTTCAAAGATAATGGCTAATGGCTCTGCAATCACATCAGCCAATTCCCTCAGCACCCTCAGATGCATTAGATCCAGCCCCATGGACTTGTGCACGTCCAGCTTTCCTAAATAGTCCTTAACCTGTTCTTTCGCCACTGAGGGCTGTACACCTCCTCCCCATACTGTGCTGCTCAGTGCAGCAGTCTGGGGGCTGACCTTGTCTGTGAAGACTCAGGCAAAAAAAACATTGAGTACTTCAGCTTTTTCCACATCAACTGTCACTAGGTTGCCTCCCCCATTCAGTAAGGCTCCCACACTTTCCCTGACCTTCTTCTTGTTGCTAACATACCTATAGAAACCCTTCTTGTTACCCTTCACATCCCATGCTAACTGCAACTTCAGTTGTGCTTTGGCCTTCCTGATTACACTCCTTCGTGCTCGAGCAATACTTTTTATACTCGTCCCTAGTCATCTGTCCAAGTTTCCACTTCTTGTAAGCTTCTTTTTTGTGTTTATGATAGAGGTCTATAAAATCATGACTGATGTGGAAAAAATGAAAAATGAAATGTTATTTACCACTTCACATAACACACGAACCAGGGGTCGCCTGAGCAGGTTTAAAAAAAACAAAAGGAAATACTTCTTCCTACAATGCTTAGTTTGCCTGTGGAACTTGTTGCCAGGGGAGGATATGAAGGCCAAAACTATACCTGGGTTCATGAATTTATCTAGTTCTTCTTTGGAGGATAGATCCATCAACGGTTATTAGCCAGGATGGGCAAGGATGCAACCCCATGCTCTGGGTGTGCCTAGCCTCTGTTTGCCAGAACTGGGACTAGATGACAGGGGATGGATCACTCAATAATTGCCCTGTTTTGTTCATTCCTTCTGAAGCACCTAGCAGCAGCCACTATCAGAAGACAGGATACAAGGCTAGATGGATCATTGGTCTGACTCAGTATGGCCGTTCTTAGTAGTTTGTTAGACTGGTTTGGAATTCCTGAATACATACAGTCACAGCCATAAAACCACGTGAGTTAGTGCACAAACAGGTAGGGGACAGATATTCAAGAAAGCTCAGTTTCCATTTAGGTGCTTAAATGGAATGGCCAGATTTTGGAAGTACTCACAAAATCTGGCTCCAGCTGTGGGAGCTAAGCACTTTTTAAAATCTAGCTCAGAATATACGTATTAATGCTTTGAAACCTTGAGCAGAAGGCAACAGAGAAGCACAAAGCGACCTACAATAGTAATAACACCTAGCTCTTACATAGCACCCTTAATCAATAGATCACAAAACAATTTACAAAGGAAGTCAGTATCATTATCCCCATTATACAGATGGGGTAACTGAGGCATAGAGTGGCAAAGTGACTTGTCCAAGGTCACCCAGCAGGCCCACAGCAGAGCCAGGAATAGAGCTCTAGTCTTCGGAGCTCCAGTCTAGTGCTCTCCCACTAGGCAACGCTATCTCCCTCTTCATGAAAGAAGTCCCACGTTATGCTGAGAGGCAAAAAGTCATTTATTTCTATTTAGTAGAAGATGTTTGGGTATCAGCATCCCTATTTTACAGATGGGGAAACTGAGGCACAGTCCCTCACAACCAGTCTGCAGCAGATCAGAGCCCACGACCCAGATCTGCTAACTCTTGGTCCTATGCTCTAACCACTAAACCATGCCTGCTCTTGCACGTCAGTATACCAAGGTTCAACATACTATTGGTGCTAAATTGTGCAACAGTTCCCTGCCATAGTCCCCTAGGATGGAGGATACTTGGAAGAGTTTGCCTTCCAGCCCCAAACACTGCCAGATGAAGCTGGGATGTTGGAGGGGAAAGGGAGGAGAGGACATCTTTCCTTCAGTCTCTGGTTTTCGTCCACACTGACTCTTATCAAAGGAACAAACTCTGGAGGAAAGTGTTGGTTACCTCTTGGGGCTCGGGCACTGCACATGCTGTGCCACTGTGGCTCACAATGCAATACCACACCCTGGTACCTGCTAATTACCTGAGCATGACATGGGAAGGCAGAAGCTGCTCATCAGCTCTGACAGTTGTTAGCCTACAGTTCTCCCCAACCCGAGGGAAGAGAGGGTCAGGGAGAGCCCATCCCAAGCTGTGTGAGATCAAGGCAGACAGGGTCAGGGCGCAGGCATGCCCTTAGGCTGAATGGGAGGCAGGGGGAAGGTGCTGGGAGTGAGGGGGGTCTATCCCCAAGCTGCAGAGGGTAGGTCTCACCTGGTGTAGCAGGAGGATGATTGAGGGGCTCTGAAGTGGTGAAGGAGACAAGTCTCCTCTCCCTGCACCAGCAACTACTCCTGGCAAAGGGTGAGGATTCCTGGCAGGGCTGTGGGAAGGAGCCTGAGACAAGGGCCGCTGACGCTGCCTGTTGGGCGGGCGGGGACTTCTGGGAACAGCAGGGCCTCCATTGGCATCACTCTCCCACACCTGTGACCTGCTTGCCAGCTTACGCCTGCAACTCCAAGCCCCAAATTCCCCGACTCATATAAACCTTCTCCCATTCCCTGGGCGAGATACCGGAGCGGTGATGGGCTGTGCAGCCGTGAGATAAGAGAGAGTGAGAGGTACCCTGCAAATCTCCACTCTGTTCGCCGCCTCCTCCATCTCTTCCCTGAGAGCGTCCGCTTTGGCACCTGACGGCTGCAGGTTGCTCGACAAACCTGACGACTTCGCCGACTGCTGCCACCTGAGAGGGGACACAATGGAACTGGCGTCAGCAATGAGTGGCAGAGCTGCCTGGGAAAGGGAACAGCCCAGGGAATGGCTTAACCACATAGGCTTAGGTGCACCCTGACCGTAACCACTTAGCTCAAGATGGCATGTGGCAGACAGGGACCTGTGGTCTCCATGGCCTGCCCCGCTACATTAAAAAGCCAGGTGGCACCTCTCTGCTCCAGTATGTGCCAGTTAGGCCTGGCATGAGGTCAATTAGACTGGCTATTCTCTGGCCCGCCAGCTATCAGGCCGAGTTACTTCTCAAAGGAGTTGAACAAGTGATGTGTCCCAGAGGTTGGGTTGACCCAGCCTGGAAATAATCTCCTAGAGGATACAGGAGACTGAAGCAATATTGAAAGGTTTATTTAAAAGAAAAAGGAGTTTCTAAAAGGCAAAAATCAGAGATTTCACAGCTAGAAAGGTCCATTCTGATCATCTAGTCTGACCTCCTGCATGAGACAGGCCATACAACTTCCCTGATGTAGATACTAATAGACTGTTTTCAAATCACCCCTGAACCTGCTCTTTGTTAGCAAAATAGACTGAGCTTGAGTCTATCACTATAAGGCCTGTTTTCTAATCCTTTAATCATTCTTGTAGTTCTTCTCTGAACCCTCTCCAATTTATCGACACCATCCTTGAATTGTGGGCACCAGAACTGGACATAATATTCCACTAGCAGCTACACTGGTACGAAATACGGAGGTGATATAACCTCCCTACTCCTACTCGAGAGTCTCCTGCATATATGTCCATGGATCACACTAGCCCTTTTGGCCACAGCGTTACAGTTCGGGCACATGTGCAGCTGACTATCCATCCTGACCCCTAAGTCTTTTTCAGAGTCCCTGCTTCCCAAGATAGAGTCCCCCATCCTGTACGTATGGCCTCCATTCTTTGTTCCTAAATATAGGACCTTATATTTGGCTCTACCACATTTATTTGCTTGCACTCGGTTTACCAAGAGATTCTGGTCTCCTCGTATCAGTGACCTCTCCTCTTCATTGTCTACCCTCCCCCAATCTGTGTGTCACCTGCAAACTGTATCATGACCAATTTTAGGTTTTCCTCCAGGTCATTAATAAAAATGTTAAATAGCACAAGGACAAGAACTGAGCCTTGTGGGACTCCAGTAGAAACGGAGTCACTTGATGATGATTCCCCATTTACAGTTACACGTTGAGACTTATCAGTTAACCAGTTTTTAATCCATTTAACGGGCGCCACGCACACGCTGGCTTCTTAATCAAGATGTCCAGCAGTACCACATCAAATGCCCCACAGAAGTCTGGGGCCATGTCTACATATGGGTGCTACAGTGGCACAGCTATGGCGTTGTCATTACGCTGCTGTTGCACTGTAGCGTAGACGTGTCTACGGTGACAGAAGGGCTTTTCTTCTCTCTGTAGGTAAGCCACCTCTCTGAGCAGTAGCAGCTAGGTTGACAGAAACATTCTTCCATTGATCCAGCACATCTACACCTGAGCTTACGTCGGCATAGCTACGGCGTGCCAGCAACACAGCTGTGCTGATCAAAATTTTAAAGGTAGACTAGTCCTAAGTATCAACACTCTTACTAAGGATTTGATTCTGTCATGGAGGTCACGAATCCTGAGACTTTCTGTGACCTCTTCTGCAGCAGCACGGCTGGAGCAACTGTCAGCTCTGGGCCCATCAAAGCAGCAGTCCCGAGGTTTAAGCAGAAGCTGGGGTTGGGTCAGCGCCCCTGGGGTTGGAGCAGCGGTGGTCAGCCCGCGCCGCATAAGCAGCTGTGGGGCGAGAGCAGCTGGCTGGAGGTTGGCAGTGGAGTCACCAGAACAGCAACCCCTGGGGCTGAAACAGCAGCAGGGGTTGGATCAGCCCCCTTGGGGCTTCCCTCCCTCCCCCGCTGCAGCGTATTGTTAGTAAAAGGCAGGGAGAGGTTACGGGCTTCCGTGAATTTTTGTTTATTGCCTGTGACCTGCCCCTGACTTTTACTAAAAATACTTGTGATAAAGGTGAAAGTTAAGGTTAAGATTCTATCAACCCAAGCTGTAATCCTATCCAAAAATGCTCTGAAGTTAGTCTGACAAGATCTATTTTCCATAAGCCTATATTGATCGGCATTAATTACATTCACTTCTTTCAATTCTTAATTAATCAAGTCCTGTATCAGCCATTCTATTATTTTGCCTCAGATCGACGTCTGGCTAACAGCCTCGCATCCCTCCGACCAGTTGCAATCTGAGCCACCATCTACATAGCCAAGGATGCAAAAGGAGCATCATCAAGAGATATTTGCGAAGATAGAGCTCTGGTAGGCCAGAATTTCCCCATCGATGGGCAGAAGAACAGAATGGGAGATGTACTGGCAGGCTACGCTTGGGACAAGGTCTCCGAAGTTGTCTGTCTATGGAGAGAGAGGCTGTACGCAGCCTCTCACCCTACAGTAACTCCTCACTTAATGTCGTCGTTGTTACACTGCTGATCAATGCTTGTTCAAAGTTGTGCAATGATCCCTTATAACGTTGTTTGGCAGCCACCTGCTTTGTCCACTGCTTGCAGGAAGAGCAGCCCGTTGGAGCTAGCTGGTGGGGGCTTGGAATCGGGGTGGGCCGGCAGCCCCCCTATCAGCTCCCCGCTCCCCTAAGTTCCCTGTGCTGCAGCTGTCCAGCAGGCTATTAATTGCCAGCAGTTCAGCTGTCCCTCCCCCGACTGCTATGTGCTGTTCCTGACCTCTGACTTGGAGCTGCTTCTGGGAGCCTCCTGCTTGCTGTGTGTGTATGTGGGGGGGAGGGAGGCCTAATGACAGAGTGTCCCCCATCCCCTGCTCCTTTACCTCATCTCCACAGAGCGGGGCGCGGGCAGGGGGGAACGGGTACATGATTGGGCTCAGAACGGAGGGAGCTTGCAGGCAGCAGCTGCTGTCTCAACTGACTGATCTACTTAAAAAGGCAATGTACTTAGAGTGGGGGTCAGTGTACTTAAAGGGGCAATGTGCTTCTCTCTCTCTCACACACACACACACACGCACGCACGCACGGTGTGTGTCTCTGTCTCTCTCTGCCATGCTGTCTCCCCTCCCTCCATTCGTGCTGCCTTGTAGAGTGTGAGGCTACATTAACAACAATGTGTTAATTCTTGAGGGCTCAACCGAGGGCTAGTTCATCATTTAGCAGCAAGGAAATGTCCCACCTTGAATTCGCTTAACATCGTTTCACTCAAAGTAGCATTTTTCAGGAACATAACTACAATGTTAAGCGAGGAGTTACTGTATTTCTATGCTGTTCAGGTTCTTCCAACACCCTCATCACCACAGCAGCTGAGCACCTTCCTGTGGTACATTAAGTGACGTGACTAATGCCTGTCACATGTGGCTCGTTCTCTCATCCTCCCCCCCGCAGGAGAATTGTGGGGCTTGGTTGTGGTGCGGTCTTGTTCTGAGGTTTGCCTGTTTATATGTACACACACTGCTCTGTCTTTACATTGCAGAAGGCAAGCAGAAGTGC